>NC_059173.1:17227792-17531884 GCF_019923935.1 Bubalus bubalis | reverse complement strand
TTTAGAGTCGCTGGGGCCTCCTGACTCCAGCAGGACCTGAGGGAGTGAAGTCACTCAGTCGTGTCCGACTCTGTGACCCCATGGACTGTAGCCTACCAGGCTCCTCCATCCATGGGATTTTCCAGGCAAGAGTACTGGAGTGGGTTGCCATTTCCTTTTCCAGGGGATCTTCCCGACCCAGGAATCGAACCTAGGTCTCCCGCATTGTAGGCAGATGCTGTACTGTCTGAACCACCAGGAGGACCTGAGTGAGGCCTTTCTGTCTTCTCCTCTGGACACTCGTTCACTGGGCACTAAGTCTTCCTTGTAGTGTGCGTTTGGGCACTGATCAGGTGTTTTGTGGGGGGTTTCTGTGTGGGGTTTGCATTGATCGCTAGCCACGGGAGATCTGTGCTTCAGTTTAACCACCTGTAAAATGGGAGCAATTATTGACCCTACCTGCTAGTGCTGTTGTTAAGCCTGGGAAAGTTAATGTTTTGCAAAAGCAGTTAGAAAAATGCCTGATGTTTAGCAAGTATTGAGTACACACCACTCTTCCTGTGGGGAACTGGAGTAGGGGGCCCAGTGAGGAGGGCTGCTGGCCCCTGCCTGAGTGGTGAGGGAGCTTGGGGTGGGCACAGCTGTTCCAAGAAGGCTCTTCCCAGGGTTGGTCCTGCAGCTGGGCTTCAGGTCTCTGATGTATAGGGTCGGACAGGGTCAGGTGTTCCAGACAAAGGGACAGGCCTGGGTGCCCAGGCAGTGGGTTGGCCCAGCAAGAAGTGCTCATCAGTGAATGCTGGCCACCACACACCTGCTGGAGGAGCCAGAGGTTGCAAATCCAGCCAGCTTCTTGTATTCCTACCTTCATTCATTCAGCAGGTGTTTATTGGGCTTCTGCTGCATGCTAGGACTTGGGGTTGGAGCTGGAAGTGACTCCTGGCATTGTGGAGTTCACAGTCTGGTGGGGGAGAGAGTCACTCATTAAATAATCACAGTGATTGAATGAGAGCACGTGTGCTGAAAGACAAGTTCAGGACTCAGTCACCAGTGAGCTCAAGGAAGGCTTCTGAGTGAGACTGGGAGCAGGCAGGGCACAGGGACACCTGATGCAGTGGCCCAGCAGCAGCCAGTGTGAGGGCCGATCACACAAGGTCTTGTGGATGGGACAGGCACTCGGGTCTGGAATCTGGTTCCCCAACCTGTGAGCACAGTGCTGTATCAAGGTGGGGTGGCCAAGGGGTTAGCCAAGGACAGGTTACCCATACTTTCAGGTAAAACGCTCTCCTTCAGTGACAGGGTGGTTTTCTTGGAGTGTGGTGGCCAAGGACACATGTGGCCCCTCTTCCTTCCCTTCTGCCCACTGTGTACAAAGTGCCTCCTGTGTGTAGCTGCCGAGGGCCCTGTAATGTGCAAAGTCGTCAAGTGTTTGCACAGCACCCTCCCAGCTAAAGCAGTGGCACCCACTCCATGCCTTCTGGGCTATGCTGCTGTGATCGGCTGCAGGGTCACCACCAGGACATGGAGATGTAGAATGGGGTGGGGCAGAAAGAACCTCAGTTTCTAGGTTCAGAGTCTCACCTTGAGTCCCCTTACAAGGACTCCTTTCAAGGTCTTAGAAGGTGGATACTGTGCTGCTCCCCATTTGACAGATGAAGAAACTAGGGTTCAGAGAGGTCCGATGAGAGGCACACAGCCTGTACTTTTGTGTGTTTGTGTATAATGTAGCTCCAGGAGAGCAGGAATTTCTGTCTGGTTCGCTCCTGTATCCTCAGGGCCTAGCACAGTGCCTGGCACACAGTAGGTCCTCAGTAATATCAGGGTGGGGTGAGTAGGCATCCATGAGTGTGTGGTCCTCAGCAGGGGCCCAGGCCCAACCTGGCTCGGTTGGAAGGAAGGACAGTACTGATGGTAAGGAGAGAGGGCCAGGGTTCAGCACCGTGGACAGCAGAGGGTAGGGGGCTTCTGCACTTTGATTGTGTAGGAGCCCCAGTTGCGATGAACAGGCAAGGGTCACCTGTCCCAACATTCCCCCATCAGAGCAGGAAGTACCTTTGTACCCCTTATGAGTCTTGTTAATTTATTCCTTTTTATCTTTTATGTTTATTTTTATTACACCAATAATACACTCTTATTGTAACATTGATTACAAGACTTATTAGGCTTTCCTTAGGTTCCAAAGCCTTTCCATTTAATTCAGTGAATCCTCATAACACTTCTATGAGGTAGGTGCAACATGTTCCCCATTTTACAGATGGGGCAAGCAAGGCAGAAAGACATCAACGAACCCAGGGTAACAACTAGTAAGCAGTGGGATTTGAATCTAGGCTCCAGGCGCCATGTTCTTAACCAGATTTTCTAGAGACAAGCAATAAATCTTCCTTGGTTACTTCCCCTCTTGCACCCCAACTTCTGACTCTTCCCCACAGGTCACTACTATTGCTGCATGGGTTTGCTCCAGCCACATCTTTCTTGCCCATCACTTAAATACATTTATGTACACATAAGAATTGGTAGTTTTGCTTTGTATGTTCATGTAAATGGGATCATGAATGGTTTGTATTGCTCAGTGGTTTGCTTTTTCCCTTGATGCTGTGCCCTGGAGACGTCCCAAGATGGTAGCATCGATCTTCTTCCTTTTGGAATATGCTGTAGCACATTCTGGCCTGCAGACGTATCCCAGTTTGTTTCACAAGTCTCTGACTGATAGGCGTTTAGGTTGTATTCGTTGTTATTAGTCGCTCAGTCGTGTGAGACTCTTTGCTACCCCATAGACTGTAGTGCACCAGGCTCCTCTGTCCATGGGATTTCCCGGACAAGAATATTGGAGAGGGTTGCCATTTCTTTTCCAGGGGATCTTCCCGACTGCTGCATTCGAAAGAGGATTCTTTACTGCTGAGTCACCTAGGAAGCCCTTAGGTTGAATTTACCTTTTCCCTGGCTCAAACGGTAAAGAATCAGCCTGTGATGTGGGAGACCTGGGTTCGATCCCTGGGTTAGGAAGATCCCCTGGAGAAGAGAATGGCAACCCATTCCAGTATTCTTGCTGGGAAATCCCATGGACAGAGGCGACAGGCAGGCTGCAATCCATGGGGTCACAAAGTCTCACATGACTGAGCAACTAAGCACAGCACTTTTTCCCTATTATAAATGTTGGGGCAGGAAACACCTGGAAGGGGATTGTCCTGTACATGTCTCTCTGCTCAGGTGGGAAACTTTCTCTTGAATACTTACAAGGGGAATTACTAGGTCTGAAAAGGATCCTCCCAAGCTGCCGGCCCAAAAGGCTGTACTCCCCCAGTACCCGCAACATTGTAGGGGAGTGCTCATTTTGCTGCATTTCACCAGCACTGGGTATTAAGGTAATTTTTGCTTTTTGAGGTAGTGCCTGGTGACCAGCATCTCTGGCAGTGGTATTGTGGTGGTCTGCCCAGCCGTCCACTCCCTCCTCTGTTGCGCACTCCCCACCGTGTCTTTCAGCCTGGCCACTCCACCTCGGTCTCCGCCATGAATGGGCCCACCCTGCAGTCCTCCTCGGCCTCGTCTGCGTCCTCGGCCTCCACCTCGGCGGCGGCCGCCCCGTCCCCGCGGGGCTGGAGCGAGTTCTGCGAGCTGCACGCGGTGGCTGCGGCCCGGGAGCTGGCCCGGCAGTACTGGCTCTTCGCCCGCGAGCACCCGCACCACGCGCCGCTGCGTGCCGAGCTCGTGTCGCTGCAGTTCACCGACCTCTTCCAGCGCTACTTCTGCCGCGAAGTGCGCGAGGGCCGGGCGCCCGGGCCGCCGGCACCCCGGGCCGCCCCCGCCGCCCCCGCGCGCGACTACCGTGAGACGGGCCGCGGGTCCCCGGCCAAGGCCGAGGCGGCCCCTGCCGAGCCGGGCGCCGGCCCTGCCGCCCCGGCCCCCGCGCCCGCCCCCGGCCTGCCCAAGGCCCGCAGCTCCGAGGAGCTGGCCCCGCCGCGACCGGCCGCCACCTGCTCGCTCCGGCATCTGCGCCACAGCCTCCGCCACATCTTCCGCCACCGCTCGGCCGGCGAGCTGCCCGCGGGCCCCGTCGCCACCAACGGGGACGCCGGCGAGGCCCCGGCCAGGCCCGGCCTGGCCAGGAAGCTCCTGCCCTGGAGCCTGGCCCGGGAGCCGCCGCCCGAGGCACTCAAGGAGGCGACGCTGCGGTACAGCCTTGCCGACGAGGCCTCCATGGACAGCGGGGCACGCTGGCAGCGGGGGCGGCTGGCTCTGCGGCGCTCGGGCCCCGACGGCGCAGACCGCCTGCTAGAGCTCTTCGACCCGCCCAAGGTAAGACCCCGCGCACGTGGCTCAGGGTGGTGACACTTTCCCAGCAGGTAGCTGCAGAGTGCCCAGGGGACTTTTAAAAAGTAAACTGTTCCCTCAGAGAATCATTTCCCATTTTTAGGTAGTACAGAGCTCCCTTAGACGCCACACTCAGCTTTGCTTCGTGTTTCTCTGTTACAATGCCATGCACATTCGTCGTATAATTAAGGAATAAACGTTGGAACATGACTGTTAACTGGACTCTGAGGGTCCTTTGGATTCCCCTGGTTTTCCCCTAAGGTCCCTTTTTTGCCTCAGGACACCAAGTTCAATGTAGTCGTCATGTGTTCTTAGGCACCTCTTGGCTGTTCTTCAGCCTTGTTTCCAGCGGCCTTGGCAGTTTTCAGCAGCACTGGTCAGGGATTTTGTAGAATATCCAGTGACACTGTACATGGGCATCATGTGGGCCAGTGGCAGCCTGGTTCAGGGTCCTTGAAAAGCCTGACCCAGGTTGACCCTGACAAATAGGAGGATTTCTCCTAAGGAGTTAAAAACTGTGGTGGAATTCCTTAGAGGCCTTCCATGCTTTGTGAATGTCTTACTTTCTTTGAAGTTTAGATTTTTTTTTTTTTGGTCTTTTGGGACACAGTTCCAGTGGTGCGGTTGAGGCTGAAGGCTCGTTGTCTTCTGGACACCAGCAGGACTCCATCTTTGACCAGATGTGTCAAGCTGATGGGATCCCGTGGCCTGTAATTCCCTTCTCTTTGTGGTTCTGTTATGTCCTAGGCCCTTAGTCTAGAGAGTGAGCAAAGCAGATCCCAGCCCTGGGGCGCGGGGGGCGGGGTGGGGGGGGTTCACCGTCTGGGTGGAGGAGACCACCAATTACTCATTCATTCAAAAAATACTTGTTGAGCAACTGCTCAGCACTAGTTGCTGGGGAAGCTGGTGTCCTGGTGGGGCTATTGAAGGAGTAACATGACCAATGAACTTGGAATTATAAATTGTATCTTGTGTTCTGAAAGAAAGAAATGGAACCTCTGGGAGGAGGTCCTAATTTGGGGGTGGGATGGGATGTTGTTAAGGAAGCCCCTTGTGTGAAGTACCTTTCCTTTTTAAACTTCTCTGTGGAGTCATACTCACATGCTGAGCCGTGTGAAGTGCGTCTGAAACTTCACAAGGATCTCTGTGTTTGTACACCCAGTGGCCCAGTGCCCTGGGGGGCTCCCTCACACCTCTTCCACATCAGCACCCACCCTCCTCCACATTGACTCATGCCCCTATGGATTGCATTTCTCTGTTTTGAACTTCATATAAATGGAATTGCACAGTCTGTGTGTGCGTGCTAAGTTGCTTCATTTGTGTCTGACTCTGTGGGACCCCGTCGACTGCAGCCTGCCAGGCTCTGTCCATGGGATTCTCTAGGCAGGAATACTGGAGTGGGTTGCCATGCCCTCCTCCAGGGGATCTTTCTGACCCAGGGATGGAACCCCCATCTGTTACATCTAACCTGCCTTGGCAGGCGGGTTCTTTCCCACTGGGGCAACCTAGGAAGACCGGAATCGCACAGTAAATTGGTTTTTATGTCTGGCCTCTTTCACCCAGTATGTTCTAGACATTTGCTCGTGCTCTTGGATGTACTAGAGTTTGTTTCTTTTTATGGCTGAGTAAATCCAGTCTGTTGTATGGATGTCCTTCAATTTGTTTCTCTGTTTACCGATTGGTGGATATTTGGATTGTTTCTGCTTTGGGACTTTTACAAATCATGCTGTAATGAAATTTGTTCTGAGGTCTTTGTATGGACATATGCTTCCATTTCCCTCAGCCCCCTCACACCAGATCCAAGTTCATTGGTAGATTCCTAGAAGTGCTAGGTCATATGGTAAGTGCACGTTTAACTTTGTAAGAAACTTCTAAATTTTTTTACAAATTGACAGCACAGTTTTGCATCCTCATCAGCAGTGTATGAGTCTTTTTTCTTTTCTTCAATGGATGTATACTGGTATCTCAAATTGCGGCTTTAATTTGTATTTCCCTGACTTATGAAGTTGAGTACCTTATCATGTGTTTATTGGCCATTGGGACTGGCTCTTTTTTCAAGTGTTTGTCATTTTTATTGAATTGTCTGTCTGTTTCATATTGATTTATAGTTTTTATATACCCTGAACGCAGTTTCTTTGTCCGTATCATCTTCTGCACTGTGCTTATCTTTTTACTCTTTTAATGGAATCCTTTTGTGAACCTAAGTTCTTGATTTTAATGTAGTCTAAAGTTTATCGATTGCTTTCGTTTATGGTTAGTGCTTTTTCTGTCCCATTAAAGGAATCTTTGCCTACCAAGGGTCATGAAGATCTTTCTTGTCTTGTCTTCTAAAAGCTTTATTGTTTGGGCCGAATCATATTGACAGGCCTTCACAAGATCCACCCTGAACTGCGGTGTGAGGTGGGGGTCACAGCTCTTCCAGGCCTGGTGCTGCATGCTGATGTGACCTTCTTTTTCCCGTTGGGTCTCATGGGATGCTACTGTCAGCCTGAATCTAGTGTCCATCTGTGTGCTTCTGGACCTGCTGTTCCATTGGCCTGTGTGTCTATCCTATGCCAACACCACACTGTCTTAATCACCAAAGTTTAACTGTGAATCTTGAGGTAACTTTTTTTTTCCCCAACTGTGCTGTGAGGCTTGTGGGCATCTTAGTTCCACAACCAGAGATTGAACCCCGTTAGTGAAAGCATGGAGTCCTAAGCACTGGGCTGCCATTGAGGAGGTGACTTGTGAACTGAGATCTTTTGTTTTTTGGCTGCACTGGGTCTTTGTTACAGTGAGTGGGCTTCTAGTTGAGGTTCTCAGACTTCAGAGTGCACGGTCTCAGTAGTTGTGGCGTCAGGGTTAGTTGCTCTGTGGCATGTGGGATCTTGGTTCACAGACCAGGAATTGAACCTACATCTCCTGCATTAGCAGGCAGATTCTTAACCATTGGACCGCCAGGGAAGTCCCTGAACTAAGATCTTACTGAGATAAGAATCGCTGGGTTTCGGGAACAGCATAGGGAAAAGGCACGGAGATGGGAAAGCATTTTGCATGTTTTTAAGAAAGCAGCACAGAAACGTGGTGGGGTCACAGAAGGGGAAGATGGCTCACAGGGGAGAAGGTCCTGTGAAGAGTTAGTATTTTATTCCAGATGTAACATGAAGCTTTTGGAAAGTGCAGATAAAAACTTTACTCATTGTTTTAAAAAGTCTCAAGGCTCTGACACCATGAAAAGCAAATAACATCCCAGATACATGGTCTTACCTGCATGATAATGTGCGATTCCCTGTAAAACTTTTAAGAACTGCTGCTGCTTAAAACAAACCGTCTTAGAAAACCCAGTGCCAGGAGTCAGGCGGACCCAAGTTCAAACAATGAATTAGCTTCTTTGTCAGCTGCAGATACTTAGGCAGGTGGTGTCACCTCTCAGGGCCTCAGCTTCCTCCTCTATTGAGCTGAGCTTCTCAGAGTTCGCACTTTGCATGGCTGTTGTGTTACCTGGGAGGGCGCCTCTGCTGAGTGCCCAGTACAGGGAAGGCTTGGCGTTTCTGGTGTTTCTTGTTGTTGTGGTTGTCGTAGTGAAATGATTTGGGGACTTATTATTTGGTAATAAGTCAGTGCAGATTTATTTACTGCTTTGGGCCCTTGGTACCTGGCTGGGATGCACGATCAAGGCTCCTATTCTTCAGGAGCCCAGGGTCAGAGCACCCGTCAGAGTCCTTAGGGCTCAGAAGTGGTGTCTGGCCCCGGAGAAGTGGGACCTGGGGGTGGCAGCTGGGTCCCTGGGCTCGCCCCTCCCCCCAGGCCACCTGGGCCTCTTTCATAGGCTTGATAGTTGCTGTGTGACCTGGGTGTCCCCCACAAAGTAAGCAGCCCTGGTGGGGCATCTCCCACGCCCTCCACAGGGTGTGTGAGCAGGTCCTAGCTCTGTCCGCTGCTGACAGCTTCCCTTCGGGATTAGAACAGCCTGAGGCTCTTCTGAATGTTTCCTGGAGTGACTTGGAGCATCTAGTCTAGGCTGAAGATACCTAGACTAGAAGTCTTGAGTGTGCCTGCCTAGTGGGCAGCCTTGACCTCTGACCTCTGACCCTGGAGTTGTCTATGGGAGCAACTTCTTAATTTATTTTTTAATTGGAAGAAAGTTGTTTTACAATGTTGTCTTGCTCTCTGCCATACAACACAAATCAGCCATAATTATACATATATCAGCTCCCTCTTGAGCCTCTCTCTCCTATCCCCCACCCTACCCCTATGGGAGAAACTTTAAACAAAGGCAGTGACTTCCCTGATGGTCCAGTGGTTAGGACTCTGTGGTTCCAGTGCAGAGGGTGCAGCTTCCATCTCTGGCAGGTGAACTAAAATCTCACATGCCAGGGCAGCTCAGAGAGTCAAGAAAGGCAAAGGAGGGTGTGACAGCAAAGGCTTGAGCTCTGGATTCACACCTGAGCTCTGTCACTTGGATGGTGCTCAGGCAGAAGAGGCTTGGAGGACGAGAACTGAGAGAGGGCACTACCCAGGGACCTCACTCGGGGCGTGCGCCCCCGCTTCCCCCCGGAAGTCTGAGGCCAGGTGGTCGGCAGCTCATGGGTCTGCCTCCCCTGGAGTTGGGTCAGAGCTCTGCCTCTGACCAGTGCCCCTGACCCTGGGCCGGTCAATTCTCCACTCACAGCCTCAGTCTAGTTGTCTGTAAAGTAGGCGTGATGGCAGCAGCCAGGGCTCAAGGGTCACCATGAGGGCTGCGGTGGGAGGGAGCCGGCCATTACAGGCAGTGTGTAAGCGGAGGCCACAGGCTGCTGCAGTGGGCCTTCAGAGGGGGTGTGAGGAGACAAGCGTAGTTCGTTCCCAAAGTCCAAAGTCTAGTTTCAGTGGCATCGCTGCAGGTGGACAGGGGGCGGGACAGCCCTTCCTTCTGTGCGCTGACCCTCAGGGGAGGCTGGGGATTGTCCCTGGGGGGTGGTCATTAGAGCCCCTTGGCAGGAAGTGACATCTAGGATGAGCGAAGGTGCTGCTCCTGGAAGATTGGGTAAAGGAGTCCCATGCTGAGGAAACGCCAAGTGGGAAGGCCCTTGGGTGGGCATGAGCCAGGAGACTTGGAGGAACAGCCAGGCAGCCAGGGGCTGGAGTAGAGGGCAGAAGGAGGGGTGAGGCTGGAAAGGCGACCGGGCTGGGTTGGGCGGCGCCTGAGGGAGCACAGTGAGGATGTTAGGTTTCACACTGAGAGCAGTGGGAGCACGTGAAGGATTTAGGGCCAAGGACGGGTGCGACACTTGCTCAGCAGTGGGAATGGGCTGGAGAAACCCTCTGGGGCTGCCTGTGGTCTTCCGGTGTCTGGGAGGATGTGGCATGATTCTTCTCCTAGAAGACCCTCTTGTCCTGTGGCACCTCCCTCCCCTTAGGCATTTCTGAGCTCAGGCTGGGGGTTGCTGAGGAAGCAGTATGTTTCCTTAAGTAAACATTATTACTCACCAGGCATTGTCCTAAACACTTGACCCTCAAGTCCTTCCCATGAGGTCAAGCTTATCGGCCCATTTGACAGATGGGAAAACCAAGGCCGGGAGAGGCAAAGAAACTTAGGAGCATGCTGCTAAGGAGATCTGAGCCCTGATCCCAACGGGTCCCTACTCCTGAGCCCCCAGCCACACTGCTGAACGGCCCTCCTCCAGCCACGGGGTGCAGAGCACCAGCTCCTGGCCAGACCAGGCCTAAGATGTGCCATCCTCGGCAGTTACAAACAAGAAAGATGGATTGATTGCCAATATTTACAAACCGTAAAATGGAGAGGTTTCCTATAAGAGCCCAACTTCTGGTTTCTCATACGAATTGGTGGATTTGGCAGTGCTGGGCCAGGCTCACTCGGAGTGCACCCCAGCCTGGCCCCTGCAGAAGGAGAGCCTGACTGGGGTGAGGGGTGGGTCCCAAGGTCAGGGAGCAATTACAGGGGTTGGGGTTGGCTACCCTGGAGGGCAGGGCTCTCGTAGGAGCTGGGATCCATTTTCAGTGGAGCGCATCTGGGCAGGCCATGGCCTCAGGGCCAGCCCTTTGCTGTTTCCAGTCTCAGTTTCCCCACATGTCCAGGCCTGGTTTGGCTGAGGGGGTCTCAGAGTCTGACCAGCTTTGCCCGGTCTGAGGGCTGAGCCTTAGTTTCTCTCATCTGTACTGTGGGAGTATTGATGGACTTCTGTTAATAGTAGGTGCTGTTGAAAAACGCCCTTTTAGGCAGCATCTGTTTGGCACTTGTTATATACTAAGCATTTAACTGTCTGGGCTTCATTTACCCCTCACAGCAGCCCTGTGAGGGGGCTGCAGCAATTACCCCTATATCACAGATGGGGAAATTGAGTTTAGGAGAGGGGAGGTGACTTGTCCACAGTCACACAGCTCAGAGCATGGGAGACGTGATGGGGAATTGGGCATTCGGGCTGCACCTGGTGCCCAGTGTGTCTCCAGAGTATCTACTGTTATCATGGGTGGCGGAGCTGGTGGTGTTTAGCCAGGGGCCCTACCCAGGTGGGTGGGGGTTGGCGGGGGGGGGGGGGGGCGGGGTGTCTGTTTTGAGTTCTCAGACCTGAAAAGGCTCCCCATGGCCATCTTGTCCAGTGCCACCAATTTACAGCTGGGCAGATTGAGGCCCGGACTCCCCTGGGTCCCTCTTGCACAGCGTGCCCTGCCGTTGGCCTCTGCTGCTCAGCCCAGAGAAGCCGTTGAGCAAGGAGGTGGGGGATCCTAGGGGACTCGGCCCACAGCCCTGAGCTCCCTCCTGCACCGCCAGCCCTCCTAGCTCCAAGAGGAAGTGGGTCAGTTGGCAGTGGCTGGACCGACTGGTCCTTAGGGTGGCAGGGGGCCGTCGGGCAGTGTGGTTCAGAGTCGTTCCCTCCTCTGCTTCTTCTGAGCTGTCCTTGGGCAAGTGACAGGGCCTCAGTTTCCTCGTCTGTAAAATGGGGGTGGTCCTGGCACCCATACGTGTCGTGAGCTGTGGATCCTGCAGGTGCTGACTGGGTGGGCGGAGGACCTGGCTGGGAGCAGTCAGTGCTCCTGGCGAGGAGTCTGGATGATGAAGGGGCTGAGTGTCTTGAGCGCAGCCTGGGGGTGAGGGCATTGCCCAACTAGCCCTTCAACCTCCCCTGACTCCGCTGTGCCTGCCTCCCGGATGGGGAAACTGAGGCCCCAAGATGCAGAAGGAGCCACCGCTGGACCCTGGGGGCCAAGCCCAGAGCCCGTGCCCAAGTGTGGGAAAGAGGAAGCAGAGAGAGAGGGACGTCCGCCGGGGGCCGGCGGTTTCCTCTCGGAGGCAGGAGTGCGAGGAGGAAGAGGAGGGCTGGGCAGGAAGCGGCCACGCGGGCGGGAGGGGCAGCCTCCTGGGGGCTCGGACAGACCTGGGCCCGAGTCCCGTCCCTGCCCTTCTGCACTGTGCGGCCTTGGGAAGGGCACTTGGCCCTCCCTGTGCTTCATTTTCCTCAAGTACAAAGAGCTGAGTGGTGGCACACACAGCAGGGCGATGGTGAACCAACCGCTGTCCCCGTGGCGGCGAGAGCTGGCCCCGTGCAGGGGCTCTCAGCCAGGCTTAGCTGCTGCAGCTGCTACTTGTTACTAGTCATTTTCAGCACGGTGGGCACTGCATTCGACACATCCCATGCAGTCACCACAAACACTGGAAGGCGGAGACAGAGAGGACACTGTCTCTTAAGAGGAAACAGGCATGGAGAGATATAGAGACTTGCCCAAGGCCACACAGCTGGCAGGTGGAAGAGCAGGAATGCAGTCTGCTGTGGGCCTGCCAAGGTCAGGGGCTTGTGTCAACCCCCAAACAGGCACAGAGACCACCCACTGTAGCCCAGCAGACCCTTGTGGGCCCAGACAGAGCCCCAATGATTCCCGGGGAGACAGGCATGTAGAAGGCCAGTGCATCCCCAATCCCACCTTCCCAGGAGGACCAGGCGTCAAAGGCTTCTGGGGTGAGATGGGGTTTCTGTCCTCACTCTGCTGGGGCTGCTGTGACCCAGGTGATTCCCCGTGCCTCTCTGAGCTGTGAAACGGGCAACCAAGGGGCTTGATCCGGGCCTTCCAGGGCTGGTGGGGGAAGGAAGGAAGGGGTGGTGGTAGGCAGGGCTCCCGTGGGGCCCCCAACCGCACACACAGCCGCCCTGTCTGCCCCTTATTGGGGTTTTGTGTAACATCATTTTTTGAAAAGTACTTTGCCGCTTAGAAGAAACCCCCAACCACGCTGAAACCACGGGCAGATGGTATCGGTGTGCTTCCTTTCAGCTCAAATTCTGTGAATCCCGAGACTGGAAAGTGCCCCTGAATCCATCAGGGGGAGGGCGGCAAATGACAGTCATTTATCATCCCTCCATCCCCTTGCTCCTCGGGCCTGTGGCTGTTGTCAGCTTCCTGGAAGTTGCTCTTGGTTTTCCTTTGTTGGGGGACCGCGTGTGGAGACACAGAACTATGGAGTCTGTGCTGTGGACTTGGTGGCCAGGGGGCAGGGCACATGGACAGGTTTGGGTTCAGATCGTGGCTCTTGCGTCCTTGTTATGTGGCTTTGGGCTGAAAACCTGGCCTGTTTTGGCTTTGGTTTCCCATTCTGGAGAATGGGATGTCAGTCCTGCCCTCGCTGGGTGACTGAGTCAAAACCTGGCTCCTGGAGGGCCTGGCATGAGGTGTGAGGTGTTTCCTTCCCGAGGGGCAGCGGAAGGGGCTTCCTGTGTGGGAAGTCACAGACCCCCGAGCTGGGTCCCCAGAGGCCCTCCCTGGGATAGGCCACCACCTGGCTGCCACTCCCAGTGGCCCGAACTGGGCAAAGCGGACAGCGCGGACAGCCAGTTGGGCCTGCTGGAAATCCCCCACCCACTTCTTTGTGAATGGAAAAGGAAACCAAAATGCACACCAGAGATCTCTGCATTCTGAGCGCTGGCCCTCACTGGGGGTGGGGGCAGGGTGGCTTCCTTCCCCAAGGCAGGAGGGGCCGCCTCAGCTTCCTTTCTGGGGCACACACCCCTTTTTCTCTCTCCCCTCCGAGCTGGGGTGGAGGCCACCGTTGCCCTTGGGCCATGGACCCCACTGACTGCTCAGTCTCTGGAACCGATGGATGACGGCAGATAGGGGCGGGGGCCAGCACAGCAAGACCTGGCCTCTGGGTCCTCCCTCCCTGTGTCTGAACCCCCTCCTTCCCAGGCTGGATGCAAATCCTGACTGCGGCCCAGTCTGAAGTCCACAGCACGGCAGAGAGAACCTCTCTCCAGGGAACCGTCTGGAACGGGAGGACAGACCGTGGTGTCTCTTTTCAGATCTGCATGTAATCTAGGAAACTGTCTACCTTACCGAGGGCCCCCACGTTTGAGTTCCTGGTGTTTCTGGTTTTGTTTTAAAGCTCAGGGCAGAAACGATAGAAAAGTCACCGAAAGACCACCCATAATCCAACTACCCAGAGAAAACAAGCATTTCAATCCCAGTCGATGTCTCTGTCCTCTCTTGTATTTCTTTCTCCAGCTTTTCCCCCAAATTGCAGCTCCATCAGCATTCACTAATTCTTCATTCAGTAGTTATAGAGGGAGCCCCTTCTGTGTGCCCAGCATGCTGGAAACGGGCAGAAACTTTTGGACAAAACCCCAAGCCCTTGTGGGACTGACACATTCATTCTACTTTTTTTTTTTCACTTAAGATATGTTGAACATTTTTATGTTCAGAAATTTTTAAGAATGTCTTAATGGCTGCACAATATTTCATTTACATAGGCCATGATATATTTATCTGTGATTATCCAGACTGGTGTTTCAACCATTTCTAATTTTTTTGCTCAAGTAGATACCCTTGTGACAAACGTCTTGTACATCTCTAATTACTTCCTTAGGCTACATTCCTAGAGGCGAAGTGCTGGCTGGAAGGCTTCATGAGCGCTTCTCATGTGTTTTCTCTTAAAGCTTTATTGAAATATAGTTTACAGATTATAAAATTAACCTGTTTAAAAGGGTACAGTGGTTTTTAGTATATATACAGGGTTGTACAACTGTCTCCATGGTTTACAGGCCACTTTCTCATCTCACCACTCCTCATCTCAAAAAGAGACTTTGTAGCCATCAGCAATCACTCCTCATCCCTCCCCTCCCCCGGCCCCAGGTAGCCACTCGTCTCTTCTGTCTCCCTAGGTTGGCTTAGTCTGTTCTGTTCATGTACACAGAACCAGTGTGTGGTCTTTCATGACTGTCTTGACTTTCGCTCAGCATCATGTGTTCAAGGCTTGTCCATGTTGGAGCTCGTGCCAGTATTTTGTTCCTTTTTATTGCCCACTGATTTCCCATTGTATGGCTAGATGGCATTTTGTATGTCCATTTCTCAGTGGATGGACATTAGGTTGTCTTCACTTTGGGGTGATTATGAAAAGCGCTGCTGCAGACATTTGTGAGCTAAGTTTTCGTGTGGACGTATTTCTTTTTTTTCCCTGGGTATGTACCTAAGAGTAGAACTGTTGGATCAAATGTAACTCCCTTTAAACATTTTGAGGAGCTGCTAAACTGTTTTCCAGACTACTGCACCATTTTATATTCCCACCAGTAATGTATGAAGATTCTAACTTCACATCCTCACCAACACTTTTTACTATAGCTGTTTTTGATTGTAGCCATCCTACAATGGTTTTGAATAGTTGAATGGTTTTGATTTACATTTCCCTGATGGCTAATGAGGTTGAGCATCTTTTCAGGTGCTCAGGAGCTATTTCTAATGTTTCTGATACATCCTTTCCAAAGAGCCTTCTAGAAAAGCTATACTCATTTAAATATCTTCAAATAGTGGTGCTTACATTGGGTATTTAAAAATGTTTGCCAACTACCAGGTGAAGTGGTTATCTTGTCCTGATTATGAACAGAATGGGCCATTTCTCTTTTTAAAGAACTTTGAGATATACTTCACATGACATAAAATTCACCATGTTAAAGTGCAATTAGTTGTTTTTAGCATATTCACTGTGTATGCAGCCATCATCACTGTCTAATCCCAGAACATTGCACCACCTTGTTTCATCACCTCACTCGGAAACCCAGTACCTGTTAGCATTGGTCCCCAGCCCTTAGCAGCCATTAATCCTGCTTTCTGTCCCTGCGGATTTTGACTGTCTCTTATGTTTCTTGGCTGTAGACATTTTCTGTGACTTACAGGCCATTAACTCTCTGTGTGCCTCTCTTGCACTGCCTGCCTCTTCCCTGCTAACCTGCAGGAGCTCTGTACATGGATCCTGGTGCTCTGTCACACACTGCAAATATTTCCTTTGCTATTTGACTTTTCAACTGGTTCTGAGTTTCTCAGCCTATGAAGGTTTTTAAGTCTGGGCAGTGACATATGGTTGATTTTTTTCCTTCATGATTTTGTTCTTTGCTTTTTCTGCTTAGGGCTGGGATCAGATAATTACTCAGGTTCTTTCATTCCACTTTTGTCTCGGTGTTATGTTTCACATTTAATTATTTAATCCAACTGGCTTTTATTCTTTGTGGCTGGTGCAATTTCCTGTTGTTCTTTGGTGTCAGTGAGGTGCTGTGTGTAAAGGCATATCACTGAACAGGGGCTAAGGATAATGACGAGAACTCTTGGCAGACTGAGCTGGGAAGGGTGGAGACTGCGGCCTCAATGGGCCCCGCCGACTCTGGGGCTCCTGGCTGGCGCCCTGGTTCCCTGTCAGCCTGGCCTGAAGCTCTGCTCAGCTGACTCGGAGCCTCCACAGCAGCCCTACAGCCCCCTTGAGCTCCAGAGGTCCTCGCTTTCACCTCTTTTTCTGAATCATCATTCTTCGAAGGCAGGCGGTAGCCACCGTCCGGGGCTTTTGGGGATCTTGGTGGTGACGAGCCCCCCCTCCCTCCACTGCACGCCCCTATCGGAGGCCAGTGACAGAGGTTATTTGTTGTTGCTTAACCACATCTTTTTCCACCCTCGCTGGGTGTAGAGCTGACAGGGGCCCCAGGGTGCAGCTGAGGGCTGTGCTGCTGGGGTAAGGGGCTTCCCCCACCTGGCTGGCTCCACCATGGGGCTGGGAGGCAGGCACAGCGCAAAAGGCCCTGGGGGGTGGCCAGGCAGCTCTGGGTCCCCTCTGCTTTCCCCCCAAGAACACAGAGCACACCCTCCCATGCAGTGGGAAGACCTGGGGTAGTGGCTGGTTGCATGCCAGGCGGGACCCTCCTGCTCGAGGCCTGGGTGGGTGGTGGGGCCTCTGGGAGCCATGGCTTCCCCTTTTGTCGGGGGGCTGACACAGCCTAGTGTTCCAGGCCCGGGTGTCCTGGCCTTGTGGTGGCCAGAGGGGCACCACGTGAGGAAGGCAATGTTGGCGTGAAGGTGGGTGGGGACAGGGTGCGGGGCTCTTGCGGCTCTGCAGCCACGTAGGGCAGGGAGGAATCCTGACGGGATGCTCAGAGCAGGAAGTGGTCGCTCAGCGCGTGGGCTGGTGGCAGCTGGTTTGCAGCCGGCAAGGGGCGGGGTGCAGGGGGCTTCTGACGGGGCCCCCAGTGGGCCCAGGCCTAGGTGCCCGCTCGGTACTCCCAGAGACCCTGCTCTGTCCTCCAGCAGGAAACTGACAGAGGGGAGCTGACGCAGGCTAGCCACTGAGCAGCTCCACATTCTGGAAAGTGGTTGGTTCTACTCTGCTGGAAGTTTTGGCCAGGAGTGGTGCCCTGTGCAGAGGAAAGGTACAGCCCGCAGCCTGGCTTGTGACGGTGTGGAGCTGGCCCCTCTGTTCCCACCTCTGCAAGGCCCCACCCCAGGACTGGCCTCCCCAGGCCAGGTCATGGGTGGACCGCTGTCACCCTGAGGGGGAGGCAAGGCGAGGTCAGCTGGTGAGATGCCCATAGGTCCATAAGCACCTTGGTTCTCTCTTCAGCCACAGGCCACTCCCTCACCCCCAATCCTGGGTGGTTCCCCAAGGCTAGCCTAAGAGTAGAAGTGCATGCTCATCTCCACACTTGGCCACTCAGTATGAAGCTGGACAGCCGCATCTCAGGGTTTGGATGGCTGTCAGGGGGATCCGAGACTGGTTCTGTGAATATTGGGGGGTGGGGAGCTCTCTCCCCCCACGGGGACCTCCGTCTCTGGGAGGCAGGTTGCTCCAGCATCTGAGAGGAGCTTTGTGTCCCTGTCACTGTGATTGTGTGTGTGGGGTGGTCTCCATCTCTCTGAAAGGGGGCTTTATGTCCGTGTCACTGTGAGTCTGCATTTCTAACATGTGGAGGGGACCTTGCAGGCTTGCAGGGGAGCTCATTGCAGGTGGGGCTTTAGACAAGCCCCCAGCCCATGCTTCCTGCTTAGACGGTAAAGCATCTGCCTACAATGCGGGAGACCTGGGTTCAATCCCTGGGTCGGGAAGATCTCCTGGAGAAGGATATGGTAACCCACTCCAGTATTCTTGCCTGGAAAATCCCATGGACCAAGAAGCCTGGTAGGCTACCTGCCATGGGGTCACAAAAGAGTCGGACACGACTGAGCGACTTCACTTTCACTTTCCAGCCCATGTCTTTCTCAACACCTCTAGCTAGTTACCCCTCCTACAGGGCCTTCTTGGGGCCTCTCCGGGTCTAGAAGTAGAGGGGGCACAGGCCCCCACACTCATGCTTGGTCACTAAGGGTGTGATCTGGGGGTGCCACCTGCCCAGGGGAGGGAGGCGAAATGATGGGGACTCTGGGCAGGGGGGACATATTATATTATATATTGGGGGGACATCTCCCTATGTCAGTGCCGGCTCAGGAAAAGCTCCGTCTCTGGCACTGGTGGGCTCTCACTTGGCAGAAAGGGGAAGTCGACTTGATCTTTGTGGCTTTTATAGAAGCATCTCCCGTCCCTTTCCTGCTCTCTTATGGGGAGACGGAAGCTTGAGACAACAGGGCCAGACCAAGGAGACCTGGGAGACTCCTGTGTACTCCAGGCAACTGACAGGTTGCACATACAGAAGCCCTGGGCATGTGCCTCATCACCATCTCCATTTTACAGACGAGGAAACAAAAGCACAGAGAAGTGAAGTGATTTGCTCAGGGTCCCATGAAGAAAAAGTAGCTGGAAGCAAGCATTCAAAGGGGGTGTGTGTGTGTGTGTGTCCCCCAGGTTGGGGGCAGAGGAAGGAAATGAATGACCTGCGCCCTGTAGTTCAGCTAAACATTTGTTGAGCTCATTGCTTTCAGTTTGCCCCCAAGGGAGCAGGGGAACAAGGGGGTGAGATAACTCGCCACACCTCCACATCTGCCTCTGCTTCCCAGACATCTGAGGGCTGGGGCCCCAGGCATCTACCCTCACCCATTGATCTGACAGACTCACTCTCGACCTCCTCCAGGCTGGACCTGGTGCTGGGCCCCAGCTGGAAACAAGGCTTGGTGCCCTGTCCCCACCCCCAGAGCAACTCCCAGTCAGATGGTGGGGGCAGCGGCACCATCAGGAAATTATGGCCTGGTCTGATAAGCCCCGTGCCGCGGGAGAGGCACAGGAGTTGCACTGACCACAACGTAGCGATCAGAGAAGGCTCCCTGAAGGAGAGAAGGTTTTCTCTCCTGAGACCAGCAGTTTAGATCAGGTCTGGTGGTGTGTGAGCTGGATGGCAGCGGTGCTGTGGGCTCGGGGACTACAAAGACAAGGGTCTGAGCCCCAGCTCCACTTGGCTGCTCTCCATGGCTGGGGGTAACAGAATTTTGCTGGTCAGGGCTCCCATTCCTCCATCTGTATCGTCGGCTTGACCTGTGTTCTGTGAGGCATCCAGGGCCTTCCTCTCAGTCAGGGCTCTCCCTGAGCTGGCTCAAGGCCCTGGAGGCCCAACCTGTGTCCTCCATCCTTGCCTCCCTGAGTCCCTGCCATTCCCCTAGAGTCCTCGAGAGGGTGGGGGTCTGCGTTGGGGGCCGTATCCTGTGCCTACAGATCCCAACACACATGATACTTGGCAGACAAGGGGCCTGTGATGAATATCTGTTGAGGACTAAAGTCGAACATCTACAACCTCCCAGCCCTGTGCTCAATCCTGGGGGTGTGACAAGACCAGGTTCCCCAGAGCACATTTCACAGGTGGATAAGGCAGTGGAGGAAGTGAAGTGAAGGGGGTTCTGGGATGGTGACTGTGTGTGTCTGGATACAGTGGTCAGACAAGGCCTTCCCGAGGCAGCAATCCTTGAGCTGAGACCTGAGTCCAAGAAGTGCCAGATCTGTAAAGATGCAGGGAACCTGCCTTTCAGCTGGAGAGAACAGCAGGTGCAAAGGCCCCGAGGTGGGAGCGTGCTTGGTACATTGAAGGCAGAGTGGAGGCCAGTGTGGCGGAACAGGGTGAAAAAGAGGGTAGGTGAGGTTAAGGAGGTAACAGGAATGAGGTTCGGCAGTATCTCATGGGCCACGGTGAGGACCAGCAAGGTGGGGCCTACAGGTATTTTTTAAAAAATATATTTAACTGTATGAGCTCTTAGTTGCAGTGTATGGGATCTAGTTCCCTAACCAGGAATCAAACCCGGGCCCTCTGATTGGAAGCATGGAATCCTAGTCCTGGAGCAACAGGGAAGTCCCTTTTAAAAAATTTTCTCCATTTATGCAGGCCGTCAGTGCCCAGTCATAGTAACAGCACATGGAGTATTCGATGGTCTTCAGTGCCAGCATGTGAGATACTTGGTTGCAGCCACGTGGGATCTAGTTGCTAGACCAGGGATCGAACCTGGGCCCTCTGCATTGGGAGTGCAGAATGTTAGCCACTGACCACCAGGGAAGCCCCCACAAGAGTTTTGAGCAGAGGAGGGGGATGAGAAGTCGTTGGATTCGGGATGTGTCTGGGAGGAGTGCTAACAGGACTGCTGGACAACAAACTCAGTTTTCATGCTGCCCGTCCCATGGTTCAAGATGTCACCTTTTTGTGATGCCTCACCTTATTGGGGCTCCCTGTGAGCACCCCTGCTTTGCTCGCAGAAGCTGCTTATGACTAGAATCCAGAGCCCTCTCCCCCACCCCGCTACGAACTGCTGAGAACTGGAATCCAGGCCAGCTCGTTCTCAAGCCCTTGCCCCCAGGGTCCAGCACTGTGTGTTCTGTGGGGCAGGCTGTGTCCCCTGCCCTCCCCATCTCTTGTGCCTGGGGAGGGGGTGTGGCTCCTTGCCCAGCCTTCCCCCCAAATGTGCTGTTTCAGATGCACCCAGGATAAACATGGATCCCAGGCTGACCTCCAAAGGATCCAGGCCCCTGGCTGTAATGCAGGAGGCTCTCTTAGCCTTGGCTGCTCATTTGTGAAGTGGGGAATAAAACATCAGCCATGCGTGGGCTCCTGGGGGGGCGTCAGGGGAGGCGCCCACCATGTTCCTCCAACAAGACAGGTGGCTCAGAGCAGGATGCTCTCAGAGGATCACGGGAGATGATGTCAGGGTTGCCTCCACCCTGGAGCGGTGACCTTCCAATTTCCTTGGTCCTGGTACCTCCATTCCTCAAGATGATGCTCTTTTCTGCAGTATATGCAATTTCTGGAAATGATGCAGACCTGTGAATTCAACAGTTCAAATGTCCTGGATGGACAGACCAGGCCCCAGTGCCTGGCACACAGGAGGTGCTCATTAAAGGGTGGAATGAGGGGGCCTGTTGGTACTGTTTCTTGCCACAGACAACTCCCCTGCCGTCTTGTGGATGTGGCTGCACTTACTGGTCCCTGGCTGTTGGCTCCTGCCATACTCTTGGCTTCCAGTGTCTTTTTCTTCCCCCTTCTCCACTCTGCAGAGCACTCAGCAAACATTTAAAGCCGGTGACTGTGCCCTGTGGAAGGCACGAGATGGGAAGGGAGCAGGGAGGCTGCCTCGGGCTCACGGACTCAGTGTGTGTGGACAGCCATGAAAAGCTGAAAGTTTCCTCAGGAGAGCGGTTTGCTTCTGAGCAGACCAGGTATTCCTAAGACTGACTTCCCAAGACCCTGTGCTCATCCCCGCCCTGTGACATCCCCTGGGACCTTTCCATATCCTCCCCCTCTCGCCCCGGCAGTGCCCATACACATGGTACTGCCACATTTTCTTGGAGGGTACAGGGGCACCATTAGCCCACTTTACAGAAGTGGAGACTGAGGCCAGGAGAGGCAAGTCAGTTGTCCATGAAGGGTGAGGCAGAGTTGGGACTGAAGGCCAGGAACGTCTAATTCCAAAAACTCAGGATGGGGAGGCTGCTTGCAGTGGTTGTGCAGACCCAACAGGGGTTTCTGAGCTGGACACTTGGTGGCCACTGGGTGGGGAACACATGGGTTCAGGTTTCTCTGCTCCAACTCTTCTCGGACACGACTGAAGTGACTCAGCAGCAGCAGCTCTTCTCAGAGCCTTTAATGGCTGCTGCGCACGGGATCCATGCATAAGTGGCTGCCTTTTCTTGGAGAATGCCTCTTTGCACTGGCTGCTGGGAAGCTCAGATACAAATCTGTGGCAAGTGAAACTCAGGTCTGTGTTCTAGTGGTTGTCTGCAAACAGGTGCAGACAACTGGTCCCTGGCTGTTGGCTCCTGCCATACTCTTGGCTTCCAGTGTCTTTTTCTTCCCCCTTCTCCACTCTGCAGAGCGCTCAGCAAACATTTAAAGCCGGTGACTGTGCCCTGTGGAAGGCACGAGATGGGAAGGTGCAGGGAGCTGAGTTCAGCATTCCCATTCTGGGTATCCCTGGAATCTGAAAGAGACAGGACATTTTCTCTTTTTTTAAGGCTGTTTGGATACAATTCAGTTCAGTTGCCAGGCCTTGATTCCAGCTTGTGCTTCTTCCAGCCCAGTGTTTCTCATGATGTACTCTGCATACAAGTTAAATAAGCAGGATACAATATTATAGGATACAATAAGAGGTGATTAAGCCTTTCTCAGAATGGTGTTTCATCCATTTGTTCATCCATTGGTCCAAGCAGCATCCGTTCTGGGCTCTTGCCTGAGGAGGGGGAACTCAGTTATCCAGGACTTAGGTTCAGTCACTCAGTTGTGTCTGACTCTTTGCAACCCCATGAATCACAGCATGTCAGGCCTCCCTGTCCATCACCAACTCCCAGAGTTTACTCAAACTCATGTCCATTGAGTTGGTGATGCCACCCAACCATCTCATCCTCTGTCGTCCCCTTCTCCTGCCTTCAATCTTTCCCAGCATCAGGGTCTTTTCCAATGAGTCAGTTCTTCACATGAGGTGTCCAAAGTATTGGAGTTTCAGCTTCAGCATCAGTCCTACCAATGAATATTCAGGACTGATTTCCTTTAGGATGGACTGGTTGGATGTCCTTGCAGTCCAAGGGACTCTCAAGAGTCTTCTCCAACACCACAGTTCAAAAGCATCAATTCTTCAGCGCTCAGCTTTCTTTATAGTCCAACTTTCACATCCATACATGACTATTGGAAAAACCATAGCCTTAACTAGATGGACCTTTGTTGGCAAAGTAATGTCTCTGCTTTTTAATACGCTTTCTAGGTTGGTTGTAACTTTCCTTCCAAGGAGCAAGCATCTTTTAATTTCATGGCTGCAGTCACCATCTGCAGTGATTTTGGAGCCCAAGAAAATAAAGTCTGTCACTGTTTCTCCATCTATTTCCCATGAAGTGATGGGACCAGATGCCATGATTAAGCTTAGTTTTCTGAATGGATCTAGAATTTCCTTCGAGCCTTTGTTTTCAGGCCCCCAGCAAAGACCCACTGTCCTCTGCCTGGAGGTCAGCAGGATCTTGCTAACTGTCCGCGTATCACCAAAGAGGACACTGAGGTTGCAGTCACTGCCATGCCCAAGATTCCACATGTAGGTGGTGGAGTTGGGGCTTGTCCCATCTTGGCTCCAGGCCATGGGGCTGCTAACTCGAGGGCGTTGAGTGCTGTGGCAGAGGAATGGGGCTTGAACCTTGACCTTCAGCTGTATATTGCGTCCTACCTCCTGTCCCACGGTTTCTCTTTACAGGAGAGGAGTGAGGGTCCTAAAGCCCTGGGAGAGAGAAGACTGCTCAGAGGCTGGTGTGGGTCTCTCCTGAAGGTTTTCCCTGGAAGAATAAAGATCCCTAGAGTGGGTGGAATAAGGCCACTGTGAGGATACGGCATGCCCACACCCTGGGGTGCCCTGTGCCAGGGTCTTTACTGTTTGGATGTTGTCTCCACCCATGCCCCCCCCCCCCAAATTCCCATGGAAGAGACGGGTTAAGAGCTGGGTCTGGCCCAACTGGCTGGCTGGCTTCTGCCCAAGTATTTAATGTGAGTGCCAGACCCACATAGGCAGCTGCCCACCTCCACAGCCCCACCTCAGAATAAACTGATTACTTCAGCCCCATGGGGACCCCCGCACGGCATGCGTGCCTGTGCTTCCCTACCTCAGGGCCTTGGCCTAGGACCTCTCGGCACCTGGGAGACTCACTGCCTGCACACCCATATGTCCTGGCCCCTACCGTGTCCTGCCCATTGGGTATCTGTCCCTTTCTAGGGCAGAAGCTGGGTGATACTGTGTGTACTTTGTCCCTGCTGGGATCCTGTGAGTGTGAACGAGAATGGGGCATAGCAGAGTGCAAGCAGGCGCCTTGGAGCACTCTGGATGGCTGTGCATGCCCAAGCGCAGGGAGTGGCAGCAGACTGAGGGGAAAGCAAGGCCTCCAGAGAGGCCAGATGTTTCCAGTCACAGCCAGATTCGAGGCCCGAACGCCCCCCCCCACCCCCAACTCCTGCCATGGGAGAAATTGCTCCTCCAATCTGGGTGGAGCCTCTGCCCCCCCCTCCAAAAGTAGGTGGACACTGGGGGAGCTGGGTTCAGCCCCTGGCTCAGCCTCTAGAGTTTATGACTCTGGGCCGCAGAGAAGGGACCAAAGAATGCATGTTGGGCTCAGCCAGCAGGCGGAGGGCAATTGGGCCAAGTTTTACCATCGCCTCTGCAGCCAGGGTTGGCCGCCGTGGCTGAAGAGGGGGAATCCTTTCTTCACCACTGCCTGTGAGGTCAGCAGTTGCTCAGCTGCTGGGGGTGGAGCTGGCACTGAGAGCCCCACATTCAGAGTGAAACCCATGGCGCCGCCAGTTATCTTGGCACTCACTCTGGGGGCAGGGCCCAGGGAGGAACTGAAAAGGTGACAAGGCCCATTCCCTTCTTGGCCTGGTCTACTTCCTCCCGGTGATCCTGCGGATCCAGAGCCAGGCAGGGCCAACCACACATGCAGGCACAGGAACGAGCCCTCTGTGCTATTCTGTAGCCAGGAAATAGACATGGAGAGGCTGGCTGGCTGAGTGTGCCGCTGGGGGTATGGGGGCCCTGCTTCCCTGTGCTCTGGCATGTCCAGTGTCCATGCGGGAGCTGGGTGGGGCTCCCTGGCTGAGGAACTGGGTAGTAGGGGACATACAAGAAGAACTGGAAGGGTGACAATGCCCTGGCTGGTGGCCACTTAGGGTGGGATTTACTAGTTGTGTAGCTTCTCAGAGTGCATTCCCACCGTTCTCCATCCCAGACGGGTGTGGGCCTGGACCAGGAAGAGCCTCTCTCCTAATAGGCTGCCCAGTCTTGCACTCACCATCCTTCTGCCAGAATCCTGGCACCTGTTTATCTGAAGCTCAGTTGAGTGTATGGCTTTGGGATGGACTCTGGCATACCCGTCTGGGCACAGGCTGGATGCTGTGCCTAGAACTCACCTTTGTTTCTGCCTCTTGTTTCCTCCTCACCCGGTGCTGGCTTGACGGTGTGTGCATGCGCGCATAACTAGTTGTGTCCCACTCTTGCAACCTCATGGCCTGTATGTAGCCCACTAGGCTCCTCTGTCCATGGAATTTCCCAGGCAAGAATATTGGAGTGGGTTGCCATTTCCTTCTCCAGGGGATCTTCCTGACCCAGAGTTGAAACCCAAGGTCTCTTGCATCTCCTGCATTGGCAAGTGGGTTCTCTACCACCTGAGCCACCAGGGAAGCCCTGGTTTGGTGGGGGCTGTGGTTATTTTCAGGCGCACCTCACTGTCTCTTAAAACAGCTGCTGAACGGAGGAGGGCACAGTTGGGTCTCGGCTGCCCCTTCCCCACATCTTATCTTCCTCAGGCCTCTGCTGAAAGCCACCATTGATCATGTCATGACTCGAGGGAAACAATCTTAGCCATTTTATCACAGGAGGAAGTGGAGGGGTGCTCTCCCTTCTGAGAAAGTGATGAGAGCTCCTGGGCCCTGGGAACAGACATGTGTAGGGTCAGCCAGGTTCAATCAGGACCCTTTTGATGACTAAAGAGTAGGGGGTCATCTCCCACCCATTCTGAACCCCATGTGTGTTGAATGTCATGGAAGACTTCTGGGGCCTGCAGTTCTCTGGTTGGCTGTAACTAGGGCCAGCCATGCCAGGATGTGTTCCTTTGGGCACACTGGCAAAAGAGCCCCAAGAGCCCATAGCTAAGCTACTTTGCCAACTCCCACCATGCCACCTCACCTGCGCCTCCTCCTGAGACTTGGAGGCAGAACAGAGTAGTCAGGTGAATGCTTTGAATGGGGGTTCACAACCTGATCTCTGCTTCCTCAGGCAAATTACTATCTCCAAAATTTGAGTTTCGTCTTTTTAAGATGTGGTGGTAATATCTGCTTCCCGGGCTGCTGTTGGGCTGGGAGAGGTCCGTCCTGGTGGGGAGCCAGTGGAGGGGAGGAGAGGAGCTAAAGCCAATGTGAAAGGCCTGGGCCCTCAGCATGGTCAGCCAGCACCATAGAGGAAACTTGGGTTGGGATACCCTCACCTTCCCTTTCTGGGTTTGCTGTGATGAGGTGATCAGCAGCGATTGTGACTGGCCAGAAGAATGGGTTGGGGGGTTTGCTCCACCAGTGGGAAGAGAAACAGGTGTCAGCCAGCAAATGGGTCAGAGCTAGAATGTCCACAGGTCAAGGTGAAGCAGAGACTGGCCCTCAGGCCCCGTTGGGTGCTGGGGAACTCAGTGTCTATGTCTGGGTGGGGGAGATAGTGCTGTGGTTACAGGCAGAGAATCCCCTGCAGGTTTCTGCTGGGAAGAATGCTAGAACCTACTCCAGGATCAGGGTGCCCACTGAGCAAGCTAGGCCCCTGGGGAGACTGCAGAAAAGAGCAGAGGCCTGGGTGGGTGAAGAGCCATCAGGGACAGGCCCTGAATGTCTGCATTGGTCTCCTAGAGCTCAAAGTCCAAGCTACAAGCAGCCTGCTCCAGTATCCTGGAGATCCGGCGATGCACACGTCTTGAGATGCCTGACAACCTATACACCTTTGTGCTAAAGGTGAGTGGCAGCTTTCCACACGTGGGGAACAGACACAGACCTCAGGAATTGCACACAGCTGTCCCTTCCTTCCTGCCAGGTGAAGGACCGGACAGATATCATCTTTGAGGTGGGAGATGAACAGCAGCTGAATTCATGGATGGCTGAGCTCCGGGCATGCACAGGCCAAGGGTGAGACCCAAGGGCTCCATCTTGAAACAGCTTTTCCTGCCACTCCTGAGCTACCCAGTCCTTAACCCCCATCTTCTCTTGCAGACTTGAGACCACAGACCCAGAGCCACACTTTCCCTCAGCCACAGAACCTGGCACGGCTGACTCTCCAAGGGGAAGCACAGATTCCTTGAACCAAGGTGAGGGGTCAGGGCCTCTGTCCTCCAGTACATCGGGACCCAGCCCAGGGCATAAAGCGCCCACAGAGGGTCACCATCACCCATCTCCTTTTCTACCAGGTGGTTCTCCTGGGGTGCTGCTGGATCCAGCCTGCCAGAAAACAGATCACTTCCTGTCCTGCTACCCCTGGTTCCACGGTCCCATCTCCCGGGTGAAGGCGGCTCAGCTGGTCCAGCTGCAAGGTCCTGATGCTCACGGAGTGTTCCTGGTGCGGCAGAGTGAGACGCGGCGCGGGGAGTATGTGCTCACGTTCAACTTCCAGGGCATCGCCAAGGTACGGGGCAAGGCGGCTGGGGCTGCACCCCGGCCAAATTAAAGGCCCCGAGGGGCCAGGGCCTGAGCCTACCTTTCTTCTTTCCCTCTAGCACCTGCGCCTGTCGCTGACGGAGCGGGGCCAGTGCCGAGTGCAGCACCTCCACTTCCCCTCAGTCGTGGATATGCTCCACCACTTCCAGCGCTCGCCCATCCCCCTCGAGTGCGGGGCTGCCTGTGACGTCCGGCTGTCCAGCTACGTGGTCGTCGTCTCCCAGCCACCAGGTGTGACCCTGATGCCCCTTGATAAAGGGGGTGGGGACCAAGACCTCCTGTTGTGTTCTTCCAGCACCTGCCTCCACCCTGATAAGACTGACAGTGTGGTCTCTCTCTCGGTCACTTGTCCCCCAGGTTCCTCCAACACTGTTCTGTTCCCTTTCTCCCTCTCTCGCTGGGATTCAGAGCTGGGCCTTCCCCACCTTAGCACTTCTGGCTGTCCACGGGGGCTTGGCTCAGAGGGTCTTCCAGGCCGATCCTCTCCCCCAGAGCAGATCTTCCACCTGGTGCCTTCGCCCGAGGAACTGGCCAACAGCCTGCGGCACCTGGAGCCCGAGCCCGCCAGTCGAGCCCGGGACTCGGACTATGAAATGGACTCCTCCTCCCGGAGCCGCCTACGGGCCATAGACAATCAGTACACGCCTCTCTGATGGGCCTCACGCTGCCCGGAGGAGCACAAGCAAGCAGAGATGTGAACTTGTGAATGTAACTTTCTTTCCTTCCTTCCAGAGAGAGATGCAAGGGCCACTTTAACTGCTCATTCCAGTTTGGATGTGACCCTTCTATTAGGCCTGTTAAAGGGCCTCCTATAAGTTCCATTCTTACCTGGCTTTCTCCTTATTGTTTACAGTTGTAGTTCTTGTTCTCGGATGTTCCTAGGACCAGGCCCCATCACTCTTTGAGAGGTGGCGGGTGGAGGGGGAGGGCCGGAGTTGGCAGTGGAAACTTGTTCTCTTTTTCACTGACACTGTCTGTCCCAACTGACAGACTTTCTACCTGGGGAGGGGGCCCATCAGGAAGCCCAAAACACTAACAAGCCCTGGATTGTCCTGTGGTTTTTTTCCCACTGTAGCTTCAGTCCATGCGGTAGGTCTGCTGTACCCAAGCCACAGGTGACCATACCTATCCTGCTTCAACTCTCAGCTTTAGGACAAAAGTTCTGGCAGATGGACAAGCTAAAGGTCAAAAATGATTTTAAACATTTTTACCTCAGATTAATTTTTCAAAGAATTCAGGTTTCAAAATTAAACCATTGCTTATTTCATTGCACTGTTTAAACTAATACCCATGCAATTTTTATAGTCAGAGACAGCTATGCAAACCTACTGACCAGGTTCCTGGTTCAAGCCAGTATGCCTGGCTTCCTTGTCTGTTACATTGTCAGGACAGTCACCTGTTGCTGAGGAGACACTGTCCTTCCTAAATGTAGAGAATTGAAGTGTGTCACTCTTTCAAGGACATTCCAAGCAATTATTGAAAGAGGAGGGTGGCCAGGAACAGTTCCACCCTGGTGCCTTATGAAAAAAAACTGAATTCTGGTTTACAGTAGCTTTATGGTGAGAGTTAAACTGAAGTGAGGGAGGGGCAAGGAAGAAAAGGGCTGCTGGGCCCTTTCTAGTAAATCTTTCACCAACAAGGCTGGCTTAGAGCCTCCAAGCATCTAAAGGCTTATTAAATTATTCCACAAGGTTTTAGGCTCATTCTTGAGCCAAAATGGAAGCTAGGAAGCTGGTGCCACAGCTAATGAGAAACTCCTTTAACAGCCCACAATCAGTGTTCTGTTCCAGCAGTGACCACTGCTTCATCTAAGACTATGTGTGCATGGATACACAGGCACCCATAACCTCTACCATCCCCAGAGGTCCTGCAGTCGAATCTCCATCTGTACTTGCCTTTCACAAGTGACACAATTCATAGGGGGCTAGCTCCTCCCACAACTTTCATGCAGAGGCTCAGAAACAAGAGAGGCAGTGACCCAGCGAGTCAGCTGCTTCTGGTGCCAGGAGAGCCATTCAGTATAGCTGCCAGGCTCACCCAAGTGGCTTCTAGGAAACTGGGAGTTTTATTAGCACAGCTTAACATTTACAGATATATCAATCAAAGGCTAAAATTAAACCTTGGCCTAGACTAACTACTGCCTGCCTTATCTGGGGTGAGGGGTGTGTCTGTTCCAGCCATTCTCTGTACTTCAGGAGGTCAGACTTTAGGAGGGGCAGGGAGGTAAGCAGCCACCTCGCTTCACTACTTTTAAAACCAACACTCCTGGCAGTCCAGCAGTTAGGACTCTGGACTTCCACTGCTGGGTGCACGGGGTCAATCTCTTGTTAGGGAGCTAAGATCCCTCAAAAAATGTATATAAAACTAACACTCCTGGGTGGTTTCACAGATGGTAATGCATATCCAACCCTAATCTATGGTTGTGGTCCATTTCTAAGGGCCACATTTTCTACACATCAAGCATTACTGAGTAATGAATGCTAAGCACAGCGCAGACCAGGAGGGTAAACGTAGAGATATGACATCTATAAGCCTGGGGCACTCATTTCCTAACAGCCTCTCAACATACAAGTCTCAGGTAGTGCCAAGAGGCTAGCCAGGCCCAGCAAGCTCGCAGCTCTGACTGACTGGCTGCAAAGTACAAGCTCAGATTCCGTGACATAGTCACCCACTTCCAGGCAGCTTCAGTGTAAAGTGTTCAAGAAAAACATTTCTTGACTAAATGTGTCTGAGTTACCCGGACAGTTCAAATATATTCCAACAAAAAGGCCCCTTGTGGCCTAGGAAGAAGTGACACTAAGCCAATGCCTTTCCTTTCTGCTAGAGCAGGTTGAGCTGGAGAAAGGGGGAGCTGGAGAAAGGGGGAGCAGTGGGGCCCAGGGTGTGCTGCCCTCACAGGCAGTGAGGCAGCAACCCTGATAGCTGCAGCCAGCCCACGTTCCACCACCCTCTTTCCAGCCCCAATGTGACCACTGCTGCAGGCAAGAGGCCATGCCGGCAGCCTCTGCTGAGAGCCAGGCTCCGAGTGCCAAACGGACACTGAGTATCACCAGCCTTTTGGTTATCTCTAATGACAGATGACAAGGATGGCCTGACTGCTCCCAGCACCATCACTTCCTTTACCTGACGTTAATGAACTTTTACAAACTAACAGTCACCAGCACCAAAGAATTAAGTCAACTAACCTGCCTTGAATTTTAGACCAGCAATCCATATGGCTTTATCTGGCATAAATCTTCTGCCTTTGATCATTTCTGGACCGTGTAGGAAAAAGGAATAGCAAATCATTAAAATCTTAAGCCAGAGAACACTATTTTTACATAACAGTTTCTTAACCTAAAATCAAGGCCTTGAACGCTTCCCTAAGGGTTGCCTGAGATTCCTTCATGCTGTTATTCAGGGTTAAGTTTGCATCACAAATATCATGTGAGTGCTAACATCTCCTACAAGCTAGAGGAACTTGATAGTTGATTATCCACTGCCTCTTAACAAGGACACATCTGACACCCAGTGTTTAGCTGGAATAAACAGCACATTGTAATGACAACACAGAATGGATTCATCTTATATCATTATAGGCAGAAGGTCTATTTGGCAAATTTTTATGTATTGTTTATGTACTGTATAAGTAACTTATTCTTGAATACAAATTTTGCTATAATGTACAAATTGCTACATGTGAATTAAAACAAAGGTTTTGGAATCTTGATTAGTTAACTGCAGTATTTAAAGGTTCTATTATGACTGCAATCTCTGAAAAGTAGGTATTTTTCCAGTTTATCCTCCTCCCACAAAACCAAGACACCTAACAAATGCTTAGGGTTTATCTTGTGCATTGCTGCATCCTTTCAGCCCTCTGGATTCCTTTATTATAACTGAGTGTGTGTCTCCTGCCCCCTACTGGTAAAACACAGATGCCTGAATCAGGACAACCTCTGACTTATCTGGGTTCCGGAGATATTAAAAAGGAAGCTTACAGAATCAACGTCAGGCTGAGGACGGGGACCTTCGGTGCTGCCCAACTCTGGCCAGCCTTCCTCCTTCTGAAGCAGACCTCTAGCCACCACAGAGAACATCTCTCAGTCTTGTCTTTCTAGAGATACCTTGAACCAGAACTAAAGGTGAAGAAGAAAAATCATTTGACAGCTAACCTTCAAGGGTATTAAGAAAGCAGTCAGCCCTCCTGCCCTGATACTCAGTATCCTATAATGGAAATAGCTCATACAAACACACATTAACTTGGTATCAGTTTTTAAAACTTTTTTTATTTTTTAATTTTTTTTAAGTTTTTATTTTATATTATCTACAAAGTAAAAGTTTTTCCCTTAACTTAAAAGTTGAACCACTGCAGACAGTGATTACTTCATCAAACTTGATTTATAAATAATAATCCGTCAGTTTGACGGTAAGAATTTACTGAACCTTTGTCAAGTTTAGTAAAAGGGCGTTCCAAGTCTTGATTTTTTTTTTTTTTTTTAGCGGTAATAGCAGCAAGAATCACTCTTGTTACTTCTTTTGCTAGCTGATGTGTTGTTCATGACTTTCAAGGGTCATTAAAAAATAAATAACTTCCAGTTTCAGCAAGCAGAGCTGGGGTACTTGCGGGACTCGGAAACAGCATATGGAATTATGGAACAGCCCACAAGTTCCTAAATGCCTCTACTCGGTCCAAATATCTTCCACTGCAAGTGAACTGTTAGCATTCCTATTGGATGTTACAAGAAATCAACATATATTTTTTCAAAACAAAATAATGAAATTCTAGTTTTCTGTGCTTCCAGTTGGTAGAAGCAGTAGAAGGGAGGAGGGAATTTGGCCTTTCGGTTCCTCCAGGGCAGCCTTACAACTGCTGTTGGTGGTGGGCTTGTACTGTAAAAAAGAAAAGTGAATATTTAAACAGAAAACTGGCAACACTTGCACATTAGCCTAGTGTTTCTGCAGCACATGACTGTAAGCTATCCTTGTGCTAGCTGAACAAGACTCAAAATTTAATTCACTCTGTACCCTTCCAACCCCCCAGCATCTGTACCAAAATGGGGAGAGGTAGGTGGGTGGGTAGAAACAGACCAGTCAGACATAAAACCATTTCAGATAAAACTCCCAGAAGAGTTGTTGTTCATGGGGTACAAAAAAGGCCTTAACATATCCCCTCCCCAAATAATAGCCAAGCACCAGTGCTGCTTTCAGAGTAACAGGTTAGACTGTGAAATCTCGCCATGGCCGCTGCCATCAAGTACTAGCGCACAATCACAGGCATTCTCTCCCTGGCAGGGCATAGACTGGAGCTAATTCTATACTCAAAACCAATCCATACACAGCACTTTCTCATCAGTAGTAGTCTCCAGAGCTACAGTCAAACTCTGCCATGGTGGTAACCCCCCACATGTCAGACTGTTGGGACTCAGGAAGGAAAACACTGCCCTGTCCAGCCTAGCGTAACAAGGAAGGCCAACTGAGTCCTAAGCATGCATCAGCTACACAGAATGCTGCTGCTGCTTCTCATCAAGCCAGATCCTATATACCATCAGAACACACACAGCCTAGGCTCCCGGAAGCCTCAGGCCCTGACACTGAACTGATCATCACAGTCCCTACTGTGCACACACTGACGGGTCTTGCTAGTTCTCAGATGCGGGGCTTGAAGCGCTGGCCCTGCCTGCCATTCGACCTGTGCGAGCAGAATGCTTTGGGGTGCCCGGCGGCCCCTGCACACACACGCCTCACCTGAAGGGTGCGTCATATAAGGGAAATGCGCTGTTGTCGAGACTGGAATGGGCTGTAGTGCACTTTGAGCGAGGGCGGCCTGGGGACCGCCGGGTGGCTGTGTCGTCATTAGCATCATTGGCGCATGGGCAGTTGGATGAGAAGGAACCATTCCTGACTGTACATGAGCCTGAAACAGAGAGCTCTTTTACGCATACAGGCAACATCTCCAGCTTAAACAACATGTCAACTGTGTTCCTTTCACTGGGTTGGGGCTCTCAGGAAAAGGCTACAGTGGGCCCTCAGGGCCCTTTCTTTTCTCTGGGGACATTCCCTACTGGATCCATTAGTTGACCTATAGACATGCTTCACCTTTTGGCAGATTCTGGAAGGCTGAGGGGGCAGGCACCCAACGAGCCTTGGTAAAAGTCAGGGCTGCCGTGTCCTAGGCTTCAGCATTTCTGATGACTGGATTCTATGTATGGGGCAAGGTCTTCACAAAGGTATGAAGATCCCTGATCCAAGCGCAGCTTTTTCAAACTAATAGGAGGCTACATGCAATGATGCTTCTAGACTCTGGCTTCCATGTGGGGCCTGAATTATCCCTTTCAGGTAAGAAAGCAGATTATTACATTGTAAGTGGGAACTGTTAACTCCTGTTCTATATTCTCTTTGCTCCTCCCCTGCTTCTCGCCTGCTCACCAGCACACCTCAGTGAAGAATGAGTCAAGGCAGTGAGAAAGACTCTCAGGCCCCTTTGCTCTGCTGAAAGATCCGCCAATAAAGCAGCAGCAGGAGGAGTTGCAGTGAATGGCTCCAGTGAGGTGGGGAGGGGTAATCTGAAATCATCTGGGCCAACCCAGTGTCCCTGTACCAAGTGATAGTGAGTTCAACCACATCTCCCTGTCAAGTTGGAAAGGTTTTAGCCCAAACAGCTGGATCCCAGCTCTGCAAAGATTTGCAGAGCGAGGAGGACGAGTCCTCAATTCCTCCTCCAATACTGTGCACCATGATAAGCCTTGAAGGAAACCCTGTTTTGACTCTAACACGTTCAAGTAGACCCAGGGCACATCTGGACTTCCCTGCAGATGTTAACCTTTTTGTTCTTGCAGCACAAAAACACAAAAGTGAGGTTTTAGGAACCCCAACTTAGATATAAATTCACATAACTACTTAGCCACCAGCCTCTGCTAGACATGTACCGGCCCCCCGGTCTCACAAAGCTCCTGATTCAGCCAAACCATGCTGCCCCACACTTGACCAAACCAGCTCCCCTCCCCACCATCAAAAGCAACTCATCCACTGCAGTGCACCACACTACAGAACCTGCCCGTTTGCTGGGGAGGATGCCCAGACTTCCCAGAGCTGTGGAACTCTAGTTACAAGGTCACCTTCTGAGAGTTAGCTCCAACTGAGCAGCATCTCCAGCCCCACCATGCCAGAGCCTCAGGGGTGCACTGCTTGACATGAAATGGAGTTCAGTGAGGCAGTTTAAGCTGAGACCTAAGAGTTCTGTTATGAAAGCAGCAAAAAGAGACATCAAATACAGCCGATCCACCCTTAACAGCTCCAGGGAGGGCCTCAAAGGACAGTGTTAAAAGTCCAACTTCAGTGCAGCTCCTTCTCCTCATTAAGACAATTCAAATTGGCCCTGGATCGCACTGGACTTTAGTCAGCAGCAACACACCTTTCAACCTTTAGAAACTTATGCTAGAGGTGAGCCCCAAGTGCTTCCAGATCTGCTCTTTAAGAAAAATGGGAACACCTGGGCGCTTCCAGCTTCAAATCACACACCACCAATATACAAGGCCAAGTCCTTTCAAGAAGTACAACGTATGGTCAAAGCAGATTTAGGAATAGCCAGGGAAACAAATGCAGAGATTTCTTAGGAACTCAGGTGACTAACATTCAAGTGGACAGTCCCAGGGCAGTCATCTCAGAGTTGAGAATTTGTAAAATCCCATCTTGTTTGCCAGACCTGTGTGTGTGTGTGTGAGAGAGAGAGAGGTGTGGGGGGAGTATGTGTACATATACGTGTATATATAGCAACGAGAAAGCTATATAAACAGAAACAGAGCAATGCAGACACAGTAAGGAAATAACTAGGTTGCATTCCAGAGTCAAAGGTATTTTTAAGGCCTCAGTTGGGAAATGTCAAAAGACTGACCAATCAGCAACTTCACTGATCCCATTACAAAACCACACAAACATTCATTTAAGGCCAGATCACATGTATTTGAGTGGAAAAGAAGAGACAAGCAGATGGCATCACACACAGGGGTTCCTAGCTTGAAGAACATCTGGCTCTTTGCTGCTTATCTGATAACTTTCGTATCCTACTTGGTCTTCACAAAAAGTTGGCTAAAGTAGGTTTACCTGAGGTACATGGGCCATGTGGGGTGGATTGGTGTAAGCCGGCTGAACATGAGAAGGATGAATGGTAAAGACGGTCTGCTGTGCTGCTGGGAAACTATTCTGTGGAGACTGTGTATTGGAGGCAGGTGTCATGGAAGGTGGGGTTGGCGCAAGCCCCGCATGGTAAATGGCAGACTGCTGCTGTGGACTGGCCAGATGGAGAGCCTGAGCGGCCTGGTGCTGATGGTGCTGCAAAGTGACAGCAAAGAGTACAGATTAACAGACATTCTTTTCTGGGATACAAGCCTGATTGTCAGACTGCAAGCACTCAACCAAGCAGTGGGAACCAAGAGTACTGCTCCAGGGAACTGAAGCAAAGAGCTCCAGATGCCAAAGAGCTCCTTAAGTGCCTTCTTAAAAAGCACAACTAAAGAAACTAATAGGAAAACAAACAAAATCATATCACATAAACATTAGAAATGAGGGTTTTAAAAAAGTTCCAAGCAAATTCCTTGTTAGAATTTTCTATATTGGTAAAAATTTCAGAACTTACCCAACCACCTTATTCTCAATATGTACCTTAAGGTGATTAAAACTGGGGGCACAGCCTGCAAAGCTGTATGCTGGCTCCCAGGTGAGGCAGGGCTGCTAAGTGTTTTGATCACGTGGTACCTAGCATCTTGCCTGGCACTGGAAAAAACACTCAGTAAACAGAACGATGCAGCAATTCTGGTGAAGGCCTCCGAGTGTCTTACCTGAACAGGACTGGGTGCAGGATGGCTCCCACCATGTTGGCTTTGCTGCTGTCCGGTGGGCGTAGCTGAAGGCTGAGGATGTGGAGGATGTGGGTGCAGGGTAGCATTAGGGTGCGCATACTGCTGAGCAAGGGAGCCAGTGGAAACTAAAGTGAAATAAAAAGGAGTGTGTATAATTGATGTGTGTGGTAGTCTTCATTGCACTTCTATGCCTCATCAACTTTCAGCTCAACAGCTTTCTTGATGCTCAATGCCTAACCCATCTCTATATTTGACTCCATTTAATCCATCCACTTCTTGAAAAAAAAAAAAAAAAAAAAGTCAAGTTACTGCTTACCAATCAGACTAGCATTTTATTCAAATAACATACATACTATATCTAAATCTAATCAGTTTAAATTTACTTTTATAACAGTCACTAGGTTTTCCTGAAAAAGCAACTTAAAAGCACAAACAGAAATAATTCAATCTCTAACACACACACACACACACACACACACACACACACACACACACACACACACACTCTGTAGCTCAAGGCCATCATCTGGCTAACCTCACCATGCTACTGCCCTGGAGCTGGCGCAGAGTCCTATGGGCACAGATGGTATCAGAGCTGCAGTAAGGGGCTGGATAAGGTGTGTGCCAAGGTCAGGGCTCTATCTTCAGGGCCAAATGACCACAATCTCTCTCAGCTGATTACAGAAGCCACTTTGCTGCTCAGTTTGTTCCCTGGGCCTCCCCACTCAAGATCTCTCACCTTTGTTTTATAATTTAGGATTACCTAAACTATGTATTTAGGAAAACTGAACTCTCTTCAAAGCATCACAGCCTTTAGAAAAAATTTTACTAGTTAGGGTAACTTCAAAGGAAATATGATGATTTAGTTTAAGTAAAAATGTGTTCATTGAAGGTAAGAATGCAAAGCCAATTCTTTGTAACTGTCAGCACTGACCATACGTTGGCACAGAACAGGGAGATCAGATATTTGTTCATGTCATCCCAATACAGCAATCTGAGAATCAAAAGCACAAGACAGGTTCACTGCTTCTGGTGACTACTAATGTAGCACACTGATACAAATCTAACCATGATGTGGCTATGAGTTGAGGACAGTCTTCTCAAGACATACCTCTTAGAAGTCAATGTGTGACTTCCAGCCTTCTCTCAAATCAATCCTGAAATCCCTGAGAAGCTATGCCCATACACAGAAACAATTTCAAAATACTTCCTCATGTTCTTCATATGATGTTACGCACAGGAACTGATAGGGAGAAGCAAGCACCTTTGGGATCAGGCACCCTGACTCCAGTAGTCTAGTAGGCCGGCTGCTGAGAGTCACCAGCAGAGATGGCTCTGGGTGAATCCCATGTAAATGTTATGCAGAAGGTTAGGCATATGAAACAGTTCTGTAATACTTGACATTGTAGGGCCAGGGACTACCAACATTCCAGCCCAACTGGTCATCTCAACTGCATAGGTACCCTTTAAAGAGAGAAGGAGAGGCAAAGAGCCAGCGCTAGGATCACCTGTGCATCCACGGCTAACACCTAGTGGGAGTATATACTAAGTTAACATCTAGATTAGATTCAACAAAGCACTTCTGTTTATACACTGGGAAAATCCCCTAACTATAACAGTTAACATACATTGGAACATATTAACAAGAAAAACTGGCAACATATTCTCTGGGTGTTTTTTTTTTTTTAACAAGCCAGTGACTGATACCTGGGAGGTGGAAAAAAATAATGTACTAACAGCTTTCTTGAGTTTCACAATCCCATGAATTTATGAAAATAGTGTCTTTTTCCCTACTTCATTGGCTTATTAAAAGGCCATTCATCGTCATTTAAATTAACTTGCAGATCTCCACAAATTGTCTAGGCACTTAGTCTAAAAGACTTGACATAAATTTTGAACCTCTGCTCTTGTAAATCTTAAACTGGAAAGCAATTCCTGAATCCAAATTCTTATTTATAAAGTTTCATAGAGGTAGACTATAGAATCTCATAGTGTTTCTACTTATTTAAGCATATTTATTCAAGAAATTTTTGTACTGAAAATTTAACTTTCCTTTCTAATTACTCTGTAAGCAAAGTAATAAAATAAAAAGTAACATCAACCAACTCTAGCTGGGTGCTACTTGATTTTCACACATTAAAAAAAAAAAAAAAAAGAATGGCCATTACAAAGAATAATTATGCCCATGAAGTCTCATAATTAACTAATTATCCACCAATTAGAAAAATGTTAAAACCTTGAAATTACTTTGAGAAAAATAAAGACAAGTATTTTTTATCATGCATTTTTAAAAGGCACCCCTGGATTTATTTGCCAATACTAAAAGGCTATCTATATCTCATTTACATTCATAGCACAAATACTTCAAGTAGTCCGAGCTGAATGTGTAAAAAAACCCATCTTCTCCCTATCTGAACATCAATAAACTACAATGCATTATAAGAAAAATTAAGCAGATTTAAACAGACATCATAGGCTGGAAATAAAATGTAAGCATGTCTGATTAGAAATATCTTCCTCTGTTTATCATCTTTCTGAAAAGATGCTTGCTAAGCAAGTACCTTATCCAGGAATTCTTTTCCCCTTCAAATACGAAAATTGAGTAGCTAATTGGGGAAAATATAGAAACTAGACTTTAATAATAATAACAAAAATATACTTTGGTTCCTTGAAAGCTCACTTCAGAAAGTAACAAACACAGCTAGGGTAGAAAGGAAATTTTTAAAAGAGGAGGAGGGGTTGGGGTGGGGGGTAGAGAGAGAGAAAGGAACCAAGTTAGAGTAAATGAGGAAAATAAGAGAATTAGGGAAAGGGAAAAGCGGAGAGTGAAAGGCAGAAAATTCTGGGCTTTCTTAAACTAAATCTATCATTTAACTGCTATTATTATACATACTCATTAGCTAAAGATTCCAGAGAGGTTAAAAATAAAGTGATTTTTCTTAAAAATTCTGATTTAGCTCTCCACCAGATAACCACAGTCCAAAAAGTTTTCTAGGCCATAACTGATCCTACTGAAGCCAACTGAGTCCCCAGAGCTGTGCATTTAATTTCTAACTAGGTTTTCTCATTTTTGGCCTTGGATGCACAAGTCATGAGAGATCACCAGCACGGCAAAACTTCAAAAATGAAACAAAATCTCCCAACTTTTAGTTTTGATGGTAAAATCAAAAGCAAAGAAGTGAAGGAAAGTGGAAAACTTTAAAAGGGGAATAAAAGGCAACTAGACCAAAAAAAAAAAGGGCAAAAAGCTTATTTAGAAGGAGGTGGGGTATAAAGCAGCAAATTAAATCACAAACTGCAGCCCCGCTATTAGTTTCTTTTAAAAAATACTGATATTCTCTTTTAGGGAAACTTGTGCTAAGGCAGTTAATGCTTAGGTGTGATGATTAAGCTTTTAGCTACTTACCAGGAAACTGACTCCAAATCTACTAACAGAGACAGTAAGATGGTGAGGATAACTACATTTGAGACCTCAAACTGAGTACATTAGAATTACTGACACTGTCTTTTATATACTATACCACATACAGAATTCCCCTTCAATAGTTATATACACAGCAAGACTCCTTTTTAAAGAGCATCTATTAAAGGATTAAATTTGTTAACATTTCCTAGCACCAAATAAATAATATGTATGCACTTATTTTTGGATACCAAGGCACAATTAATGTCAAAATGTTTTCTCAATGCTTTTTAAAATTTGCCACCTAGTATATTCAGACATTCAGTTATTCCAAAATAATTTAAAATTTAGTCTCTATGATAACATTTTAATCCTTAATAGTCTTGAGAAAACAGTATTTCACATAAAGTGACCACATACTACACTATCATCCGTTTCTGCAAGTTAGTGACTTCCCCGTCCAAATACCAAAAGTCCATGAATAAGCCTTAAGATTTCCCTACAAATAGAGAAAACAAACCTTCCAAGTTCATTTCTAAAAGAAATCCCTGCTCAGACTTTCTCTATTTAAGAGCAATCATCTACCTTTCCACTGCTGAGAGGGGCTGGTGTTACCCAAGGTAATCTCTGGTGGCTGCTAGATCATGTTTTCCTGCTTAAGCTCAAGACATCCATGAGGTGTCTGCTACCTGAATATTTTAAACCTGTAGTCATGCAAAGATTGAAAATACAGGAACGCTTCTCCCCTAGTATTTCAACCCTACTCAAATACAAATCCTTGTAAGTATAAATTTTTTCTTACCAGGATATATATTTAAAAAAAAAATTGTATATTTTACACTTGTGGCTTGTTTTGCTTTGCTATGAAAAAAAGCTGTTCAGGAAGATTTTCTCTGAACAAGGAATGTATTAGGCATTCCGAAACAGTCACATATTTGCTTGGTATGCAAAAATTTATTTCTGAAACAAGTCAATTTTTAAATTAACTCCAGCTTTCTTAAGCTGGGTTATACTTCCTTTTTAAAAACTCTGAATTATTTTCAGATATATGTATTTTTTAATGATTTTGTCTGGCACAAGGAAAAGATTGCTCAACAAGTCTACTCCCTTAACATGTATTCTTTAAAAAGTGTTTTACTGTTCAAATTAAAATTAGTATAAAAAACCCAACTCACTGGCAAAGTAGAAAGAAGGGCTTGTCTCCTTGTTGTATGGTAATTTGGGACATGCTGAATTTAGGAAATAGAAAGGTTAATTAGCCTTTTAAGGTGTGCATTTTCCTGATTTTCTGGAAAGGTTGACATATTTAGTAATTTCTTTTTGTATTCATGCATAATTCATTTTTCTTATTTTATAAGAGATGACAAGCACTTTAAACATTACTACAAAATTAAGTAAGATGGAGCTGAAGTGAAAGACACTTTTCTTCTGTATTGGGCTGTCGAGTTCCACTTGCTCATTTGCTTAAACGAAAGGAATAAAGTCATTATCTAATAAAAAGACCAACATTGCATTCCATTGAACAACTCTAATATAAAAAATATACCAATATAAAACAATATTTACCAAATTTCATTCAAAAGACTAGTCCAATTTTGCCAATCGTTACTAATAGAAATGTCACCTTACAGCTTGTTCTGTAAGGTGTTTACTACGCATCTGGTAATGGATCCAAAAATTGAGAAACATAGTAATATTAATATTAAACAAGAGTGTGATATCATTTCTTATTAAACTGTCTACATAAAGGGGTGTGCGTGGGTGCATAAGTACACTTGGAAGGATATGCACCAAAACATTAACAGGAGGTTGTAAGGGAGAAGATTAATAGGTGCACTTTACATCTTTCTGCCTACTGTACTTTCGAATTTATCTGCATTAAACTACCAAAAATAAACCCAAAGAAAAAGATTCTGGATTTAACTCTTCCTGATGGCTTTAGTTAGCAGAGAAAGTTTCATTATTACTATTTCTAAAAGGGAAAACAAAACAAGATGAATGAAACAAAATCAGATGAATTTTAAGACTAGATGTTAAGGAAACAAAAAGTAACTTATTTGGAGAAAGAGGGCAGACGCAGTGATGAAAGTGAAATTAAGGTCAAAGAGATGAAGTTTGTGATCAAAGTCTCTTCTAAGATAGCTAGAAAGAATACAAGGTCAACAAACTTAGAATATATTTCTCCTAGTACCTTAAATAAATGTTCAAGGATTTGTTAGCATACTTACAGTTAATATGCCAAAAAATTTTAAAACAATAACCAGCCTTTCATTTTGTAGTCATTTCTATTCTCAAAGGCTCTTGCTATGACCATAATGATTAATAAATGACAAAAAGGTAACATAACAACTGTCATCAACATCTGGGTGCATATTTTTTGTTTGCATTAAAAAAAAAATCTAGATAGGATATAGCTTAAAAAAAATAATACATACTAAAAATATCTAGTTCCTTTTGGAATATAAAATATAAACTGTTTAAGAGAAATGAGTATAAAATTAGCATTTCCATGCAAATTTTATCTTACAGTTTAAAATAATGTACTTAAAAATTTGTATTCTTTACAGACAAAACAAAATGTACAAAAATTTGTAAAAGTTTAAAGTCTGTCTTAAAAATCTGTAAGATCTAAAATAAATCACTGATGAATTAATAAACTTGCTACAGCAGATTAAATTATGGTTTATTGCAGTAAATAACAAAATAATTCATTTCCTGGTGTCCTCTTCAGCGTATGAAGTGTCCAAAAGAGAACCAAAAATAATCATACCGAATCTAGGTACAGCGTTGCCCCTAGCCTACCCTCATCAACAGACATCAATAAAACTCAATCTGTGTAAATCGTAGGAGAGTAATTCAGATATGGTTGAGCCAACTTTCTCCTGGCATCAAATAAGTAGCTTTGATGACTAGTTCATTCTAAGTTTCACTGGACATTAGGTCTAGTATTTTGTTTCTTTGCAGTATTTTTCTGTTTACCCACATCTGAATGGACTTCAGAGTCTGAGACCAGCTGCTTTTCAAATGGAAGTATTTTGGAAAGTAGTTATAAAACCATTAGTGCCTCAAATATAGTATTTACTGTACTGTACTGGATGTTTCAAACCAATGAATATCCATTCAAAAGACAAAGCCAGGCTGGCAGTGAGTGAATACATTGAGGAGAAAGATTCTGCTCAACAGTATTACTACAGTATCTCAAAAGGCATGGGCATACAAATAGCTAGTCTCTAAAAGCAACGGAAATTTTAGCTCAAAAGTTTCAGATCTTATTCCAAAGGGAGTATGCCAGAAAATGGGAAGAAAGAAATGTTTTTTCCACTTGTTATATCATGATGTATTCAGGAATGTATGTATAAACAATCATTATGAACTTTTCACCTAAGACTTTAGCAAACTGGAAAACTGTTGAGATATATACAAATTGTGTAAAACTTAGTGTGATAAATCAGTGATGCCTTTTCACACATAATTAGTTCGGGTTAAGACAACCCAATCGGAGAAGGCAATGGCACCCCACTCCAGCAGTCTTGCCTGAAAAACCCCATGGATGGAGGAGCCTGGTGGGCTGCAGTCCATGGGGTCACAAAAAGTTGGACACGACTGAGCGACTTCCCTTTTGCTTTTCATTTTCCTGCATTGGAGAAGGAAATGACAACCCACTCCAGTGTTCTTGCCTGGAAAATCCCAGGGACGGGGGAGCCTGGTGGGCTGCCGTCTATGGGGTTGCACAGAGTCGGACACAACTGAAGCGACTTAGCAGCAGCAAGACAATCCAATGACAGGAGATCATAACTAAAATCATAAACCAAATTAGTCTGTCAACCTTTCAATTAAATTATGGATGGGTTTCTTGAAAGGTTTTCAAAATGTTACAAGCACATCATTTAAATTTAAAGAGTATAATCAACAATAAAAGATTTTAAGTGCGGAAAAATAAGATCTGAAAAGTATTTTATATTAAAAAAAAGTCACATAAAATTTCTATGATTAGTGAACCAGTGGGAAAGGAGCATGGCTCCAAAAAGTAAACATTAGAAGTGAGTTTTGGGTGACAAGAAGAATGGTTGTTGCTGCCTACATCCTATTCCTGTTAACCTACAAAACGTTATAAACTGTAATCTAAAGTTAAAAAAACTGCAAGTCTTTACATTCTTAGTCATTCAAAAAGTTTAAAGAGGTTTTAAAAAGAAAAGGTCCATGCAGCTGCATGTAATATTAATTTCATTCTCACAGGGGTGGTTCTCTTTTCAACTGTACAAATAAATTTAAATTTCTCTTTTCCCACTCCAAAACAAACTGAAATGCCAATGGGAAAACTTAAATGACAGTAAAGGAGTTCTCAGAAATGTTCAAAACAAAATTCAGATCTCAATAAAACTGGTACTATTAATAATTAAAGGTGTATTTTGAAAAATATGAGATAACTAATTAATTCTATTCTACAAAATATAAGGTGGGAATTTTAAATTCTCAACATTGAAAATGGTATTATTTTAGTACTTTATAGACAGCTGCAAAGTTGACTTGTACAAAGTTCTCTGGCCACAAAACTAAGATGGCAATTTTAGCTTAGTAGTCTTATATATATTGTTTAATTTTATATAGAATACTTTTATCATTGCATACTGATTACACTTACAGTATGACTCTGTCTAAAGCAGATCTAGTATGACACAATTTCGACCACTTAAAATACAGCATAATGAAGAAACACAGTAGTATTATAACAAATAGCAATCAAAAATATGCAATGTCAGTGGCCCCCAGAGTAAAGAGTGAGGGAGAATGTTTTCTTGCTAGAGAGTGCTTTCATTATGGAAAAACCTTCCTGCATGCCTTAGGAAGAGTATACCAAATGATGTTACTGATGAGGAAGAGAAGGAAGATACCTTTCTCTACAAAAGATGCCTTCTGTTACACACATTATTACATTTTTAGTTAAAGAGAGAAATTTCAAGAACAGAAGCAGAAATGATTTGCCAAGACTTACAGACTAGGTCAGAAAGAACCAGATTCTTTTTTTTTTTTTTAAGATTCTTGACCCTCAATGTCGTAAAAGGCAGAGTTATTCTTAAACAGAAGTTTAAAACACATTAAGACACACACTGAGAAAAAACAAAAAGTGTTTCCTACCATACATCGCATGTGTCTGCTCATGAGCCCCGTACTGAGTCGCTGAAGAGGACACTAAACCAGGCTGGGCATGTGTTGGTGGTGCCATCATTCTAGCATTACCCTGTATTACAGGACTATAGACATGAGGATGCTGTGTTTAAATAAAAAATTAAGAAAAAACATTAAAGTTATCAGATATAATCAAGTAGATTTTAGTTATGTCTTAACTTCATGGTTTGCAGGTTTCCAAAACTTATAAATTCTAAATACAGAATTTAGAAAATTCTAAATCAGTATGTTTTTGGCTATTTTCTTTGAAACACCTATACTGATCAGCACCTTTCTGTTAAAAGGGGCCCCCAAATCCTTAGCTGTCTACCCCTACCATAGCACGTAACACAAGATATAAGGAAAACCCCTTTATCACACTGAAACTTACTTAAATGGAACAACAGTTAAGAGTTATTAGGTCATATCAGGCTTACCTGAGACTGATAATGTGGCACATGCTGAACAAGAGGCTGATTTGGAAACTGCTGAGGACTGTAGGCGACATACTGTGTGGAATAAGCTGGTGGGGTGGCCACAATTGGTGGGCCTGCTGCTGAGGCTGGGTGCATCATGGTACTCTGATGGTGTTGGTCTTGCCGTTGTTGCGGCATATTTGGTACTGCAGGAAAAAATGATGTAATATTAGAAAATAGCATCTCCTTAGCATAAAATACATGAACTGGTCCATAAGGCTCTGCATGATTTGACATTTCTGCCTGTCTCTCAAATGCCATGCTATTCCGCACCCATCCCTCTTCCGTCACTACGGGCTGTTTTCCTATCATCTATGCTATTCCTCAGCCTCAATCCCCAATTCCCGACTGTCAGGTTGGAAAATTTTTACTTGTCCTTGAGGGGGTCAGCTTGAAAGCCACATTCTCAGAGACACTCTGCAATGACCCACAGAGTTGATCAAGTCCCTGTAATTATAAGACTCTTACAGCACTATGAAACATTTCCCATATTATTTCTCAGATCATCCCTGTTTGATACACTAAATTATGCCATGGCTAGAGAAGGGCAGTGGCTTTTACTCAAAGAAAAACAAAAATACAACAAAAAAAGTGAAAAGAGACCCAACACTAATCTTAACTCCATTTTTAAAAATTTTCCACCACTGAATTCTTGCTCATTCTCAAACATAGTTATCATATGCTATCATGTTGCAGGTTTCTAAATAAGAGTTCTTGCCTATAATCTGCCCCATTAAAGCTCTCATTAACAGTTTAGGTCAACTGCCATCTCTGTAATGTCTTTCCCAGTCCCCCACAAAACAGCAAGCTGCACGCTGTGTACCTTTTTCTCACATGTTTATTACAGCACTGACTGTTGCCTGTGATGGGTTTATGGTGCTATGTTAACTAAATCACTCAAGGGAAAAAGCTGTAAACCACCAATTCCACAGGACACAAAGAATGTGTAACTTCATTATGTTCACAAAATCATCAGAACGAATTGCCAGGGTAGAGATAAATTTTCTTAAAAACATCTGAATTTTTTGCTAAACACTTGACTGTTGCTGATATGTAGGAAAGCTGGTTATATATACTTATTATCTGGTTAGAAAAGCAAGCCTGAAAACAGAGGAAACTAGTAAGAATATTTATCTGAATTCAGTCTTGAGATTCCCTCACATTGAAAAAGCATATCCTTCAAGAAAGAAAAACCATCCCAAACTCAAATATCATATGAAAGTTTGTCTATTTCTTTTTATATTTATAATCACTTTTTTTTCTTCCCAAAAGCGAGTCAACTTTATGGATTTCTAAAAGAAAAATTCTAACTATAAAAACAATGAATACAATCCTAAATCTGTACAGAGGCAGGCCTGGTTTTATGGTCGTGTCCCAATCCCTACAGTTTGAATCTACCTTAATCTTAAACCACAGTTTAGATTGGCCATACTTTAGCCATTTCCTTTTGTCAATGGTTTTCAACTGGGAACAATTTTGCCTTTCAAAGGGCATTGGCAATGTCTGGAGACATTTTCGGTTGTCACAGTTAAGGAAGGAGAGGACGCTACTAGTATCTAAATGGGTAGAGGCCAGGGACGCTAATCAACGTCCTATAATACTCAGATCCCACCCTATTTAACCACCCTCCCCCCTCAAGAATATCTGTCCCCAAATGTTCCTGACTTCAGCATATTTTCAAACAAAACCCTTTCTCACAGGATGCAAAAATGAGAACTGCATCATGCACCAAGAAGACAAAGAGGTAGTTTGGTGCAAAAAGGTACTACTATCATGAAGGAAAGATATGCCCTATATGATCTATGGCTGTATTTCAGAAGCAAGTCCTTAATTTTCTGTTATTTGACGGAGTAAAGTAGCAGGATATAAAGTTAACATAAAGACAGCCAATAGCCTTCATATACCACACTTCATAAATTTACTTCATGAGTAACTACTTAGAAGATACAATGGAAAGATGAACCCAGTTTACATTAACAATAAAAAAAGAAACTACCTGAGGCAAAAACTGAAAAAACACTACTGAAGACAGAGAAACAGATTTAAACAAGCAGAAAGGCATAATTTGTTTGTGGATAAGAAGACAAGATAAAGATAACAATGCTCCCCTAAGTTAATGTCTAAAGAATATATTTATAAATTTAATGTGGTTCAAATGTTAACATCCAGGAGTTCATACTAACAGAACAACAGACTCTCATCAGTCACGGAGATAATAGGAAACCAACTCATTATTTTGAAAATTGCTTTGAAATGATGGGCAGTTCAGTAACCTTTCTTTAACAAGCTGTACCTCACTGTAACCAAATAGCTTAACAAGGTAAGTTTTTCTTTATAGAAATAATCCAGTTAACAACTGAAGAAGAGATGATAGAATGAGAATGTCATCATTTTGCAATCCTTAGTGAAATAATGAATCTAGCGCTAGACAGTCACTGCCAGTGCTGCTAAAACAAACAGAGAAGAGCTGGTATGAAATGTTATCCTGGATATATAAGGCAGCCAAGTTACTCCTACTATCAAAGAAAGAAAAAAAAGGAGATCAGACACTGACTTCTAATAAAACTACACACACCATCTATGAAACATTCCATGTAAAAATTAAAAAAAAAAATACAACCTAAACTTAACAAGTCTTTCTTATTTATATACTATCAGAGACCTACAGCGGACAGAGGATCACTTTAACCAATACCACAGGGATCCAATCCATGAAGTTCAGATGGTGGGAAAGAATACAGGCCAAACAAACTGGATTTAAATAAGATGTCAAGGGGAAAACCTGAGGGGGAAACTATAAATAAAAAGAGTTAATATTAAGACAGAGATAGCAATCAAATGAGAAGTGTGGATTTTGGATTGTGGCTCAACAAGCCAACTATTAAGAAAAAATTTTAAGGCAGTAAGAAAAACGTGCTTAGATATTTGATAGCAAGAAATAATTTATAATTTATTTTAGGTAATGGTACCTTAACTATGGTTTTAAAAAAGAAACAGTCCACAACTCTTAAAGATACATACAAAAGTATTGATTAGTGAAATGACAATGGTACCTAGGGTAACAGTGTAAGGGTATAAATGAACAAAACTTGTCTAAATTTTTGTAATAAAAATTTACAACATAAAATAACTTTAAAAATGGCTTAAACATGAAAAACAAATGCAACTTGTAAACCTCACTTGAATCCTAACTGGAACAAATTAACTGTAAAAAATACGTATTTTAACAAAAGCCACAGAAATTTGAGGATATCAGGGAACTCCTGGTTAACTCTTTCTGGTGTAATAATGGCATTGTAGGTTTTTTTTTTTTGCATTAGAAAAGGACTTTAATATGGAAGTGAGACAACAGCAGGCAGATGAGCAGAGGATGACAAGTTTCTGGGCTCTAAAAACTGGGAAACTTTTGGAGAACTGTAGTGTTTTATGTTTGTTTTTACAAGACTCTTTAAGAATTATAAAATACTTACAAATAAAATAGTGTATCTAGGATATGCTTCAAAACAATCTGAGGAGGGGAGAGGTGTTGTAGATGAAACAAAAGTGACCATGAGTTTCTAACTGCTAAACCTGAGTGATGAGTACTTTTACACTGATGTACTATTCAAACTGCTTATATGTATATGTTTGAAATTCTCAATAAAAAGGTTTTTAAAAAGTCAACTGATTTTTTAGTAGTCAACCTGAATATCAAGTTCATATGGAAAAATAACTGAAAGAAAAGTCAAAAACACTTGAGGGAAAAAAAAAATCAATATTGGGAGCGGATGGGTGGGAAAGTAGTCTATCTAAAGACAGACAATTTAACAGAATGGAAGAGAAAATCCAGATAAAGATTTAACTACACATGGATACTTAATATAGGATGAAAATGGCATTTCGTAGCAGTCTGTTTTCTGACCTTAATGGAATGAAAAAATAAACAAATATCAATACATCCTAAATAACCAAATATTTGGAGATTACAAACACATTACTAAGATTTAAAGCCCTTTGGTTAAAGAAATCATAAGACAGAAAATATTCTGAATGAAAATACAACACATCAAGTTTTAGGGATGCAGCTAAAGCAATGATTACAAATGTATAGCTAATGCAATACAGGGGACGCAGGTTTGATCTCCAGTCAGGGAACAAAGATCCCATATGTAGTGAAGCAACTAAGCCCGTACACAACAACCACTGAGCTGGTACACTCCGACTAGAGAGTCTAAAATGAAAGATCCTGCATGAGTAAATGAAGATCCCATGTGCTGCAACTAAGACCCAAGGCAGTCAAATAAATTAATAAAATTTCTTAAAAAAAAAAAAAAAAATCAGTAATTATCAAAGAAATGCACATTAAAATCACAATGAGGTAACAGATCAGACAGGCTAAAACTAAAAAAACAGACAATACCAAAGATGGCAAGGATGTAGAGTAACCATAACGCTCATTCATGGCTGATCAGCTGAAATGTAAAATGACACAACCACTTTGGAAAACAATTTATCAGTTTCTTATTAATTTAAAATTGCACTTACCATACAACTCAACAACTAATTCTAGATATTTAACCCAGAGAAATGAACACAAATGTTGACACAAACATTAGTTCACAAATGCTCCTCAAAGCTTTATGAAAACAACCAAAGACTGAAAATAATCCAAATATCCATGAACTGGTAATGGGTAAACCAACCATGGTATAAGCATAAAAATGGAATGCTGTTCAGCAATAAAAAGGAAAATGATGCAGATGATAATATGAAATATTCTCAAATCAGCTAGACACACAAAAATACAACACACAATTCTACTTACTAAAAAATATCTAGAAAAGTCAAAAAGTAAGAGAAAGTAGATCAGTGGCTGCCTGCAATGGGTGGTACTGGAGTAGTTCTCATCAAAAAGTACACTTAAAAGTACACTTATTTTATTGTATGTAAACTATAGAATAACAAAACTGGTTAAAAATTTTGGAGAGCTATTTGGAACAAGATAAACTGGATCCATACCTTATACTGTATATATGGCAACTTCCAAATGAATCAGAATATCCCTGTTTGGGAATTAAGATCTCATATGCCCCAGGCAAAAAAAAAATGTGTTAAGGAGGGACTTCCCTGGTGGTCCAGTAGTTAAGAATCTGCATTGCAATGCAGGAGACATGGGTTCAACCCCGGGCCTGCAAACTAAGATCCCACAAGCTGCAGGGCAACAAAGAGGCTGCCCGCTGCAACTAAGACCCAATACAGCCAAATAAATATACAAATATTTTTTTTAAAAAAGTCTAAGGAAAATCCTGATACAGTAATATAGGTAGTTTCTAGGAAATACGATGTCTTCAAACAAAAAACCCCATGGGTGCAGTGCAGTACATACAGTATGCTTCACTTTGCATACGAGGGAAGAAAAGTAAATGTCAACAAGGATGCCAAGACAATTTAATGAGGAAAAAACACTTTTCAAACAATGGTGCCAGGATAACTGGATATACACAGGCAAGAATCAATGTGGACTCTATCCTTGTGCATGCGTGCTTGCTCAGTCGCTTCAGTTGTGCCCAACTCTGTGTAACCCTATGGACTGTAGCCCTCCAGTCTCCTCTGTCCAAGGGATTTTCCAGGCAAGAAAACTGGAGCAGACTGCCATTTCCTTGTCCAGGGGATCTTTGTGACCCAGGGATTGAACTCACATCTCTTATGTCTACCTGCAATGGTAGGTGGATTCTTTACCACTAGTGCCATCTGGAAAATTACCTCAGAATGTATCACTAACCTAAATGTTAGAGCTGAACTCTTAGAAGGAATCTTGGTAAATCTCTATGATCTTGAGTCAGGAAATGGTTTCTTAGTATGACACCAAAAGCAAAAGTGACAATCCAAAATACAAATAAACTGAGGTTCCATCACAATGAAAAACCTCTGTGCTGCAAAGCCCACCATCAAGTAAAAAAAAAAAACAAAAACCCATAAAATGGAGAAAATATCTGTAAATCTTATATCTGATAGAAGATCTGTATATAGAATATATAGAGAACTCTTACAAGTCAGTGATTAAAAGGCAAATAATTTAATTAAAACTAGGTCAAATATCTGAATAAACAATTCTCCAGAGATAGTATGCAAATGGTCAATGAAAAGATGCTCAACATCATCAGTCACTAGGGAAATACTCATCAAAATCATAATGAAGTACTATTTTATAACCACAAGGATTATAACAGACAATAACAAGTGCTGGGGGAGATGTAGAGAAATTGGGATTCTCGTATACTACTGGTAGGAATAAAAAGTGGTATAGTCACTTTGGAAAACAGAGCGGCACACTGTGAACACAGTAATTCCGCTCCAAGAGAAATGAAAACCTAAGTCCACATACAAACTGTACAATGTTCAGCATCACTCATAATAATCAAAAAGTGGAACAATCCAAAGAATCATCAACTGATGAATGGATAAGTGAAATGTTACTGGTATCTATACACCCATAAAAAGAAATGAAGTGTATATTGATAGATGTTCCAACATGGATGAACCTTGAAAACATGCTAAATGAAAGAAGCCAGTCACAAAAGACTCCATACAAGATGATTTCATTCACATGAAATATCCAGAACAGGCAATCTACAGAGAAAATGTATTAGCATGTCTAGGATATAAGTGTGTACATGCATGGCGTGGGAGGAAAATAGTTACTAAAGGATATGGGGTTTCTTTCTGGAGTGATAAAAATGTTTTAAAATTGACTGGTGATGATTGGACAGCTCTGAGAATATCTTAAAAACCACTAAACTTATATACTTCAAGGGGATGAATTTTATGGCTTTCGAATTACAGTTGACCCTTGAAAAATACAAGTTTGAACTGTGTGGGTCCACTTACACAGTTTTTTCCCCATAGTAAATACTACAGCACTAAACCATCCACTGTTGGATGATTTGTAACTATGAACATGCAGGACTGACTATAAATTATACTCAGTTTCTGACTGCACAGTGGGTCAGTACCCTTAACTCCTGAGTTGTTCAAAGGTCAACTATATAAATGAGAGGTCAACAATCCAAATAGAGCCATTTTAAAAACAGAACATCTGCAAAGAAACAACTGTAAAAATAGACACTGTAAGGATAAACAGAAATTAATTTTAAAGCATCAGCTGCTAATGGTGGAAGGGACAATCCACTTAATGGGATGGAAAGTACAAATTAAGAGACTGGGATGAAAACAAGACTTTTCTAAACAACCTTTTTATGTAATTTTCACTTTGAGAATAAATATTTGACACATAAAAAATAAAATAATAAAAAAATTTATCATTACAAATGTTAACAAGTTCAATCAGGTTAACCTACCTAGGTGTCTAATTGTTGACGTAACTCATTGACTACACAAAATGTTATTTTTGAAGTATCATGGGTAGCAATTCCTGACTCTGAAAACTGACACTTAAAAGAATTCTTAATGAGATACTAAAGAAATCTTAAATTTTATCTTGTAGAGCAATAGACAACAAATATTCTGAAAACATCTTATATACATTATAGGAAAATGTAAGTAAGCCAGGCTCTAAGATGGCCCCCAATGATTCTGCCTCCTGGTTTTCACACCCTTATATTAATATAGTCCCTTCCACATGTACCAGATTTGCTCCACATAATCAACAGCAAATGACAGAAATGAAGCTAGGTTACTTCAAAGGTTAGATTGTAAAACAAACTGTGGCTTCCATTTAGGTTGTTTCTCATTATGGGAAAAGCCAGATGACATTTTATGACCAGAACTATCCTGCCAACAGCTCTGAATCTGGAAGCAGACCCACCAGCTCCAGGTTAGATAACTCCTGCTCTGCTGCTGCTGCTGCTGCTAAGTCGCCTCAGTCGAGTCCAACTCTGTGCGATCCCATAGACAGCAGCCCACCAGGCTCCCCTGTCCCTGGGATTCTCCAGGCAAGAACACTGGAGTGGGGTGCCATTTCCTTCTCCAATGCATGAAAGTGAAAAGTGAAAGGGAAGTCCCTCAGTTGTGTCCAACTCTTCGTAACCCCATGGACTGTAGCTTACCAGGCTCCTCCATCCATGGGATTTTCCAGGCAAGAGTACTGGAGTGGGGTGCCATTGCCTTCTCCAAACTCCTGCTCTAGCCAACATCTTTTTGCAACTGCTAAAGAGATTCTGGTAGGCTGCAGTCCATGGGGTCGCTAAGAGTCAGACACGACTGAGTGACTTCACTTTCATGTATTGGCAAAGGAAATGGCAACCCACTCCAGTGCTCTTGCCTGGAGAATCCCAGGGATGGGGGAGCCTGTTGGGCTGCCATCCATGGGGTCGCACAGAGTCGGACACGACTGAAGTGACTTAGCAGCAGCAAGAGACTCTAAGGAAGAACCACCTAGTTAAAAGGCTCCTGGATTGCTGACATTCAGAAAACATGTGAAATAAAATATGTTTGCTGTTTTAGGCAGCTAGGCTTTGTGATAATTTGTTAAAAGACAGATATTATTAATTCAATAGCAATGAGCATACCCAACGACCAGAAAATGGTTTCTAAACACTATTTCCCAGCAAAGAAAATGAGGGTTGCTTGCAGGATTACTGATCCAGGTCTTTTGTTAGAAGATTAGCCTGAGACACCTTATTCATAGCAGAAATGAAGTTATCAGAGACAAATAAGTAGTACCAAAAGGAGACATGAGCCAATGTAAAGCGACTATCATTGATCAAAGATGGGACAATGAGAGAAGCGAAAAAAAAAAAAAAAATTAATTGAAATACAATGGATATGTAAAAAATTATACAAGAATATATATAATACATATATATTAACAATATATAAAATTTTACATGTATTCATAACTTTTCTGTACAAACTATTTCAAGATACCCAAACAGCCCTGGTTAAAAGGAAGTCCCTTACTGAAAGACTCTAGCTAGTAAGTGGAGAAGCAATGCTAGAAATTCAGAAATCACTGTTTTCAAACTCCTAATTAAAGTGATTTCCAAAGTATGGTTCTGTACCAACAGGATCACTTGGGAATTGTGTTTTTGTTTTTTTAATAAATTGCACTAGAAAAGTAAATTCTCAGGCTATACCCCAAATCTACTGAACTGGAAATTCTGGGGATAGGCCCAAGCAATTGGTGTTTATTTTTTTTTTTAAACAAACTCTCCAAGTGATTCTAATGTACACTAGAATTTGAGAACCACAGCCCTAAAGAAGAGGCTTCTCAGATGGCGCTAGTGATAAAAAGCCCATCTGCCAATAAAGGAGACCTAAGAACTGCAGGTTTGATCCCTGGGTCAGGAAGATTCCCTGGAGGAGGGCATGGCAACCCCCTCCAGTATCCTTGTCTGGAAAATACCATGGACAGAGGAGCCTCGAGGGCTATAGTCCATAGGGTCACAAAGAGTTGGACAAGACAGCACAGAGCCCTAATGAAAAGATGCTGTTAAGTATCAATCATCAATAAATAAGATGACAGACTTGACAGAAAACTTTACAATTGGAGAGGGGAGGATCAGGCTATCATCACTTGAGCCTTTAATAAATCTTACCATAATTCAAAGTAGGACCAGATACTGTACCTCTTAAATGATCCAACATAGAGCACTCACAAATATCTATCAAGTATTCTTTTTTTAAATATAAATTTATTTAAATTGGAGGCTAATTACTTTACAATATTGTATTGGTTTTGTGATACATCAACATGAATCCACCACAGGTGTACACGTGTTCCCCATCCTGAACCCCCCTCCCACCTCCCTCTCCGTACCAACTCTCTGGGTCATCCCAGTGCACCAGCCCCAAGCATTCTGTATCCTGCATCAAACCTGGACTGGCGATTCGTTTCATATATGATAATATACATGTTTCAATGCCGTTCTCCCAAATCATCCCACCCTCTCCCACTAAGTCCAAAAGACTGTTCTATACATCTGTGTCTCTTTTGCTGTCTCGCATACAGGATTATCGTTACCATCTTTATAAATTCCATATATATGCGTTAGTATACTATATTGGTGTCTTTCTTCCTGGCTTACTTCACTCTGTATAATAGGCTCCAGTTTCATCCACCTCACTAGAACTGATTCAAATGTATTCTTTTTAATGGCTGAGTAATACTCCATTGTGTATATGTAACACAGCTTTCTTATCCATTCATCTGCCGATGGACAACATCTATGTTGCTTCCATGTCCTGGCTATTATAAACAGTGCTGCGATGAACATTGGGATACACGTGTCTCTTTCAATTCTGGTTTCCTCAGTGTGTATGCCCAGTCTATCAAGTATTCTTTTCTCTTCCCATAAAAGTTACACCTGAATGTAATCAATGACATCACAAGAAGAGAGAAATCTAGAATATATGATATATTACATAACAATCGGTTTCTGTCACAAAGCAACAGCAGAGGTAAAAATAGGGGAAAACAAAGACGTGTAACCAATGTAATAATGTGAAGATCTTATTTTGATCCACACTCAAAACAAACCAACTATAAAAATATATTCCTGTCTCAATCAGGGTAATCTTATTATGATGGTTATTAGATGATAAAAAGGAAGTAGTTTATTTTTATAAAGTGTGATAATGGCACTCTGGCTACCTAATAAAAATATCCATCTTTTTAATATGATACACCCAAAGTGTGTAGAAATGAAACAGCAGGCCCTCAGAATAAGATTAACCCACAAGATAACTTTAAATGATCTAAGGTAGAATTCTTCCAATAGGTTCCAGTGTTCTAAAGGAAAGACAAAGGCTATCATATATTCTGTTTTTTTGGCTGCTTTGTGAGGCTTGCCAGATTTCAGTTCCCAAGCCAGGGATTGAACCCAGGCCCTGCCACTGAAAGTGCCAAGTCCTAACTAAGCAATGGACCACCAGGCAATTTTCCCTCATACATGTTTTTTTAAAAACAGAATTTTAATTACTAACAGGCACAAAACTGCAATTGCTTCCAACACTGAGGAAAGCTTATTAATTTAAGAAGTGAAAATTTTTAAAGTTACCAGATGATCCAACAGTCCCAATCTTGGGCATATATCTGAAGAAAACTCTAATTCAAAAAGATACATGTACCCCAATGTTCACTGCAGCATTTTATTAAGGAGGGGAAACAAGAGCTACTACCTATCTATCTAGTTGCGCCATGTGCATGGCATGTGGAATCTTAGTTCCCCAACCAGGGACTGAACCCAGAGTCATGGTAGTGAAAGCACAAGTTTTAAACCAATGTACAGCCAGGGAAGTCCCAGAAGTAACTTAAATGTCCATGAACAGGTGGATAAAGAGTGTTTTGATAAAGAGTGAATGGATAAAGAAAATATTATGCATATGCAATAGAATACTACTCAGCTATAAAAAAGAATGAAATAATGCTATCTGTGGTAACATGGATGAATCTAGAGATTATCATACTAACAGTGAAGTCAGAGAAGGACATTTGTGATATCATGTACGAGAGTCTAATGTAATGATACAAATGAACTTATCTACAAAACAGACCCAGACAGAAAACAAACTTAATGACTACTGAAGAGGAAAGTGGTGGGAGAGTGGTGGAGATGGCAGAATAAATTAGGGGCTTGGGACTGGCAGATACAAACTACTATATATTAAACAAACAAACAACAATGCCCTACTATATAGCATAGGGAACCAAAGCCAGTCTCTTGCAATAAACTATAATAGGGAAAAAAAGTGAAATTTTTGTGATGGAGGTAATTATTGGGCACTGAGAAGTGACTTTATTATACAAACCATTCTACTTTCTATTCTCAATAAAATGACAGAAACGACTGCTCTTAATTACCTAAATGGCAAAAGGGGGAACCCTTTAATGTTTTTCAACATTAAAGTATTTCTTTTTAAGATAAGTATGTTTTTTTTTTTTTCAATGAAGTCTCTTCTGCACAAACACAGAGTACTAGATCATGCAACACTCTCATTTTAAAGATGAGGAAACATTTCTCTAATAGCATTTTGACAATTTCTGAAGTGAGCCATCTCTGCTCACAAAGAAATTTTAAATTTTTTGGAGAAATTACGTATTACATAAGAATGTGAGCAAACAGTTAATTCAGCAAACCATCTTTACATATTTAACATTGAATATTTCAAAATTCAATTATTTTTTGTGAAGAGGATCTTGAAATTCACAACTTGTGAGTATTTCTCCTCCCGTTTTTGTTCATAAAATCCATTTAAATACCTGATGTAACGTTGAACATCCAAAAGTCAATGAAGTTTTATGAAAAGTCAAAACTGAACCACAGATATTCACTCATTATAAAATGAGTTATTTCATTCATGCAGCATGCAGACTACAAGCAAACACAGGCAGGATTATTCTCACCTTTACCTGCTCTATATGTCTTGGCTTGATTGACTGGCATGGGCGTCATAGGTATAGGATACAGAGGCTTAAGGAAATAAAAAGAAAATGAAGATTAAGCTCTCAAGATATTAGGAATGTATCTTACCACTTTCTCTTAGTTGTATATTGCTAGAGAGCCAGCTCTAAAGTTTCCTGATTCTTAATAGTCATTAAAAAGATAAAGTCACACCCACAGCTAAAAGGACAAATCCCAAACTACAGTAAATCTAAATCATCTTTCTGACCAGAAAACATTTTCATAGTTAGGTCCTTATACCAACAATATACCACACTGCATGCCTCCACTTTTTAGAGAAAAATTGGGGGGGTGGGGGGGAGAGGGTGACTCACTATATAGCATGTGGGATTTTAGTTCCCTGTGTGTGTGCTTATTTGCTCAGTCATGTCTGACTCTGTGACCCCACGGACTGCAGTCTACTAGGCTCCTCTGTACATGGGGATTCTCTAGGCAAGAATACTGGAGTGGGCTGCCATACGCTCCTCCAGAGGATCTTCCCAACCCAGGGATTGAACCCTAATCTCCCTCACTGCAGGAGGATTTTTTACTGTCTGAGCCACCAGGGAAGCACCTTAGTTCCCTGACCAGGGATCAAACCCAGGTCCCTTGCAGTGGAAGCACAGAGGTCTAACCAATGGACCCCCAGGGAAGTCTCATGGCTCCACTTTTAAATATCTCTGTTACACCATCACTGTAAGTCACTGCGCACCTACAGAATACTTGGTGTCAAACATAAATAACTTACAGAGGATAAACGAACAAGTCAAATTCTATGACTTACTTGCACGCCCGGGCTCACAGGGACCGGATACATCATATTTGGTGCAAAACAAACAGGCTGAGTATAAACTGGAGTTGGCTGCTGATGACCCACCATAGATGGGCTAGGTTGTGCTTGAGGACGAGGCGAAGTTGGGGTGGTAGAAGGCTTTGGCTACAAAAACAAAAATCAACTATCTTAAGGTGAAAAGGTAACTATTACTACAATCTGAGGACTGGTTTCCCCCATCTTTCTCAGTTTTACTCACTGTTAATTAGTATCTCTTAATGAAAGTTATCTCACAGAAAATAAACCTGCAAGTGTTTAAAATAAAAAAAAGAAATACTTGGTAGAAAGTTAATGTAAATGTTATATCAATTAATCAACAATGCTATTAAAAATAGCAGTGATGATCTTTAAGAACTGGAAAAAAGTGTTTTTAAAAATTAAAAAATAATCTTTTAAAAAACGTATCTTTCAAAGTCAGTAAAATAATAACAGTATATCTATGAACCTGAGAGCCTAGCAGGCCAACCATCTTCAAATTCTGAGTCAGAAAGATTAAAAAATTTGCCTCGGACTACATTATTAATTGATAAAACTAGATTTTTTTCTTATGGTTCAAAAATATATATTAATTACCACATAATAAAAAGGAACTTTAACTAGAAGTTGTTTCAGCATACTGTAACTGAATTTAGATGAAAGGTATGGGAAAAGAAGTATTACTACTACTAATTTTTTTTTTTTTTAAGAGACTAGATTTACTACAAAGAGAGAGAGAAACTTACCTGAGAAAAAGAACGAGGGTTGAACTCCTTTGCATTGGGATTCAACGTTGATTTCCTCACTTGCCTACACCAGAAAAAAATAAAGGCTAGTGAAATCTGCATGGAACTTATGCCACTATAGTCTTTTATACCTGACAGTTTTTTAAAAACTGCTAAATTTAAGTAATTCTCACTAGAAGATCATTCTCTTCCTTAAAACACACACATACATACTTCCCACTGCTTAATCTGATAATTGCTAGTCAAAAAAAGACAATTTTTTAAAAAGTGAAATATGCAAAGCTTTTGAGCAACCAACAAAAACAACCTGAAGACAGTAGCCCCTTCTAAAATATATTTAAAAGCAATCCTTAATAAATCAAGTCTCTAACATATAGTAATTTTTTTCTGTGACAGTGTTTCCTATACAAAGTATCTTGGGAAAAATCATGACCATAATAAAAACTTTTGCCTCAAATCAAGAATAAGTGCTCCCTGACGTATCAACAAGCTGCATTCCAAAAGTTCAGCTGTTTAACAGCGTTGTAGAGAATGCAGAACAAATCAGCCAATGGTGGTGTGATTAGATTCTAAGACTGACCCACAAAAGCCCCACTTAATTGATAAGGGGCACCAGAATTTTCTCTCTTCTTGGCAGTGGCAGTTCTTAGCTCTAGCAGCACAGCAAGGAGGTGGGTACTGACTAGCATACAGGGGGTATCAGTCCCAAACCCAGTAATTTTCCAACTCCCTGTATATTTATAAATTAGCTGTGCTTAATTTATGCACAGTTGTTTTTTTTTTTTTTTGCCAAGGGATGGAAAAACATGGGAGGAGGGAAGAAGAGTATAGGGTGCAATGACTTAACTGACTTAAAATGTTATTTGTTAAGACCAGTTGTATTTAAGTTGAGGGTTACATATAAAGCAGTCTAAAAGTCTAGATAAATTCTGGAGTTGGAAGGTCCTGGACACCTTAAGGAAAAGTGAAGCAAAAGGGTGTGCTAAATTCCAGGTTTACTCACTCAGCTGCGTCTTTCTTCTCCTCTTTATCTTCTTTCTCTTGTTTACATCCTGGACTGGAAGTCTGAACCCCTTGGGATGTGACCTCAGGTCCCCTCTTGTGCTCCGTGTTACTGAGGACTGAAGGGGAAATGCTGGGGCTGCTCGGCTTGCTGCTGCCACTGGTGCAGTTGCTGCTATTTTCAATGAAAGAATCCTTAGCATTTGGTTCAATTTTGTCTTTGATCAAATCTCTTGATTTTTCTCCCTCTCTATTTTTGTTTAGCAGCTGATCCATAGATTCAGAAGTAGAACTTGGCTGTAACTAAATAAAGGAAATAATTATACTTAAATATTTTAAATAACTCTAGTAATCATTTTTTTTCCCCGTGAGCACAAACTAGTATTTGTAAGCATGAAATATTCTGAGTAACACTCTGTTCATAATTTACAAGTAATGTTTTCATTATAAGGCAACAATAATGAAATGTCTATACAACCTAACTATAGTCATGTAAGCACTCAAATGTCCTAGCCTGAAAACTCTGTACTGAGTGCATACCATGTGTCAGAAATTGTGCGTGCTGGAATAGTTCCTATCCTCCCAAAGCTTTCCCTCTGGATGAGATCAGACACTAACCAACTAGCGTAAATGGGGATTCCAGAGGAAAAAGCAACTCATGGAAAGAGAAGGCTTCTCAATGAAAATGTCATCTGAAGTGGCAAAGATATTGGGGGTCTGGGGAGAGTTTCAAAAAGGGAGTAATACACTAAGTAAAAGAAAAGAAACTGCACATTTAAAGACCCAAAGGAAAGGAAGAAGATGGCCTTATGTGAAATAGAAAAGTACTGGTAACTGGAGCAAGAATGGACACAAAGTGAGTCAAGAAATGATAAGCTCACCCAAGAGGAACAAGATGATAAAAGGACTTGAAAGCTATGCTCAGGATTCTAGCTTTTAATTCTCAGGATAATGAGAAATCACTGAAGAATTTTAAGCAAGATTTACAGTTCACAAAGATGAGTGTAGCAGCCCTGTGGAAAATGAACTGGAGGAAGCTGAGTAAGGGTGTAGAGAGACTTGTTATGCATGTTGGACTAAGACTTGGGCTTGACCTTGAGAAGTGGTGGGTTGGAAATTCTGAAGTAAGTCGATTCAGAGGGAGACCTGACTAGACATGCAGGTCAGTTAAGACTTCATAACCTATAAGGTATAGGAAACCACGAAACAGAAGCACCACCAACAAGAGCCGAAGACAAACACGTTGGTAACATAAGTGATGGGGTTTTTAAGTTTGCAGACTAGAAGCAAGCATTGCTACTATTGTCTGATAATGACTTAAGATGCCCTACTCCACAGAAGAAAGAAAACAGGGATAGCTCAAGGCAAAGAGAAGGAAAAGGGAATCATTAGGTCCCAACGGTGGAAATGAGAATAAATCCAAGCAACAGCCCAAGGCAGTAAGAATAAGCTAAAGAGCAACTGCACAGAAAAAGAGGCTGCAAGACTAGAGAGGGACAAACTATCTCCTGAGCCTCAAGAAAGGCAGACCAACGTCAAAATCTCACTACTGGGAGCCTTGGTGTCCTGGCAAGCAGTACCACACATCTCAGGGACTTCTCAAGTTTCACTGCATCACTAATATAGTTACAGAGCCTCAAGCAGTTGAAGGCAGAAAGTGATAACAACATTTGGACACAGTCAGAATTTAAGTCACAATACAGGTACTTAATGTTTTGCCAAGGCTATACATTTGCAATAGTTTGAAATCAGAGAGCGTGATACTTCTAGCTTGTTTTTTCTAGAGATTTCTTTGGTTATTCAGGGTCTTTTGTGATTCCATACAATTTCTACTTTTGTGTTTTTTCTGTGAAAAAAATCCATTGGAATTTTGATAGGATTGCACTGAATCTGTAGATTGCTTTGGACAATGGGTATTTTATGGGAAAAGTAAAATTCTTATGTGACTCAGTAAAAAACCCATGGTTGCCAGTGTAATTTTGCTTTATCTATATTTTGGTAATAATTAATATTTACTGAGTATATACTATGAGTCAAGAATGGTATTAAAACCGTTTATAGGCAGTATCTCATTAATTCTCACAAGAACACAATGAAGTAGGTTCTACAATTATCCCATTTGGGCTCAGGGGAATCTAGATAACATGCCTCAATGTTGTACTGAGGACAAGATATAAACATAGATCATATACTTATCTCCAAAATCCACACCATTAAGCTGTAACAGATTGAATTACTAGCAATTCTTTTACACAAATAAAGCTATCAGCACCCTGCACAGAGCTAAAGTAGAGCTTCTTGATGGCTCTCTGAGCAGAGGAGCCCCAGAACTGTAGGATACTCCTATTTCTGTCTGAGTGAAGGACCACAGATTTTGTGAACCATCATAGTTTACGGCCATGTGCACACCATGAGAGTGGCTATGATGATTCATTCATTGAACACTGCAGCACACAGAATGCATTAGCTACTGTCCAAACCACTGCTGGAGGATGAAACACACAGATGGTTAGCCCTATCTTACTAGCCATGTGACATGGGGTAAGTTAATTTATCTTTGCCTCAGTTTCCTGATATACACATTTCAGAAACACACAGAACCTGCTTCAAAATGATGACAATAAAGGATTTATTACATAAGCTCTTAGAACAGTCTCTGATACATAGGAAATAATAGTTAAACTAATAACATTCCTTTATCTAAAGATAATTATAAAGCCCATCCTCAGACATTCTTTTACAATCATTTCTTTGCTTTCTAGTATTCACTTACAGACCAGACAGTTATTTATAAGAGACTTAATAATGCTTTTGAATTTTCAGGTCCCCCCAAATATTGAGAAGTCCCAAAGAAATAAGTTCTAAAGCTGCAACTACACAGAACTTTAAAGAGTCAGGTATTAAAGGTTTATAGAAAGTTGTGAACTGATAATATGAAGAGCCAAAATGTTTTCTATTAAATGACGAAACAATAAACTTAAAAAAATACACTAACACTAGTATAGACGGTATGGTACTGGCAAAAAGGACAGACATATAAAGATCTATGCAGGAAAAGTGAGTATAATTATACACTCCCAACTTTGTGGTTAAATGATTTTCAGCAAAGGTGCAAAGTCACTTCAATTCAATCCAACTGAATGTCTTTTCAAAAGATGGTGCTGGGACAACTGATATCCATTGGTAAAAGACTGAATTTGAAACCCTATCAAAACTATGCTTTAAAAATCACTCAAAATATAAATTGGTGCAGCCACTATGGAGAACAGTATGGAGGTTCCTTAAAAAAACCAAAACTGAGTTATGATATGAATCAGCAATCCTACTCCTGGGTATGTATCCAGAAAAGATAAAAACTCTAATTCAAAAAGATATGTACACCCCAATGTTCATCAGCAGCACTATTTACAATAACCACGACACATAAGCAACCTAGATATACATATCAACACATAAATGGATAAAGATGTGTGCTGTGTATACACACACAATCAGCCATAAAAAAAGAATATGTCATTTGGATAAACATGTGTGCTGTGTATACACACACAATCAGCCATAAAAGAAGAATATGTCATTTGTATTATTTGCAACATGGCTGGACCTAGAGATTATCATACTAAGTGAAGTAAGTCAGGCAGAAAAAGGTAAATATATGACATGGAATCTAAAAAAACGACAAACAAACAAACATACTTATATTACAGAAATAAACGCACAGAAAATAACTCATTGTTATAAAAGGGGAAGGGTGGGGATATATAAGGAGTTTGAGATTAATAGATATAACGCTACAAAAATGAAATACAAAAAATACATGGAACTACTGTATGGCATAGGGAACTACATTCAGTATCAAGAAATAACCTACAATGGAAAAGAATCTGAGAAAGAATACACACACACGTAACTGAACCACTTTGCTATACACCTGAAACTAACACAACACTGTAAATCAGCTACACTTCAACTTAAAAAATTAACTCAAAATGGAATCCAGCTCTAAGTGACACTTTTAGAAGAAAACAACAGTAAATCTTTATGACTATGGATTAGGCAATGGTTTATTAGATATGACAACAAAAGCACAAGGAACAGAAGAAAAAAAAACAATATGAATTGGACTGCATCAAAATTATAAATTTTGTGCTTCAAGGGTCAATAGCAAGAAAGTGAACAGACAACCCACAGAAAGGAAGAAATTGCAAACCCCACATTTGATGCAAGACTTGTACACAGAATAAACAGAACTTTCACAATTCAATAAAAAGATAACTCAATTTTTAAAATGGGCAAAGATCTGAATAAACATTTCTCCAAAGAAGACATACAAATGAGCAATCAACACATATATAAAAAGATGCTCAATAGCATCAGCTGTCAGAAAAATGCAAGTCAAAACCACAATCAAAACAACAAATAGTAACAAGTGCTGGTAAAGATGTGGAGACAGGAACCCTCATATACTGCCAGTGGGAATGTAACATAGTGCAGCTGCTTTGGCGAAGAATCAAGTTTTCCTCAAAAGGTGAAGGACAGAGGTACCAGACAAAACAGAAATTCCACTCTTAGGTATATACTCAGAAGTGAAAACATATGGTCACACAAAAACTGTATACTAATATTCACAGCAGCATTATTCACTATAGTCAAAAAGAACCCAAAGACACATCAACTGATGATAAATGAATAAATAAAATATGATCTATCCACACAATGGGGTATTATTCATAAAAGTATAGAAGTACTAACATAGGCTACATGGACAAATCTTGAAAACATGATGGTAAGTGAAAAAGCCACTCACAAAAGGCCATTTATTGCATGGTTCCATGCACATGAAGTGTCCACAAGAGGCAATCCATGAAGAAAAAGATCAGTGGTTACTGGGGGGTACGGGCGTGGGAGGGGGTGGAAGTGTTTGAAAGCAAATGAGCACTGACTGCTAAGGGCTTATGTGATGGTTGTATAAACTGTGTGAATATACCAAAACCCACTAAACTTATACTTTAAATGGATAAATTGTGTGATATATAAATTATACTTTAATAAAACTGTTTAAAAAAAAAGTACTATCTCATATACTTCAAAGTAAAAATTTTCCTTCCTTCATAACATAATAAATTCATGCAAGTGTACTATAAGAACAGAATGAAGGCTTGACTGTAAAAAAAAAAAATACTGACAAAATACAAGTAAATGGGCAAGGACATAACATTTATATCAAACTGAAGATTAAACAAAATAATACCATCTGTGGTTTAGGGATGTATTCACATGCAGTGTAAAGAACCGCAAGGAAAGAAACCCTTCACTAGGCAGGAGATGCAGCTGAGGAGGGCAACTACACAGGAGACTGTTTGTTGGAATGCTTGACATATCAAGCTGGTAGTGGGCATCTGGGCAGTCAGTCATTTTTCTTTGTATTGTGTCTATGCATTAACTATAGCTTAAAAAATTAAATTTACAACTGTTAAGAGCATTAAAGTAGAATAAATGTGTTAAAAGTATGAAGTAATATTTAAATTTAATATTTTGAATGGTGCCAATAAGTTAGGAATGATGCTACTGGCAAAAACTTAAATTTTTAGGAAGCCAGAACACAGGCTAGGAAAAGGCTGGTTTTGCCTTTGATCCATTCAACTTTTATCAGCCTCTGAAAAAAAAAGGGGGCTGAATTAATCAGATTTTTCCCCATTAACATGATGTTTCAGGATGATTTCTTGATTTGGTCTCAAAATATACCTTGATATGTACAGTATGTTATAGTAAATGCTAGGCAAAAGAATGAACAGTCATCCAGGAGAGATCAGATCCAGCAAGTCTTTAGAGAAATGATACTGCAGAAAGATTTCTATCACAATCCATTTGTGCACGAGTATAAATCTGCAACCAGGGTCCAATTGTCATCAAATAATATAATCAAATGAGTATCAAATAACAACTTATGTTGACTTCCAATATCAGAAGTACATTCTCTTTCATTTAGTATCTGTTGTTCTTATCAAATCTCATGATTTTAATTACCTCACAAAAAGCATAGGCAAAGACAACTATGAGAATGTTTAGCTTTCTATAAACATGGTTTGATTATTCTGGGTGTATATATAATGCATTTTTTAGTACATTAAAAAAAATTTTTTTTAATTCTAATTCATTAGTCAATACTATACTTACCCTAAAATCATTCTTAAATTTCTTTAAATCATCAATCTGTTTTCTATGTTCAGAAACAATTGGTGATATACCTGCAAAATTAAGGAAGTGTTAGATCTAAAATAATTTTAAGCTAAAGATTAGAAATAAATTTGGATCTAACTTAAAATTCTTTTAGGATAGGATGCTAGAAATGAAAATAAATTCTATTATTAAAATAATTAAAAACTCAACATATTAATTACAGATTTTGACATGTTAAATTACACATTTAAATATGTACAATCCTAAGAAAAAGTATTGACCAAAAAATACTCAATACTGGGCATGAGATTAAGACATATTCTCTCTTATTTCTAAAGACTTTTTAAAGCTCTAACCTTTATTTTCAGCTTTTGAGAAGCTGGATGATGTCTCACTGGGCTTCATATTTTCTTTATTCCCTGCAGGAGAGTTTTGCCTCTGATCTTGAAGCCTGGAATCTTTAGCTAGAAAATGATATTTTACAAAAACTCAAAGTTAGATAAAAGCTATAAAAGTAAAATGAGAAAATATTCAACAATTTTGATCCTTTTTGTTTTTACAAAAGAACATTTCATTTAAATAGAGGCTTTCCAACTTTGCAGACATATGAAACATGAACTTAATTATATTGATATTTACTACCCAGGAATGTAAACTATCTTAACAACACACATTGAAGAATAACAGATGAGATTAGTAGTATTACTTAAACAACTAACTGCATTTATATAAAATTTTAAATGTGCCCTCAAATACACTGTTGTTCTAGTTTAGTCGCTAAGTCATGTCTGACTCTTTTGAGACCCCATGGATCCCCCCGCCTGCCAGGCTCCTCCATCCAAGGGATTCTTCAGGCAAGAATACTGAAGTGGGTTGCCATTTCCTTCTCCAGGGGATCTTCCTGATCCAGGGATCGAATCCGTTATCTCCTGCACTGACAGGCGGGTTCTTTCCTACTGAGTTACTAGGAAGTCACCCTCAAATACATACCTAAGAATAAAACAACACAGACACTTTTCGTAAACTGTTAAACCTCTAACACACAACTTCATAAAAGACACTGTGGATCTGGAAGCCCTTTCTTACATACCCTCAAGAGATGGGGTAACAGCTCTGTTGGATGCAGGACTGGCAGGTGTAGGAGATGCAGCTGGTACAGGCATAGCAACAGCTTCAGCTGGGATAATACCAGCTTGGGGAGAAGCAAGAACTGGCCCACTAGGAGTATTTCCAATACTATTCTGTCTGGGAGACCTGGGTCTGTGTGTTTTAGGGGATAATCTTGGAACTACAAGAAAGAGAAAAGTTACCCATTATATTCTCAAGCTAAATGTCACTTCTTCAAAACAGTGTCTCTGAAGATCTAGGTAAAAGAGTTCTATCTGACCTCCTCCCCCAATTACTCTTTATCCCATCGTTCTGTTTTCTTTTCCAAAGTCTCAGGAATAGAGGTGATGATGGAGACAACAAATATCTCAAAAATGAAAGCAATTATTACTAATACCTATGTCCAACAGTAGTTTTCTAACTAAATATATTAATTTTAAAACAAAGTATTTGAAATGAATTTAGAAACTGGATTTCTAAGGTAGGAAAAATGCTACTTTTTAGGATAAAAATAACAACACTCTCTACTAAAAAGTAAGACTGTCTCTTTAAAGTAGGACAGTGTTGGGGGGATCCCTAAGAAGTAGACTTCTTTGTTCCTCCTTCAAATAATGAACATCTTTTAGCAGTTTGCAGCCAATCCTATATACTCCTTAACACATCAAAATTTATGTTGCAGTAATTAAGGAAATCAGGAACTCACTTTAGCTGAGACAGATAATCCAAGGTGGGGTTCGTATTTCAATGACTTCGAAATAAGTATCTAACAGGTTTCATATTTCATTACAAACCTATTCAGATTCCAAAGATCTAGAGAAAATGGTTCAATTTATTTCACTTTAGTGGTTCTTTACTTTTTTATGTCAAAAGGATCATGGAAGAAAGTATTACTTAACAACTATCTTTTTTCTAATTAATATAGAGTAAACCTCTAACACCATTTTGTGCATATCTCTTAACAACTGTGATTTTACTCTTTTACTTCTATAATGCTGTTACTTTCAAAATTCATTTCCGGGTCATCTGAGTAATGTCAAATAATGATACAATGAAGAAATAAATATTTTAGAAATTCTATTTTTTTGTTAATTATTTCCTTGTAATTGAAGACCAAAGAAGAAAATAGAAAATTAAAAGGAATTTACAGTAAACTTAAACCTAAAATTATATATGAAGGTGAGCAATGTGTATTAACTAAAGATATTTAATGGAGTTGGATATATTTTTGTTTGTTTAAAGATTTTTTTCTTTTAAAAGTCCCATGCATTGATTAACAGAGTTTATGACCAAAAAACACACAATCATTACATGCTCAAACTCTAGTTATCATGGAAGCAATACATTAAGTAGCAAAAGCAGTTTTAACCTAATTCTAAGATCCTGTCAAAGTATATTTTTTACACTTTCATAGCTTCCATTAGCACATTCTTCGGGCTAATCACAGAAAATTTGGGCTCCTGTGTTTGTTATTCCTTACAAGTGAAATATGGTCAGGAATTAGTGCCATATATAGATACTAAAGAAACCCACAGGACCTAGGCCCAGAATATTGCCTGGCATAAACTAGGATATCAACAAAAATGTATGGGAAGAATGGGGGGTGGGGGAAAGAAATACATAGCACTGTAAGCCCAAAATATTAATAAATGTTTGTGAAAGAATCAATGAACAAGGCTGCTAAGAAGACATGAAATATGATCCCTCCAAATGTTGTTTATGTACTATATTTGCCTTCCATTTGAGTGGAACTTTAGAAAACTATAAAGTATATTCATATTTATGAACCCCATATGAATCTCACCTAAAACCAGAGAATAGACTAGGGAAAAATTACTTTACTCACTGAGAAAACTGAAATTCAGGATGATCACATGATTTGCCCTTAACATATGGTGAATAACTTGGTAGAGCCCAAAATAAAAATAGTTTTCTCAATTCCTGGTTACTCCACTATTTTTTATACACATAGACTTCCTCACATAGAGCTCAAGCTCAGCCCTTTTCACATCCAGTAGAATAACAAAATGAACACTGTTATTATGCTCCAAGCCAAGTGTCACCTACCTCCGCTGACCACGGATGACCATGTGCCCCCTGCAGGACTGGTCCTTGCTGTTGGAGGAGCAGCTGCTTCACTTGGTGGGGTATGGGATACAAATTCTAGGCCACTGGAAATGGAACCCCTTCCAGCAGAAACTCTGTGATTTCGAGGGTGTCGCTGGGCCTTTGGGGACATCCTTGGAGGCCCTAAGAAAGGAACAGTGAACATCACATAAATGCCACAATGTCCATCAGTACTACTTTTCTGCTAAATACACATAGCCCATTCTTTCTCTTTCCCTTCCTCCCTTTCACACACACACACACACACACACACACACACACACACACACATTCTCCCACTTTCTCTTTCATTCCTTCTTGGTTTAAAAAAAAGAAAATAAGCACCATACATATTTTTGGCCATACTTTTTCAGAATTATTTTGTGGAATGCCATAAAATTTTATAAATAAATTTTATTTTGTTCCCTTTTATTTTTTAAAAAAAGGGTAGGATGCAGTTGGTGGTAAGAAATCAAACAATAAGATGTCACAGCTCTTCAAAGATCTTAGCAATTTGTTTAATCTATATCCATTATTTGTAGGTATATAAAAATAAGTATGACAAAATGTTTATAAAGTTATAGCTATATGATGAAATAAATTTTTAACATACACTTTTGGCTTTCTCCCTCAAATTTGCTATATTACTTCTAAGACTAGGAAAAAAAATTACTGAAAAAACTACTGATACACCTTTGTAGTAGCTAAAAAAAAAACAAAAACAAAAACCAGTCCTCACCTGTAGAGTGTCTCAGACTAAACAGGCTGTGAACTGAAAATTCTATGGCTAAGGCACTGGTTTGTATACTAGAGTAATTTACATCTGGGGAAGAAATTTGCACTATATGAATCATCAAAATCCCACATCAATCCTGTCACATTAGTGATTTCTGTTTATAAAGAAGTCTACTATGCATTGAAGCAAAAGTGTCAGGTGAAAACAGTAAATACAATGACTCTTACAACAGAAACCTGACAGTGGTAACACTTGGCAAACTCATTCTTAATGCCAAAGCCAATGCTCCTCACCCCCTTTTTTTTTTTTTTTTTGCCCATGCTACGTTGGAGTGTGAGATCTTAGTTTCCTGACCAGGGATTGAACTTGTACCCCCTGCAGTGGAAACCAGAGTCTTAACCACTGGGCCATCAGGTAAGTCCCTTGCCAAGCTCTTTAGGATGTCAAATTAATTTGTGTCCTCAGTAAGAATACAATCATGAGCACAGTCTTACAAAGAGTGTTACTATAATTTTTAACTGGAGATATAATTTATATTGAAGATGAGTTAAGAACTGGGTATTTAAATATTCATACATATTTTTTACATCCTTTTACAGGAAAAGACCAAGAAAGATGGCTGACACAGCTCAGTGAAATCAAACTTTAAAAAGTTCAGTTTTTGGCAACATGTGAAATACTTATAGAAAGAAAATTTATTCTAAACACAGAAAACCACTGTATTTCATAGTTTTATTTTGAGGTTCACATTTAAAAAATGCTTCAGTGTCACCTAACTATATGACTAGAAAACACTAATTCTAATTAGTTAAAAAGAAAAACTGAATAATGTAGCCTCCCTGAACATGCAAAAGGTAAACTTTTATGTGAATCTGTACATCTAACAGTGGTGAACAAGCTCACATTCAGTAATGTGAATTTTATCTAACACATTCTCATGATATGAATATCACTTACACAAACAACAGACCACAACAAAATATGTCAACAGAATTTAACTTCTCATTTACAGGCCACCATCATAGGCACTTGAGTAAGGAAGTCACCTTGAAAATCAGCCTAACATGTTGTTCAAGATTAGCTGCTTCAGTCAAGATCACATGACCTCGCTGCCTGGACGGCAACAATTTATTAAAAAGCAGCCAATACAGTTTTCTTCAGGGAAGCATTTTCTGCCAGAAAGTTGTATTCATCTCAATATAAGTGATATCAACTGTAATTACAATGAATGAGAATTACAGGATTTTATTCTTTTTTTTCTTTTGATAGGGTAAACAAAAACAAAACAAAAAACCCCTAAAGATTCATACATTGTTTTCTACAATAACAATTTTATCTTAGATTAAGAATTTCCTCTAAAGACTTTCACTACAAAATATTACAAAACTAATTAAAAAAAAATCCCAAACACAAAATCAAACTCTATATTGTAATTTAAGGGTAAACACACCAAGGCAGCCATATGCAATGTCCCTCTCAAAAAGGACCATTAAACCACCACTCCTACCTAAGGTTAACAAGCAGATTCACTAGTATGAAGAAGGTTCACTGTTTACCATTAACCACTGTGTACACTGTAAAGTGGGAGGGAGAAGGCCCTGGGCTGTAAAAGAGCTTCATTACCAGGCAGAGACAAACCCCCATTCTCACAATTCAGGATAGTTCATAGCTTCATACAGCATTTATCAAATTTCTAATAAACAAAAGGTTAATAGAAATAGTTTTAATAAACTAAAGTTAAAACACAGAAATTATAGGTTATTAAATAATGAAGAGGAAACTATTTTGTAATTTTAAACTCACATAGGAGTTAAACAAAGACAAACAAAAACATGAACAAATTGTGGTATTGTACCTTCTGAAGACATGCGTTTAGGCATAGTAGAGACAGGAGCTGGAGAACCATGAGCAGAGGGGTGAGACGGGGGTCTGGATGGCCGCGAGGGGGGCCTGGAGGGCGGCCGTGTAGGGGTGGCTGCCCGAGGTGGAAGAGAGTTGGGACCTGACTGGTAGCGAGAAGGTGGGCGAGAGGAAGGAGATGGGCAAGGCGATGGCCAGGGAACACCTGACAGAACAAATGATATGAAGGAAAGTATAAAAACTAAAGAAAAAAATGAGGGAAAAAAGTAAACAGAAAAAAAGTAAAATGACAAAAATGATTTCTTGTACATTTTAACCCTTTGAGGACAGTCATTTGATTTGTGATAAGTTTTAGCATAACTTAACTGACATAAATTCACATTTTACTTTAACCTCCTTAAAATTAAGTCTGTTTAAATGAATACACGTTCCCAAAGGGTTAATTAGGATCTACACATACTATTGAAGAAGACAGTTAAGACTTTGCCTATTCACCTGCTTCTATAACTGTTTTTTGGAAAATCAATTGTTAAAAGGAGAATAACATACACTAGGTAATTTCACACAATAAATCACAAAACTCAGGGATAAGATTATTTCTTATTTAGTTTTATCTTTTGAAACAGCTATTATAATCCCATTAAAAATACTAGTTTCTTATAACTGGTTTTCTTCTAGTCTATACCTAAATATAAGGTTGAGTTTGAAATAACATTAAGCAGGTACATTTAAGTAGAACATTACTTTTACTATTTTCCAGAGTCACAGGAGTGAGAGATTAATATTCACTGCCTTTTCAAAAAACATATTTTAACCTTATCAAGTTAAAAAAAGAAGGTGTATCTTCTAAATAACTTATGCAGTGAAACATTTAAGAGACTGCGTAATAAACAATCCAACTACAAAGCAGTCATCACCAAATAAACTGACACTGAGGGATATGCACAGGTCAAAATACAGCTAACATGTAACATGACATCACTTACCTTAATCTTAGGAAACAGTCCAGGTCTCCTCTCCATAGGGTTCCACACACTTGAGTATCATACATTTCCCAGCCCCTTTCAGGTTTTTTACTTTTAAAATTCTGTTCATAAACAACTAAAATTCTTTACTCAGTGAGCAAAGAAATCTCACCCCAATACAAAGTATAGAAAATACTCAAGAGTGTTCATTTGGAGAGGAATTCTGGAGAAAGACTCAATGAAAACAAATGAAATTGGAAACTTAGTGTTCTCTATTTGTCTAACTTTCCAAACTTAAATACCTAAAATTGAATGCCCACTGTTCCCCCCCGGTTAGTATCTAAAACACCACCAATATTTTAATTACCATAGTTCCATACAGTCTATGGTACTGCTGTTTCCAGTATCCCTGACTTGTATGAGAGAGCCATGACCCATGAGCCATATTTAACCTAGATCTGGAGGGAGAATAGGGGAAAAAAAAAAATCTTCCTACTAAAGATGCAAGTTTGCATATTTTAGTTAAACTAAACTATAATATCTGCCTTTATATTGAATTTTTATTTTTTTAAGCACTTTTTCCCCACCATCTTCACATGACTGTTGGCCATGTCTTGTACTGCAAGGTACCTCAAATCCTCTTGAAGTAAGCAGAATATAAATATATAAACAAACAGTTCATAAAAATGAATTTATATTAACCACTGAGCATTTCACACAGATTTGGATTTTCCATGTAAACTATGTCTAAATAATTTTATCGTCCAGTGTTTTTAAAATTGAGAACCTACCCAGTTTCCAATTTCTTTATATGTGGAGTGTTTTTTTGCCAAGTGAATGTCTTTGGTTAAATTTAGCATTTTACCTTAATACATGAGTATTTCATCATGTTAAATTCTGTATATGCCAACAACATACTAATTTTTACAATTTTACTAATTTGATATCCACAAAGGCAAATTTTAAATATTTACTGAAAACTACTCCACAGAAATCATTAAAAGGTATGCATCCTCTTATCAACTAAGTAAAACTGTGAATATTCAGAAAATTATATCTTTGATCAATGAGATTGACAAATTTGGTCAAAATACTTGCCTCCATTAACTACTCTTTGGTCTGAACCAGAATTCGGGTTGAAATCTGAAGTGTGAGAGGTGGATCTTGATGGCATGGAGCCCGATCCAGGCTGGCCCATACGTGGTGAATTCTGACGCCCACTTCCCCAGGATATGACTTCTCTATTTCTTTGTCCAGGAGGAATATATTTATTTTCCCTGGAAATGAGAGATCCTCTAAATCATTTTATCCTAATAGATACCAGACCAATGAAACTTATCTAAAAGCAATTTAGGCAGAAGGGAACGCTTGTTATTAAAAGGTTAAAAACAAACCAAATGGCCTCACTTCCAGACACCCTTATTCTTCCATTTTACTCTAAGCTCTAGGTCTGGCCTTTCTTTTCCCTCAGATTTTCCCCCTAAGGACAAAATAAAACAAACATGTATTCATTCATTCTTGTCCTACTTGATCTCCTTATGGCTGTTTCTATCAATCATCATCTGTCTTCTTGAAACTCTTCTTCCTTGGTTTTCTCTGCAATCTCTTCTCTTTGTAGCTGTTCATTAGTTTTTCATGGTTTTCACATCAATCCCCCAAATCCACACTGTCAGCCTCACAGTCTCAGTATCTCTCACTGAACACTTAAATTCAAATCACGATTCCTAAACTGCAAGTGCCTTTAGGACAGAATGTGTATCTTATTCTACCGGGTATGTAGCAGGTGGTTCTCACAACACATATTTATGAATAAATTCATGAAAGATCTGTGAGCCCTTCGAATGCAATAAATTGCACAAATGGACTCACTGTACCTCCCCTCAAGCTTGCTTGGTGTTTTCTGTCTCTAATACCGGTACAACCACCAATCTGTTTAGTTATCAAATAAACTCAGGATCACCCCTGGTTTTTCTAACCTTTCTATCACTGGTCCTGGTCTCATTCTCACACTTGAACTATTTCAATACAATAACTGGCCTCTATGTCTCAGCCAGTTCTCAATGTCACCAGAGTTGGTTCATCCCATACCCTGCCTACAAGGTGCTCTTTAACATGACACACACAGAGTCTCACTCCTTTGGTTCCTATCACCAGCTACTACCACTGCAATGTCAACATACACCCTGTATTCCAGACATACAAAACAAGGTTTTTCCTCAATTGGACAAGTTCTTTCACCTGTCTTCACCATGCAAGGAATTCCTGTTTTATGCTTCTGTGAGTGACAGACAGATCTACTATCCTATCATAAAACATCACCTCATCTGTTAGGTATACTCTGATCCCACAAGGTTACGCTTGTTCCTTTTCCCTTGCATATTCCTAGTACTCTGATCACACCTCTAAACTAGGAAATCATACTGAACTGTAATTATGTTATATGCACCCCTCCCCCAACCTGTTCATTTGTCTTTAACAAGCTCTTCCAGACCTTGGCTTGCTCGTCACTGTATATCCACCACTTGGCTCCACAGAAGTGATGTTCAGAAACTATTTTCCAAGAGTACTATAATCTTTTCACTAACAGAACCTGAAACCAACTCCATTTGCATTCTCTACCTAAGCTAAGTTAAAGGAAGATGAAATATAATAATAATAATACACCTTCTCACACAGACCTTGAGTTGTGTATCCAAAATACTGCATCATGATTTCCTTTAAATACCTAGTGTTTATGTTGTGGCCCTCACGTTCACTGGAATTTCTCTGAACTGCTGTGTATTTTTCTTCTTCACTCCTATCATCATTTTCCAGGGCCACCCGGGCTTTATACTGGGCACTTGATTCAATTTCTTCTGCTAACTGGTTTGCCCTTGCTTCTCGTTTTAAAAATTCTTCTGAGTTATCCCTTTCTAAGGGCACCCTGAAACAAATGAAAAGAAAAAGCAAAGTGTGTATTTTAAAGTAACAGTTTACATATCTGTCACAATCAACTATTAAGGCATTTGTTTAAAATGCTGGTAAAAACTGTAAAAGAGCTATAGTCATCTACTTATAAATCAAAATTTGAATTTTCTTATTCCTTTTTCCTTAGAGTAATATAACATTTCCAAAACTGGTTAAATTACCCATTTCCCCATAACCTCTGCATTTGTCAATTTAGTTTTTACAGTGCAAAAAAAACACAAAATTTATTTAGAACAAAAAAATCAGAGTATAAATAAGCTACATTTAATCCCTATTTTAATGGGAGTTTATCAGTGTAAGAAGTAACAATAATATATAGTCACATAATTGTTTAACTTAAAATCCAACAGAGGACTTCACTGGTGGTCCAGTGGCTAAGACTCCATGCTCCCAAAGCAGGCGGCCTGGGTTCGATCCCTGGTCAGGGAACTAGATCCCAAGTGCTGCAACTAAGACTTTGAGCAGCCAAATAAATAAATATTAAAAAATAAAACAAGTTAAAAAAAAAAGTCTAACAGAAACATTTATTCAACATAATTTAAGCTGCTGCTGCTGTTGCTGCTGCTAAGTTGCTTCAGTCGTGTCCGACTCTGTGCGACCCCATAGATGGCAGACCACCAGGCTCCCTTGTCCCTGGGATTTTTCAGGCAAGAATTCTGGAGTGGTTGCAAATCAAAGGCAAATGCACTAAAACAAAAGCAAGCTTTAAAAACTTACGTATATGAAGACAGACTGCTATCGTATGTAGACACTACACCATAATTTTCTTCATTATATCGAAACATATCGTTGGGATCCCATCCATTAGACTAGAAGAGAACAAAACTCATTTTTCAAAATAACAAAATATTGTCTTCTTTAATGCAGTTATAATCAAGATCTACATTAACAATTATCTATCATACTATTCAAGCAAAACCTAGCAAAAGTAAAAAATATGCAAAAATTTGCTTTAAAAACGTCTTAAGGAAAAACTTCTCTTCTACATATCAGCCTCTACAAGTTGGTAAATAACTACAGCTGAACTTTGAACAATTCGGGGGGTGGGGTGTCAGGTGTACCAACTCCCTGCACAAGTGTAAAACCTGTAGATTCAACCAACCTTGAATCGTGCAGTACTGTAGTATTTACTATTGCAAAACCTAAGTGTATAAATGTACCAGCATGGTTCAAACCTGTGTTGTTCAAGGTTCAATTGTGTTTGAATCAGTTATTTGAGATGTTTTAAGTTCAGAACATTTTAGTTACTTCATAAACTATGAATCTCAGATCAGGGTTCTCTCCTTTTCCCACTCCTTACAGTGATCTTTCTACAAGGTATTTTACCTGAAACCTCTTTGAGTGAACTGATCATCAGGTCCAATTGATAAAAAGCAGTAAAATACAGCACATAATCATTATCCATGTCAGCAGAGAGCACAGCATCATCTGAGCAATGTTGATGGCAATTTCAGGACAAAACCTTGCCTCTAAGATCACCCATCCACTGTGGCTCCTTCTGTGCTGCTTCAGATAGAACTGTAATACAAATCTACCAATCAACTACTTCAGCCTAATATATGGGAGCAGGAAATCAGTTACCTATAGAAACTTTAAAATATGCTCTTTTAGTATATGCTCCATGTGAAAAATTTAAAGTGTGCAGAAACATATCCAGTGAAAAGTAATACTGCCAATCCCAGTGTGTATAGATAACCACCATTAACAACTTCTTGGGCATAATTCCAGACATTCTTTGTGCATATGTAAGAATGTGATTATCATCATCAGCTCTCTTTTACAGACATTCAAATAGGATCTTCTTGTTCTGCAGCTTGCTTTTTCTTTTAATAAGTTCTAGGTATCTTCCCAGAACACCTTTCTTTCAAGAGGACATATACTACTTCAACTGAATGGAGGTATAATAAATTACACATGTCCTACTGACGGACAGTAAGGATATTTCCTATTTTTCACTACTAGAAAAAAATGCTGTGAAAAACATCCTAATATAATTATTTGAATGTCTTATGAATACATTCACAGAGATAGCATTGCTGAACCAAACTATATGTTTTAAATTTTGAAAACATTGCCAGAATGTGCTCTAGAAGGTGTCTATCAATTCAACTGCTTCACTATCAATTTTAAAAAAAGAGACAGAGAATGCTTGCTTCTCTTTATCCTCCAGAGGTGATGTGCTACAAAAACCTGAGAAACTTCACATTAAGTAATATGTGGTTCTTTAAAAAGTTTGGAAACTATTGTATGGTGTCTATGAATTTCCAGTTTTACAACTGGACAATGATTTTAACATCAAACACAGGTTTGTTAAATAAGATTTCTCTGTAAGATTCAATGAAAGATTCATCTCATTCAAATTTTATTGCCTAAACACTCATTTTTGGCAAGAAACTTTGCTTGTATCTCCCGAGTTTAGAAACAGAATTTAAAGAATCCTAATGACAGAGTCATTATTAAGCATTGATTTACAGATGATGTGTTATGGGAAAAGTAAAAATAATATGTCAAGAGGCTTTTGGAAATAGCCTTTTCCTCCTAATTTTAAGATAAAGAAACTTACTTTTTGCTGTAATTCTAATGTAACCTAATGATATAGCTTAATAATGAGTACCTCTTTGACAGACAAGAATCCTAAAAGTCACACTTTTACATCACTTCTTGCTAAAGACAACAAACAAGTCACCATTTTCCTCAGACTGCCCTATTCTGCAGGACATTCAAAACTAAATACGCAGGCGTTTCTAGTTTCCCACGGTTTCTAATCTAAATTTTTAAGTTGTTTATTAGGATTCACTTTAAAGACATACAAATACTTCATATGCATCCCCAAGAAACATTTTTCTGTATATACTGCCTAGGGTGAAGTCTCTACACAATAAAACAGCTTATTTAAATACAGTCACAACAGCATACTTAAAACCAAATGATAGGATGTCATACCGTATCACGGGACCATACTGTTACTAATTGAAAAGATTTTGCTTACAACATCATTTTCCAAAGCCTCCAGTTCGTCATTGGTAGTGAGTTCACCTGCATCCCAAGGCTCCAGGTCCTTTTCTTTGTGTTCACCATTCACTTTAGCACTGATAGCAGAGTCAGTAAAAGCATCTGCAAAGGATGGTTTTGGATGAAAGATCATACAACCAGACACTGGGCTACAAGAATACACACATGAATTATCAACAAAAATGCTAAAAAAAGTATTATGAAAAGTGACTTTCTAATATAGAAAAAACAGCATTCATTAACAGTATGCTTTCAGCTGTGTAATGCTTCTAATGCTTTTATCTTCAAAACACTTAACTTGTTCACTAAGTGGCATCGTAGATGACTACTGAAGGAAGGTATGTTTTACACATATAATTTTAAGCCACATGAAATGTTATAATGTATTCACACGAGTCATAAAAATATATTTAAGTATATTAAAAAATAATTAGTTTGTGTTTCAGAATTGATCCAGAAATTTTCTATGAATTCATCTAAAGATCTCTCATGTTTAATTGACACATTAGATATGCACTCAGAGCTGCTGCAGCCAAACAGACGCAGATCTTTTAACTTTCCAAATCCATGTCCACATGCAGGGGTCAATATTCTAACATACCCTTGCCATTAATAACAAAAGTCATTCTAAGTGACCCATCTCCACACAGAACCCTATTTCCCCATAGCCACTCTGTTACAAAATTCAGGCCCCACTGTGTTATCTGTCCTCAGAAAGGCCTACCTAGACTTTCTGTCAACACTTTCTCACCTGTCTATCCTCTCTCCTCTTCTGCTAATGTTACTGAGGAGCACTGGCTTGTGAAAGCAGCATGGCATGGCATCGGTATGCTCACTGGCAGGATCTATCTATCCCATGGCTGCTGTCCAGCAAAGAAACTGTTTCTCCAGTTCAAAGTCAGGACTCAGCTAAATAAAAGTCTACTTGGGCAATGACAATGTTAGAAAATGCTTTGGGATACAAGCTTACATTTAGATGTCTGGGCCTAAAGGGTATCCCCCACCACACAAGGCTGTGGAGTAATACTTCTGCTGACCTGGCTGTGCCAGAGTACTGGCTCCCAGTCAAAAAAATCAACACTTGTGTCTTCTTCAAAAGAGACAATTCCAGGGGGATTTTTGATTTGGTACTGTTTCTATCAATGTCACTGGCTACCCAATGGGCATGGCGATAGTGAAATAAGAAACTTGAGCCGGCATGGCACTCTAAGTCTAGCTAGCTCTTACCTCCTCTCATCTCAAACTAGGGGTGGTTAAGTGCATGTGGGTGTGTGTTCACGCACACTACATAATAAAAGCATAATTGCACATATGGGCTTAGCTACCAGCCCTATCAGGCAGCATGGCTCCTGCTGCCAGCAATTATACAAGCCAAGAGCATGCCAAGGGGGATTCCTAGAGCAGCAGGTCTCAGCTGAGAGTGGGATCAGCACTCATTGGAAGATGACTGCATTTTGGGAAGTTCTCTTAGGGGTTCTAACAGACTGATATTATCTTCACAATGCCATCCTCAGCTGTAAGTCACTGAAAGACCCTACAAATTTGAAGTTCTATTCTATGTCACCTTAAAGTTATGCAAATTCTAGGTAAAATTAATTTTGCCTTAAGAGTATTTTCAAGAATGTGAAATGCTCCAAGAAAAACATCAAACAATAACTCACAATAGGTGGCTGAAATTCCCTATTTTAATTCTCACACAATTAGAACAGAAAACTAAGACTACGTAGAAATCACAAATCAGTCATACAAGCAGCAAGGGGATTAATTCTCATTTAAGAGCCTGTTAATGTTTTAATCACACTAGTTGTTGAAAAGCATATATTTAAATAAATAAGGCATTTACGCAGATGGAAACCCAGAAATAAAGACAATACTTTTTTATTCTAGAAATTAAAATCCAGAACAACAGAAGGTTTAAAAAAAAAAAGAAACAGAAACAGATCCACATAAATGGACTTATTGTTATTGCAGGGTGTTTGTGTGTGTCAAAGTATTTAGAAAAGACTAAGGACTGAGTCAGCAGTCCTCAAATTGAAAAAATGAAATATACAATAGAAACAGCTTAAATATACTTCTACTGGTATTATTTTAAACAAAAATCACAAAGGATCCTTGAAGAGGGAACCAAGGTGAAAAAGCAAGAGTCTAAAACTTCACTGAACCAAGTTTTACTCTGCTAATTACAATTTAGGTCGTATTAAGAGGCCATTATTAAACTACCTATCTTTAAAAAAAAATACTACATTTTTATCTTAAATCAACCTTATAAATGAATTAACTGTTCACACAGTGGTTCTTAGCATCCCATTTTTCTTTCAGGACAGAAAAGGTGTGGGAGGGAAAACACAAAAGTATGTTTGTATTGGTGAGGAATGATATTCCTTGATTCAAAAATTTCTCCCAAAGAAAAAGTCTCTGTATAAACATGAGTAAATATTTTAGGGAAAGATGTGCGTAAGATGTACAAAGTGGAGAATCAGCAAAATGAGGCTATCGTGTCAAGACGGCAGGATAAAGCCTGGTCATATTAATAATACCATATTTCGGGTCAACATTCTATCATTAGTTAGAAGGAAGCCAGACCTGGGTATTCATTCTATATTCTTACCAATATCTATTACTATTAAGTCCTGAATAGTTATTTTATTAATAGCTGCATTTGGATTTTTGAAAAGAACCACTGTTGGTATGAAACAGTACAATGTTAGTGCTAGGATTTCTGCAAATATAATTTAATTAAAATTGTGCAAATTTTGCAATGCCATAAAGTCATAGTGTATTAATTTCCCATTATCCTCTATGGTAAGAAGCAAAAGCATTAAAAAAGCTGGATGCAAGAAAATATGACTGTGAGAAAAATGTTAACCTGTTTCTGAAAGAACTACAGGCATAAAAAGAAAAGAATAAAAGTGATCAGATGAGATAATAAAAGATGACAAAGATGTGCTTCATTCCCTGCCTGATGGAATCCAATTTAGGGAAAGGGGAGAAAGGGCATAATACTGTCCCTGCCTCCAAACGTTCCCTTCCTTTTCTGAGCCAGTGGTGCCACCTGGTGGTGATCAGAAAGAAATGTCTCAACCAATGTGCAGCCTCTGTTCCTCAGCCCCATGCCCAGGAAATGAGCTCTTTTTCCCTCCATCTCAGTCAATTATGACTCTGAAAAAAAATCAAAGTTGCCTGAGAATTTTTAAATGGCCAGAAAAGTGGTGAAAAAGTAACACTTATTTTAAGCTAAAAAAAATAAATTTAAATTGACTAAAACTACAAAATGACATAAAACTAGATGAGATTAAAAAACCATTATCAGACTTGACATCAGAAGCCCTCAAATGTGCTTTCAGAGAAGCCTTCACCAAAATCCTCAGCTACTCATGTCATCTCTCAATTAAAAGTGCTTTTCTTCAAACACTAAAATTTCAGATAAAAAACTTATTTCAATGATATTGTTCTGATAGATCAATTATTAATATTGTGACCTTTTTCAACGACTTTAAAAACATATTTTCTCATCATATACCATGAGTTTTATATGGACCAATCTATACACAACAGAGTATCAGTTACAGTGGGTGCTATCCTAGCAACTAAGAGACCAGAGAGTTGGACACAACTGAGCAACCGACACTTTCACTTCAAAAGGCATTCTAATACAGATTAGCATGCATGTGTCCTAAGTCGTGTCCAACTCTTTGCGACCCCATAGACTGTAGCCCACCAGGCTTCTCTGTCTACAAATCTTCCAGACAAGAATACTGGAGTGGGTTGCCATTTCCTTCTCCAGGGGATCTTCTTGACCCAGGGATCGAACCTGCGTCTCCTACATCTGCTGCATTGGCAGGAGGATTCTTTACCACTGAGCCACCTTGGAGGCCCAATACAGACTAGAGTAACATAAAAAATAATATTTTTCTGAACTGTACACAAATCCAAGGGTTTCCCCAGGAGAAATGGAATTTGAGGCCAGAAGAAGATTACATTTTTGTTTTATATTCTTCTGTTCTGTATGAGTATTTATACTATGAATACATACTAAATCATGTATTTTATTATACAGCTATTAAAAAACACAGTATTAAAGAAAAGGATAAACAAAAAAGATGGGCATAGTGAACACACTAAGGGCTCAGGGTGTGTGGAACAGAACAACAAAAGCAAGGTGACAAGTGGAGGCACTGTCCTAGGCAAGAGAGAGAAAAAAGAAAAGACTGCAGAGAAATGGGACACAGGGAGTCTCTAGATTAGTGAATTCTTAACCTTTATTCTTTGATCTATGGATCCCTTCAGCATATGGGGAGCTTACAAATTTAAATGCAAAAAATACATAGAAAACCACAGGAGACCAATTATAATGATGTTTCCCTGATGGCTCAGATGGTAAAGAATCCACCTACAATGTGGGAGACCTGGGTTTGATCCCTGAGTTGGGAAGATCCTCTGGAGGAGGGCATGGCAACCCAATCCAATACTCTTGTTTGGAGAATCCCCATGGACAGAGGAGGCTGGCAGGCTACAGTCCATGGGGTCGTAATGCAATATAATGAAATGCAGTTATCAAAATCTGAAAAACCCAATCTGTGCCACAGTTAATATATATGGTTCTTTACTGATGCATTAAACAGTAAGATCTAACAGCAAATCTAATACCTACTATAATTTTAGAGGTAATAAGCATAAAAATATTCAAATCTATACAAATGGTATGAAATTAACTGAATTCTATAGGTGCTGAAGTCACAGATAATGCAGTGGTTTGTTGTCTACATTAATAATGGAAGGAAACACTAAATTTCAATAAAAATTTAATGAAAATAAAGATGTACTATTTTTTTCTATCCAAGTTCATGAATGCTCTGAATCTTCATGAACCAAGGGGAATCCATGGAACCAGGTTAAGAACACTGGCTATGTGTTCTTAAAAGCAGGAAAAAACAGAAAAAGTATTCTGCTGTGGATAAAGGAAATGAGGTACACAGAGTAACGACTGCAGGGGATAATCATCAGGTTGCAGAAACAGGTTAGAAAAGGGTCTGGCAGAGCCTAAGCTCTGGCAAGAGCTAGAAACTCTACATTCCTAACTAACTGGCACCACAAAGGTATTTTCCCAGTCACATTCCTTTTCCTAATTAAAGCAGTAGAGAGTTTAAAAATAGAAGGCCAGGGAAGGGTCAGAGAACCCTGTGAGGGGCAAGAAAAGAAGAAGTAGGTGTAAATGTGAAGGTGGCCATAGTCAAGAGTAGTAGATTTTGGAAAAGAAGCAGTTACGAGTGATGACAAAGTCATGAAAGCAGGTTGCTAAAATAAGATGGAAATTAACAGTATTGAAGTAACAGAGCTAAATTTTCACAGGAATAGTGTTCGTTCCAAATGATGAAACTGAAAATAAATTTTTCAAAATCTACCATTTGCAAACTAATATCTGAAGATATAAGGGTCTAAGTCATAAAACTATGTGAAACGTAAACGCATTCCAAGTGTATATAACCCCTCTGTTCTAAATATCAAGTTATATTGCATAATAAATCACACAACAGCACTTGCCTATAAATCAGACAAAAATGCAGAAGTGGATAATGTCATTCTAAATATACACAACTATTTTCTAATCATAATTTTGGGCCTATTAAGCAGAACTATTTAACAATTAAAATGTTGGAAGTGGTTTATTTGATACACCATGTGACAGGAGTTAAAGAACCACAAAATTCAAGTCTTTGAAGTTAAATCCACTGAGGTCAGTTAAATCTCAACTTTAAAAAGAAACGTAAGGAGAGAATGAATCAGGAAGAACTAATACTGTAAAACATTCGAAACAAAACACAAGGCCATCCTGACTTCACACGGGATAGGGTCAGGACAGGAAACTAGGATCTGTCTCTGCAGCACACTTCCCACCCCCTCAACCTCAAACAGACAACACAGCCTTCCATGCTTATAATCGGTTCCTGTCCCAGAAGCTAAAATCCTCAATCAAACACCTGTCTTTAAAAGCTTTAATCTTCGGAGGGACTTCCCTGAGAGGTCAGTGATTAGGACACTGTGTTTCCACTGCAGGGGCTGCATGTCCCATCTCTGGTTGGGACATGCACCCCCTAAGATTCCACATGCTGCAGGACACAAGTCTTTTGGGCAAATAAAATAAAAGCCAACAGTGACAAAACCATGACTTTCTATAAGATGGAGACGTAACAATAAAGGTGAACACATTGGCAAGCAAACACCTAACAACACCCTGCAGAACAGGACGGACAAACACAACAAAATTAACTAAGAACAACAGGCCAAACACCTGCACCATGCATTTTATTCAAAATTCTGAATAATTCTTAAAATAATTTCTTACCTTGGTAGAAAAGAATGTCATTTTTCCAAACTGAACTACCTAATCATATCTTTGCCTCTAGGGCACTTGAACAAGCAAAATGAGTTTTGTGACCCAAAAGTAGAAAGGGCTTCATTTTTACCCTGGTCAACACAAAAATCTGTGAATCTCTAAGGTGTGATATCTTTTAATCATGTGATTTCAAATTGAACCAAAGTTGATTTCATACTATTCTTCACAGATACAAATTTAAATCCAAAAATTTGTGGCAGGAATACACAGAAGAACTGTACAAAAAAGATCTTCACGACCCAGATAATCACGATGGTGTTATCACTCACCTAGAGCCAGACACGTGGAATGTGAAGTCAAGTGGGCCTTAGGATGCATCACTACGAACAAAGCTAGTGGAGGTGATGGAATTCCAGTTGAGCTATTCCAAATCCTGAAAGATGATGCTGTGAAAGTGCTGCACTCAATATGCCAGCAAATTTGGAAAACTCAGCAGGGGCCACAGGACTGGAAAAGGCCAGTTTTCATTCCAATCCCAAAGAAAGGCAATGTCAAAGAATGCTCAAACTACCGCACAATTGCACTCATCTCACGCACTCGTAAAGTAATGCTCAAAATTCTCCAAGCCAGGCTTCAGCAATATGTGAACCATGAACTTCCTGATGTTCAAGCTGGTTTTAGAAAAGGCAGAGGAACCAGAGATCAAATTGCCAACATCCGCTGGATCGTGGAAAAAGCAAGAGAGTTCCAGAAAAACATCTATTTCTGCTTTATTCACTATGCCAAAGCCTTTGACTGTGTGGATCACAATAAACGGTGGAAAATTCTTCAAGCGATGGGAATCCCAGACCACCTGACCTGCCTCTTGAGAAACCTGTATGCAGGTCAGGAAGCAACAGTTAGAACTGGACATGGAACAACAGACTGGTTGCAAATAGGAAAAGGAGTACATCAAGGCTGTATATTGTCACCCTGCTTATTTAACTTATATGCAGAGTACATCAAGAGAAACGTTGGGCCGGAAGAAGCACAAGCTGGAATCAAGATTGCCGGGAGAAATATCAATAACCTCAGATATGCAGATGATACTACCCTTATGGCAGAAAGTGAAGAGGAACTAAAAAGCCTCGTGATGAAAGTGAAAGTTGAGAGTGAAAAAGTTGGCTTAAAGCTCAACATTCAGGAAACAAAGATCATGGCATCCGGTCCCATCACTTCATGGGAAATAGATGGGGAAGCAGTGCAAACAATGTCAGACTTTATTTTTTGGGCTCCAAAATCACTGCAGATGGTGACTACACCCATGAAATTAAAAGACACTTACTCCTTGAAAGGAAAGTTATGACCAACCTAGATAGCATATTCAAAAGCAGAGACATTACTTTGCCAACAAAGGTCCGTCTAGTCAAGGCTATGGTTTTCCAGTGGTCATGTATGGATGTGAGAGTTGGACTGTGAAGAAGGCTGAACGCCGAAGAATTGATGCTTTTGAACTGTGGTGCTGGATAAGACTCTTGAGAGTCCCTTGGACTGCAAGGAGATCCAACCAGTCCATTCTGAAGGAGATCAGCCCTGGGATTTCTTTGGAAGGAATGATGCTAAAGCTGAAACTCCAGTACTTTGGCCACCTCATGCTAAGAGTTGACTCATTGGAAAAGACTCTGATGCTGGGAGGGATTGGGGGCAGGAGGAGAAGGGGACGACAGAGGATGAGATGGCTGGATGGCATCACTGACTCGATGGACCTGAGTCTGAGTGAACTCCGGGAGTTGGTGATGGACAGGGAGGCCTGGCGTGCTGCGATTCATGGGGTCGCAAAGAGTCAGACATGACTGAGCAACTGAACTGAACTGATGTATACATTTCTAACATATAGAGCAACTAATCCAACTTAATTTTTTTAAAAGACTTTCAAAATAGCCCATACGCATATTTTAATACTTTACTCCTTCACCTGTGCTTCCAACTTTTCTCACTTGTACCAGAATCATCTGGGCCTTGTTTAAAAGTAAAACTTGGGATTTTGTTTTCTGTATTTCAAAAGGGTATTAAAATGCCTACTAGAAGTAACGTTTTGTCAGAAAAATATACTCTGAATATGTTATGTTATAGGAAAGTTGCTTTTAGTTTGGCTAGGAATAACTGCTTTCTTGAGTTTCCTGGATATGAATGATAGTTACCAGTTAATGTCTGTGTAAGAAAAACAAAACCTACTTGTTTTTCTTTGGTTTGGGTGTAGTGTGTATAAAAATATATAAAACTTCAAAAATATCAGTTCAAAGAATAAGCATATGTTGAGTACCTACTATGGATCCGTAAGGCATTATGCTAAGATACAACAGGGCATACACATCCCTAGGTTCTATAAACATAATTTCTTTCTTTTTTTTTTTATAAACATAATTTCTAAACTCCAGAAAGTTATAAAGCTTTGAGAGAGACAAAATACACTACTTTGTAAAGCTGAATATTCAATACATGATGTAAGACAACTGATTCTCCTACTGTGCTCCATGAAATCCAATTTCTTATAGGTATCTCAGCAGACAGCAAAAGCTGAATAAATATGATTCTAGCATAAATTCCCAATCCCCTCCCCGACCACTACTTTGTAAGTGGGACTCAGCATGAGACATCCTTGGGAACAGGGGGGTGCAAACTACTCTGTGCTGAAAATAAAATAGAAAGTATAGAAGTCATTGACATAGACAATAAAAAAGACAACCACAGTGAGCAGGAAAGGTCACGGAAGACTCCAAAGAGGAAAGGAGATTTGAGCTTGGTCTTGAAGAAGTATCTAAAATTCTAGTTAGGAAGAAAAGTCTTTATTCAGAGCGGAGAATAAATCCAGCAGTGAGATAACTGAGCTCAAAGATGAAGATATGAATGGCTAGCATGCAGAAAATGCCACTTAGGTCAAGAAGCAAATTAATATTGGGGAATAATGAGAGGTGAGGTTGAAAAAGAAAAGTTTCATTGAGGAGGGCCCTGAATGCCAAGGTATAGCATCTCAACTTTCTTCTATAAGCAACAGTGGTCACTGTAGATTTTTTAACACAGGATGAAATGTCTGACAACAAAACTATATAGCCTAGAGCAATAGTTATTTTGACTGTGATCTTCATAAAAAGTTTCTGAGTCCTATAACTCAAAGAAAATTTACCACTCAAGGAAGAAGGAACGGTAAAGCTTTAGCAAGAGAACCAAGGTGGAGACTATCAGAACAGCTTAAGTAGGCAAGAGAGCTCAAAGGTATCAGCCTCAAAAGTACAAATACAGGAGAGGAAAAGCAGCAGTAATGAGCTCTAAGAAACACAGTAACCCCCTGAAAAAGTTCTTTCCTGAGCAACAAGCAACTCCAAGGAAAAGTAGATATACTATATCTATTTTCAGTCTAAACATCACTCCTTGTGCAAAAATTAATTAAAAATCTTAAGAGATTCTATGGTTTTCTAGTTAGAATCAAACCAAACCACCCAAAGCATTTTCTTTTGTTCTTTTCTGAGATCTGACCCAGATACCCCTTTGACCAAAGTCTGGAAAGAATAAACTGATGCAGAAAAGCAAATACCAAAGTTCTGTTCTTGTTAAAAATATAATTTGCAAATTAATTTATGTTTCTGTTCCTCTGAAGGAGACCAACAGAAAAGCCTAGAATATGACTAAAAAATAGGACAGACATCTCAATCAGTACACCATTCAGAACATGCACAGGACAACAGGGCTTCCACAATAAACAACCATACAAATCCTTTCGATATTACAATATACTAGATCACAAGTCTGAATAAAGCACTTGAACCCAGTAGCTCATTTAGGCAGCACCAGCTTGTACCAGACTGCATCAATAATGAAGAAACCTCATATTCTTCCTATACAAAATGAAATATTAAATTTTATCATACTATGATGATATGAGATATGAGATAAATATCCCTGAGAGAAAATACATCCTACTAAATATTAAGTTCTGGTGACTTCCCTGGTGGTCCAGTGGTTAAGACTCTGGCTTCCACTGTAAGGGGCATGGGATTAATCCCTGGTTGGGGCATTAAAATCCCACATGCTGTTCAGTGTAGCCATAAATGAATAAGTAGTAGTTCTTATTTTCCCTACTAATAAACTGCTTGTGACATGAAAAAATTGGGATTCCCTAGTTAAAACTCTGGCAAAATATTTTTAAGAAAATATTTCACCTTAGTTTTACTAGGCCCATTATATAACATAAAAGGCACTATAATTAGGAATTTAACATTTGAAAAGTAATCTTCTTAAAACATTAAATTAGCTAAATTAAGTTGAACTGAAATGGATATCTGACTTCAAAATATCAACCAAGTTATTAGGGAAAAAAAATTTAAACCTACAAACCAGATTCCTTTGAAAGATCTGAATGAAGATCAGTAGTCAAGACTCCATTGGACCAAATGCACACCAAATTCTACAGCAAACCCAGGTTAATGTAACTTACAGAAGAACAAGGGAAAAATGGAAGGCAACTTTGTAAGGCTTGTTGTATTTAAAAAAACAAGGTGTTAGATGCCACAGAATGTTACATTTCTAATTGATAGAAATCAATTAGAGATAACACTATCTCCAAAACAGAGAAGATAAATTCTAACAAAAACCTCAACAGAAAGATACACTTGGTGCAGTGATATCCAGAGGTGAACACTTTGTTTTCAGCTTCCCCATTAGGCTCCTGGTTCAGAACTCCCTTTTGAGGGGTGAACAGAACCTTTAGTTTGTGCTGTCCAAAAGAATGAAATCATCTAATTTTGTTTGAGCAGTTTTTAAAAATAAAAGGTACTGTTTTCATCTCAAAAGTTAAAGAGAAAGGAAAAGGGAAAGAAAGGGCTTTTGCAGAAAATGTAGCAGAAAAAAATCTCACGTAAATTCAAAAATATTTAAGAATTAAAAAACAAAATGTGGGAACTGTATTTCCAATACTATTAGGCAATACAGTAGTCTTTTTACAACAACTAACTCTTAAGCCTATAACAAAAGTGTTTGGAAATAGGTTAAGAAAAAGCTAATTCCAATTCTTAAACATCTATACAAACACCATTCTGTGTCCTTGGCAGATAAACATTTTACAGATTCAGACTGTTCTTTTCTAATAAATTAGAAGAACTGTTCAAGTGCACATGCTCACTTAAAACTCTTTGTGAGGCCTGATCCAGGTAAAAAAAAAGCAACAATTTCTATTTATAGTCAGATGGAACAGAAATTAAAGGTGGAGACAATTCATCCACATTCTTTCATTGCCTGGCTTTATTACTAGTTTTAATATATTTGCTATTCATAAGATTCCATTGAGACTGTGCAGGCCAAGAGAAAAAACAAAACTAAAACCAGACAGTAACTGAGTATTCTAGCCTTACACACAATACTATCAAGTAAATGGTCTTCCTGAAAACGTCCTGGACTTGTCTGAATTACCTACTAGGAGATTGCTGGCACAAATAAGAGACCTATAAATTCATGGAACATGATAGAGAACTCAGAAATAAATCCACACATCTATAGTTAATTAATCTTCAACAAAGGAGGCAAGACTATACAACAAAGAAAAGCCGGTCTCCTCAGCAAGTGGTATTGGGAAAGCTGGACAGCTGCATGTAAATCAATGAAGTTAGAACACTCCCTCACACCATACACAAAATTAAACTCAAAATGGCTCAAAAACTAAATGTAAGACATAACATCATAAAACTCCTAGAAAAGAACACAGGCAAAACATTCTAACATAAATCATAGCAACGTTTTTCTTAGGTCAGTCTCCCAAGGCAATATAAATAAAAGCAAAAATAAACAAATGGAACCTAATCAAACCTTTAAGTTTTTGCACAGCAAAGGAAACCACAAGCAGAACGAAAAGACAACCCCTAGGAAGGGAGAAATTTGCAATGAGATTGACAAGGTCTGCATTTCCAAAATATACAAGTAGCTCAACACAACTTAGTATCAAAAAAACAAATAACCAAACAAAAAATGGGCAGAAGACCTTAATAGGCATTTTCCCAAAGAAGACATACAGATGGCCAATAGGCACGCAAAGATGCTGAACATCACTAATTACTAGAGAAATGCAAATCAAAACTATAATGAGCAACCACCTCACACTGGTCAGAACGGCCATCATCAAAAAGTCTACCAATAAAAAACGCTGGAGAGGATGTGCAGAAAAGGGAGCCCTCCTACACAGTTGCTGGGAATGTAACTGGTGCAGCCACTACGGAGAACAGATGTAGGTTCCTTTCAAGGAATATAGAAGAGTTATAAATATAGAAGAGTTATAAACATGAAGAATACAGCAGATACTTTGTGTATGCTCCAAAAACATACAAAGAAATAACATGCAATACTTCCCTATTATGTACCTCAAACTACCCTATGTATTAAGTTTTCCATCACCTGTTCCACTATACCTGTTTAACTTTTTTAATCTCAATCTCTGTACCACCTCCATACTGGCCTCAGTAAATGCTGATTCATCTCCATTTACTACTTGGACCCAGCATAAATACATCCTTCTCTAACTTGCCTACAGCAAGGCTGAGGCAGTAAACCTTATAATGGTACAGTTTTAAGAGAAGACTATTAGAACACGGATTGACTTAGAAAACCTACTTCCTTAAAAACAAAAAACAAACCTACTCCCAATGGCCATAGGCCCAAGACAATCAGCTTCCTAGACAGCCATAAGAACACTTGCCTCTATCACCCCACCTGCCTACCTACCACAGGGTCTATCCTCCCTCCTGCCAAAAAGGCAGGCTGTCAATCCCCATCACTTGCCCAGTGTTAGAGCTGCCTGCCTGCCTGTCCAATGTTAGCACTTGCTGCTCAGCTACAGAACCTCCTGCACTCCTTACTCCAAGATGCCTACTCAGCTGCAAGGCTGTGTGGCCAGCCCACCACACTGGAGTGCCAGACATGAATGAATCTGAAACACATTGGATTCCTCAGAATCTAAGGCTTTGCAGGCCATATGCTGCTCTGGGACCTGCCTCTTCCTGGACTGACGTGGCATTCCTAATGTCATGCACTTCAGAAAAGATTCCACTGTTATTCAGAGGACCTCACCCTATCAGACACATAGGATGATCACATGAAAACAGAACAGTTCAACACCAGAATAAAATAATCCAGACAATTTTATTTCTCACTGTTCTCTCATTACCCATTCACAACCCGAATTACTCCAACTACTACGACAGACACAAGTCTTTATGTCTCTGAACTTTATTTGGGATTTAATGCCACCAATTTCAACTTTCTGACATGGGAAGGGAATTAAGGATGGAGCTGGGGTCTGGGTGTGGGAAGTCTGGGCACAACCAGATGCAGCTACATTGGGCAGCCACGTAATAATTTCAAGATGCAGGGGTAATTCCACTTCAAGTTCAGGTTCAACTGGTTTTATATCCTTCAGGAGTGGAGAATCTGCACTCTCCTCCTTGAAAAACTTTCAATCCTGCATCAGCTTTGGAAAGGATAGCTTCTAGCGTTCCTTTGGATCTCATGGAAACTTATACTTAAGTGAGTAGTGAGTACAGTATGGATAAAGCAATGGTTGAATTTGCAATGATGGATCGGGAACTAAACCATTATTTAAAGGCTGTACAATAAACCATGTAAAAGAAGAATGTCCAGAAAAAATATCCAATCTAAAATTATTAATGAAATTGTTTTTGGCTTTACAGAATAAGAATTCTGATGTAGACTTTCAAAATAATGAAAAATCTGTACAATTCAAACAACAGCTGAAAGAACTAAAGAAGCAATATGGTCTTCAAGCAGACAGGATGATGGCACAAAAGGAGCTGATGAAGATGATTGTGACTCAAAGTCAGACCGACTTCATCTGCCCCATTTACACACTTGGAAATGAAGAAACCAGTGAAAAATAAAGCACGTGGCCACACCTACGAAGAAGAAGCCATTGCTGGCATGATAGAGTCTAAGCACAAAAGGAAGAAAAAGGCCTGTTGCCTGAAAATTGGCTGTAGCCACACAGATGTGAGAATGTCTGATCTCAGCCAGGAAGAGGTGCTGAGAAGGGCAACTGAGAGCCACAACAAGAAAAACATTGCCAATCTAACTAGGAAACCCCTGCAGGCAACTCCACAGCCTACCTCCTACCCCAGTCATCTGTAGAGAGTGATGCTTGTCCAAGTACTTTGGCTGGCTTTGTAGCACACTTTAGGGTAAAAAATCAAAGGTTTTAGTATATTTGAAAGCATTTTTCTATGTCCCAATACACATTCAAACCTACTATATTGTTTAAGTGTTCTATAATTTTAAATAAAACTTTGATTATCAACTTTCCATTTTTCCTGAATTCTTTCACATGCTTTGGTATCTCCAACTCTAAAAATGCCTAGAGCAGAGCTAGGATTCACATGGAGTACGTGAATTTCCTAGGAAATACCACAGAATTAAATGTAAAAGTCTCTGTGTAAAGGTATACAGCATCCCTAAGTTCTCAAAAGGGACCAAGAATATGAATTTCTTTGTACTGTCTATAGCAATTAGCACAGCAATGAATACATTCCAGAGCACAAAAAGTATTCGTTGCCTGGCTGTAGACATTAAGACTATTTATACGTTTCCTGTTCTTTGCATGAAACAGTGCTCCTTTAAAAATATGTGAAGGCTCTAATTTCATTCATTCAAAAGACATTTATATTGAGACCATACTATGTGACAGAACACTATACTAGACGTCAAGGATGAAAAACATACAGCACACAAGGAACTCAAAGCATAATGGAGGAGACAGAAACATCTAAATATAATACAACACACTATAAGGGAAATGATGTAGAGACACTCGAGAGGAGGCATGTATGTGGTTGGCACCTGATATTATGAGAGTATATAAGTGACTACATGTGTTAAGAACAGTTAGCAAAGAACACAGGAATTCCCTAGTGGTCCAGTGGTCAGGATTCGGCATTTTCACTGCCGTGGCCCAGGTTTAATTCCCGGTCAGGGAACTAAGATTTTACATGCTTCAGGCAACTAAGCCCAAAACACTGCAACTACTGAGCCCACACGCCCCAACTAGAGAGAAGCCCATGTACCACAATGAAAGGAGCCATGTCCTGCAACTAAAATCTGACACAACCAAATAAATGGTTAAAAAAAAAAAAAAAGACAACAATGGGATGCAGAGCCAGCAGAAAATGAGAGTCAACAAGTTTGGGTAAGAAAGGAATACAGAATAGTAATTAGAAGAATTCAAGATAACCAATTTTCTCATTTATTATTTTTTACTTATTGTAACAAAGGAGCTGACAAGCAAAAGTCATTCTTAAGACTAAATCTAACCTGACATAAGGAATCATGTGAAATTACACAGTACTAGATGAGAGTCAAAGGATGAGTGTTACAACAAAATACATTGTCTTATTTCACTGAAGCCAGTACAATATGTATTTTTGAATAACCGTAACAGCTGATATGCAGTAGGGAAAATGATCTAGGTTTTAGACTTGGCAAACTTTTCCTATAAAGGGGCAGACGGTAAATTTTTTTTTTAGTTTTCAAAGTCATATAGTCTCTAATACAATTATTCAACTTTATCACTACAACATTAAAGCAGCCAGAGACAATGCATGAACGAAATAGGCCTAACTGTGTTTCAATAAAACATTATTTACTGATGAGTTGATTTGGTCCATGAGCCTTAAGTCTGCTGATCCTTGTTCTACGGGCTGAGAACAGTACAAAAGGAAGTAGAAGAGAAGCCATAGAACTAAAATACAGTTGAGTTAGGGTATTAAATTTAAAAGAAAATGAATAAAGGAACTGTAAGAAGAGAAGAGGAAAAAAAGAGATGAGAAAGGGATGTTGGAAAAAGACAGGAAAACCATGTAAAAATCAAGTAGCAATAATATGCCAATTCCAAGGTAAACAGATACAAAGGCAGCTGAATGCTCTAAAAACAGATGCAAAATGAGAAGAGGAAAATGAGAGCATCCCAGGATCCGTCTGCACTGGAATTCACATAAAACACACACTAATTCTCCAGTGATAATTTGACAGTCTCTTCTAGTTGTGCTTGTACAAAAGGAACAGCCTGTAAGATCAAACTTGTTCTTCCTTTTGCCTGAAAGTCAAACTGGAATATATACAACATTCAAGAGATCAGATGAAACTTATTCACTATACCCTAAGATATCAATTACTGCTAGGCCTATTATTCACTTGAATATGTGTATGAAAGACAACTTTTAAACCTTATTAAAATCAATGTAGTTAGCATTAAAAACTTAAAAGCCACACGCATCTTACTAATTTTAAAGTTTCCCCCAAAATAAAGCCAGAGATTTAAAAAGGAAAAGAATTTTCAAACAATATAATAATCTTCATATTTCTACTGCCTGAGGCTTTTTTTTTTTCCATTTTTGGTATTGTTTGTGGAGAAATTCTTTAAGGTAAATTCAGATTAATTCTGATTCAGCTCAGCTAAACAATAAATTAGACACACAATTTATGTCACTATAGGACAATGTTTAAGAATATGACTTGCGGTTAGATAGCACTTGGGTCTGTGTCCTCATTTCATCAAGTTAATTAATCCATGTCTCGGTTCCCTCACCTACAACATGTGGATAATAATCATACCCACTTTAGAAAGAAGCTATGATGATTAAATGAAAAAATGCACATGAAATACTTAGCATAGAGTCCAATACATAGAATTGGCACTTGAATTTTAGTTACATATTGCCAATTTAAGATTTTGACAGTACTATTTATTACAAGATAAAAACCCACAAAGGAAATAAATTTCCCTCTTCTTTTAGGAAGCTACAATGTAATACTAGTTTTGTTCTTATCACTCATTCATTTCTATTATTTCTAAAAGAAAAAAAAACCCTCAACCATCTACCCATTTAAAATGCAGAAAAGTAGTATAAAACTGATACCAACTGGGACTTTTCAAGATACTGTACAATTCTGAGACACTGTGAGGGAAGGAAAGAGTACAAATTCTCAAGATCTCCAGAACACAGCCATTCCTAGGATCTTATCACATGAAATTCATGGCTCACATGCCCGACTACATCTCAGAATCAAACATTCAGAGCCTCACCCAGGCTAAATATCATGAAATCAGAATCTCTAAAAGTGAAAACTAGGTATTTTTTTAAACCCATGGGTGACTAGAATGTGAAACCAGCACTAAGAATCACTGCTTACATCCTACCTTCCTTTACTCAAGGAGATTAGAAATCTGAGTATGTGTTTAACACAAATAATGTTAATCTAAAAGCAGTACTAAATGACTTAATTTTCGTAATTAATAAATCATCATTTAACTTATATGCAGAGTGTATCATGTGAAATGCCAGGCTAGATGAATCATAAGCTGGAAAAAGATTGCCAGGAGAAGTATCAACAACCTCAGATACACAGATGATACCACTTAATGGAAGAAAAGTGATGACGAACTAAAGAACCTCTTGGTGACAGTGAAAGAGGAGAGCAAAAAAGCTGGCCTAAAACCCAGCATTCAAAAAAGTAAGATCATGGCATCCAGTCCTATCACTTCACGGCAAACAGATGGGGAAAATGTGGAAACAGTGTCAGATTTCATTTTCTTGGCCTCCAAGATCAATGTGGATGGTGACTGCAGCCACAAAATTAAAAGACACTTGCTCCTTGGAAGAATAGCTATGACAAAACTAGACAGTTTATTAAAAAGCAGAGACATCACTTTGCCAACAAAGGTCTATATAGTGAATGCTACGGTTTTTCCAGTAGTCATGTACGGATGTGAGAGTTGGACCACAAAGAAGGCTGAGTGCCGAAGAATTGATGCTTTTGAACTGTGGTGTTGGAGAAGGCTCTTGAGAGTCCCTTGGACTGCAAGGAGATCCAACCAGTCCATCCTGAAGGATATAAACCCTGAATATTCATTGGAAGGACTGATGCTGAAGCTCCAATACTTTGGCCATCTGATCAAAGAACTGACTCACTGGAAAAGACCCTGATATTGTCAAATACTGAGGGCAAGAGGAGAAGGGGGCGACAGAGGATGACATGGATAGCATCAATGACTCAATGGACATGAGTTTGAGCAAATTCAGGGAGATAGTGAAAGATAGGGAAGCCTGGGGTGCTGCAGTCCATGGGGTCGCAAAGAGTTGGACACGACTTAGCAACCGAACAACAACAATAAATCATGCCAATTATTCTTAAAGTTTTCTCTATAGTAATAGAATCTCTAAAACAATACTTTTATAGATGCAACTTCTGCCAGGATAGTGCTAAGAATCAGGACTAAGAGAACTGAAATCCTAAACACATGACTTGATACTATTTTCAGAACTCTATACACTGGACACAATTGTATAATTCACTAAACTCCTACAGTCCTTAAATAAAATACCTGAAATTACTCCACTACTCAATGTTCTCATCAAGTAAACTATTATGTATATAGTAAAATACATGCATCCCCTAATGAATATACCAAACACTATCAAAGCTATTGCTCTGATTTGGATTTTCTTGGCTTTCTACAATGAACACAATTTACCTAAGAAATAAAGGCATAATAAAATAATAAAAAAATAATAAAAATTTAAAGACTAACTTTTTAGTCTTGATTGATCTTTTACAAGGATCTTTTACATTGATCCTTTACAAAGATTCTTTATAAGGATCAATCTTTTACATTGATCTTTTACAACGATCAATGAATGGGACATTAATATCTTCAAGTAGTATTTATCCTTTCAAACTTAGGAAATGTCAATTGTCTTTAAGAATAATAAAAAAGCATGTTATGAATGGTTTCGAGCTAAATGGCCTGGTACCCAACAGATCAGGGAACATCTGTTGCAGCCAATACTTTTTTCCCAGAGCGCTAAGTGCTAAACTCAACTAAAATTTTATTTTTCCTTTTGATTTATGATCCAAGTCAATTTTAAAATTTAAAACAGTGAAATATTTCAACAGCTTACGTATAAATAATTTTGTGCTCCTAGGCATAAGTAATGGAGAAGGCAATGGCACCCCACTCCAGTACTCTTGCCTGGAAAATCCCATGGATGGAGGAGCGTGGTAGGCTGTAGTCCATGGGGTTGCTAAGAGCTGGACACGACTGAGCGACTTCCCTTTCACTTTTCACTTTCATGCATTGGAGAAGGAAATGGCAACCTACTCCAGTATTCTTGCCTGGAGAATCCCAAGGACGGGGGAGCCTGGTGGACTTCCGTCTATGGGGTCGCACAGAGTCGGACACGACTGAAGCAACTTAGCAGGCATAAGTAAGATGAACTCCAAAGGCAATTACTAAAAAAGACTTGTTGGTACTTCCCTGGTGGTTCAGCGGTTAGGACTCTGCGCTTCCAGTGTCAGGGAACTAAGATCCCATGTGGCCTTAGCGGCCAAAAGACTTGTTTGCTTGTATGGGCCACTGAAGGACTCTTAGACAGAGTTGTGAATCAAAGACACAATATAAGAAGATACAAGATCAGAGCACAGTGCTTTCATCAACAATGCAAAAGCAGTTTCATAGTACCTAGAGCAGCTTGTTTCTGAAAAAGCAATCTATAAATAACTAAAGCTGAGAACCTTATTAAGAGGTCCAAGAGAAAGGCTTTAACTTTCTGGTGGCTTGTAATTTGAAATAACAGTGTAGAAGAAGTATCAGTGTAACAATGGAAACAGTTGGTATAGACTGAATGATGAAAACAAAAAATTGTTATAAGCTGCAACAGAAATGACTACAAAATTTCAATGCCACCGCTGCCCTCCCCAACAAAAAATCGTTTAAGAGTTTTAGAACCAGTTTCAAAATCACCCAAGAGAGGCTTTCAATGTGTTACTGAACACTCAGCATTGCAAAAATAGCCCAAGAGAGTTTTTCAATGTGTTATTGAACACTCAGCATTGCAGAGTATGCTCTCCAAATGAGTGACAGCAATTCCCACATTTTCTTCCTCAACAGACACCTGAAATAGACTAAATTTTAACATAACTACATCATTACTTTCATATTCTTAAAATAGTCCCATACTCTGAATATTTCTTCCAATATACATGTGCTAGTCACATTTTTCAACTTCATTTAGATAATCATTTTCCATCCATAGCTCTCTGCCTTTCTCCTTTATTTCCGTGCTTTTGACTTCTTTCCAGATTAAAAACCTATTTATAGAACAAGCATAGTAAAACATACATAGTAATATGTAAGTATTATTTATAATCATTATAAAACTAAAAATATGTAAGCTAAACATTTAAGTTGAACAGGACAAGAAATTTTTAGTTGAGTACTATTAGTAGCATTGACAGTAAAACTTCAGAAAATTCTTCACAAACTTCTTTTTAATAGAATACAGGTCTTCATTATTTATCCTACCCAAAGTACCAAGGAATATTCCTCTGAAGTTTTAAATATTTTCCAGCAAAAATGCATTTACATTCCTATTTGCCTTATTTCTTTTTAGAAATAAAAAGAGAAAAAGGAAAATTCTGCCATCAGTGTAGAATCTTTTCTTGAATAAATCTAATAAACCATGAAGCATATTTAGGAAATCAAAACTCACCTCTTCTTGCATAACTGGAGTCCATATCTTTAAACTGCACCACAACAAAGTCTGAACACTTGAACAAAATACTCTCCATTATTTCTTCACGTTTTGGCCCCGAACTGGATTCTGTACTTTTCTCATGTGCAGCATCAAGTACCAGATCACACTAAGGACGAAAAAAAAAAAATTAAAACATTTATAAAATAAAATCCAACAGGAATCCCTTTACACATCAAGGTACTATTTCTTATATGCCTTTGGTAAAAAATTATCTCAAGAGATCCTTATAATCATACTGTTTTCTCAGTAATATGATCTAGTATTCCAATATTCTAAAATTCTCTCATCTAAAAGTTGGTCTTTGCTTCCATGGTTTGCCTTAAGCACAACAGCAGTAAAGAGGAAAACAATAAACCACTAGGACCCCTCTTCTAGTCCATAATGCTTGCAAAGGCCAAAATATTTTAATAAGCACAAAGAGCAAGAAGCTGTTCTGATTATACAAGTATGTCTATAAAGTAATCAGTACTTGAAACCAAAGAGTAAAGTCATTCAAAGTGGTTTTAAGAAGTGCATTAAAGGTAATGTACTAAGCATGAAAATGTGATAAACGTAACTGTCTCATAACTATAAATTGCTAAATCAGAAACTAATGGACACATGGAAACATGCACACTAGTTGGTGATTCTCGGGGTTTTACATTATTTTTGAAAAAGTAAAAATTACCTTAGGACTGTATGTTTTAAAAACTCCTTCATATATACCTCCGTTTTTCACTTGTACTTCACATTTGGATCCCTAAAAACACATAATTAATTTATCAAAGAAACAGTGTGCTATGCAGTCATGGAAATAACTCCTTTCATTCTACTTTTTTCATTCAATGTATTAGGTAATCACTGACAGAATAAAAAATTTTAAAATATTAACAATACACTTAATTCTCAAAATTCTTCACGAGGTCCTGCTCAGTCTGCAGTATAAGTTTAAACTGAGAAATTTAGTATTTTTGACTCTAGCTTGAAAATGACAAAATAATGCACTAAAGACAATCAACTAGTAATATTATTTTGTACACAGCAGACTTAACAAGATTGCTTTTACAGTGAGTTACAATGACTTGAATAGAGTTCTAATTTGTTTTCTACATCATCCTGATTAAACATGATCTAAGAAATGTTACTTTTATCATTCATTCACATTTAACTTTAAGAAATTATTTTATTCCACTCACAAGGCGGTTTCTCCCCAATACTCTGAAAACTTACAACAACTGATGTAAGAATATGAACCATCCTCATATTTGCATAGATTCCATCAAAAGAAATCTGTAATATTAAGAAAAAACATTATTGGCACTCATTATTTATCTCTGTATATATTACAGTTAACACTTCTTCTGTTACAAAATGTTTAGTTAGCTTTATACCTCATACTCATTAAAGGAAGATTTGGTTTACTACAATCTTTTCCTCCTTACAATGTATAAGTTTGCAAAGGTGAAATCAATCATACCAATTAACAATGTTCTAACTATCTATGAAATTAAAAAAAAAAAAAAGCAAAATTGGACTTCCGTATATGAAGAAAGACAAAGTCATAGAACAGAAGACAGATCAGTGACTTAAGAGTAGGGATCACTACAAAGTGGCATGTGGGATTTCTGGAAGTAACAGAACTGTTCTATTATCGCGACCGTGGTGGTGGTTACACAATGTATACAACAAAACTCAAAGAATTGTACACTAAATAGGGTTAAATATACCTTATTAAATAAATAGGGGTGGAGGGGGAACCTCTGTAGAAGACCCTTGCCTATCTTTTCTCTTAGTAAATCTCAATCAATGATATTGCTCTAAGGTCTAATAAACCACATCACTTCTTACTACACACTACATAAGCATAAGTGCCCTGATTCTAAAGAAAATCTATATACAAAAAAGGCAAAGTCTCAAAAATTAGTGACAGCTTTGCATTTATTTCTTGCATTTTGTGGAATCTATATCTTCTGGCCTTTGTGCATAGTTCAATTTCACCGATAACGTTTCGACATTTAAAACCATTTTCCAAAGGAGAAAAATGAAAGAAATAAAAGATAGCACAGTATTTCTGAAAGAGATGGGAATACCAGACCACCTGACCTGCCTCTTGAGAAACCTATATGTAGGTCAGGAAGCAACAGTTAGAACTGGACATGGAACAACAGACTGGTTCCAAATCGGGAAAGGAGTACGTCAAGGCCGTATATTGTCACCCTGCTTATTTAACTTATATGCAGAGTACATCATGAGAAACGCTGGGCTGGAAGAAGCACAAGCTGGAATCAAGATTGCGGGGAGAAATATCAATAACCTCAGATATGCAGATGACACCACCCTTATGGCAGAAAGTGAAGAGGAACTAAAAAGCCTCTTGATGAAAGTGAAAGAGGAGAGTGAAAAGGTTGGCTTAAAGCTCAACATTCAGAAAACGAAGATCATGGCATCTGGTCCCATCACTTCATGGGAAATAGATGGGGAAACAGTGGAAACAGTGTCAGACTTTATTTTTTGGGGCTACAAAATCACTGCAGATGGTGACTGCAGCCATGAAATTAAAAGACGCTTACTCCTTGGAAGGAAAGTTATGACTAACCTAGATAGCATATTGAAAAGCAGAGACATTACTTTGCCAACAAAGGTCTGTCTAGTCAAGGCTATGGTTTTTCCTGTGGTCATATATGGATGTGAGAGTTGGACTGTGAAGAAAGCTGAGCGCTGAAGAATTGATGCTTTTGAACTGTGGTGTTGGAGAAAACTCTGAAGAGTCCCTTGGACTGCAAGGAAATCCAACCAGTCCATCCTAAAGGAAATCAGTCCTGAATATTCACTGGAAGGACTGATGCTAAAGCTAAAACTCCAGTACTTTGATCACCTCATGTGAAGAGTTGACTCAATGGAAAAGACTCTGATGCTGGGAGGGATTGGGGACAGGAGGAGAAGGGGACAACAGAGGATGAGATGGCTGGATGGCATCACTGACTCAAAGGACGTGAGTTTGAGTCAACTCTGGGAGTTGGTGTTGGACAGGGAGGCCTGGCGTGCTGCGATTCATGGGGTCGCAGAGTCGGACACGACTGAGCGACTGAACTGAACTAAACTTATTTCAAAATCAAAACCCCAAAGTTTTGCCAACTATGGTCCTAGCGTTCCATTCATCTCATTAATCATTTTTATTTGCCTTTAGTCATTTGTAAAACAAATGAGTTATTATTAAGTATGAAAAATCAAAATACTATTTACAATAGTTCTGCATTTCACACATCATAAAACAGTTATAGCTAATAATCTTATGCTAAGCAGTACTAATCTATAAAGGTTATCTGAGATATAAGGCAATTTGGGGCGGGGGGGGGCCTTGGCTTTTGGTCTGTGGGATTTAGAAATCACATTTCCGTTACCAATTTTTCCAAACAAGTAACATTGAAATTACTCACCGTGGATTGAGGCAGTCCTTTGCTACTGTTTCGGCCTCTGAAAAGATTAAATATTTATGAAATTCAACAAGCTAAGCAAGCTAAAATATTTTTCAAATTTAAAATACCTTATAATCCCATCCAAAAAAAATACACTATCTGTGAGGAGGGATCATCCAATGTGAAGTATAAGGGCTACCTAAGCATGACGCTTGCTGTGCTTTCCAGGCTCAGAGGCCTGCAACAGGTATGGGTCAGAGAAGGGAGGAAGGAGGAAAGAATGTGACCATAATCAAAATCAAGTGAATAAAGTAAAAATTAAAACAACCTACTTACAGAAATAACCAATACCAAAAACAATAATCCCCTCTCCAAAAGTTAACCAATCACTCTGTCATAAAAAACTACTCAGGAGCAAAATACAGATTATATTCCCAATTTAACTGACACACTTGACTAATAACATCAAGATACCTCCATTTTCCCCTCACCTCTTAAAATAGGTACTGTGTTTACAACTGCAGAAAAACATTTGAAAATAAGTTAAATCATTCAAAGCATTTTCATTTTAAATACTAAGTGCTCCTGTTAGGATCTAAGTAGTAGTAATGAAGTCGCTCAGTTGTGTCCGACTCTGCGACCCCATGGATTATAGCCCACCAGGCTCCTCCATCCATGGGATTCTCCAGGCAAGAGTACTGGAGTGGGTTGCCATTTCCTTCTCCAGGGGATCTTCCTGACCCAGGGATCAAACCCAGATCACCCACATTGTAGGCAGACACTTTACCATCTGAGCCACCAGGGAAGTCCATCAGCAAACCAAACCACTCTCCCTGCCAAACCATCCCTCTGAAACAATGCAGTACACACCTATGTCAGTTGTCAAGTAATTTCCAGTAATGTGGAGTCTATTATCAAGTAAATTTAGAGAACAAAATATACTGTAAGGCTTGCTCCAATGGAAAAAATTAGCCCATTATGACTTTAAAAAAAAAAAAAAAAAAAACAATAAAGTAAAATGTTATCCGCTCATAAGTATTACTCTTGAGGAACAGTATTGCAATCTCATTCTAATAAAATAATTACAACACTCAAAACCACAAATTTAAAAACATTCAAAGAGAAGCACAATTCAGGTGAAAAAGCCTAGCAGTATGAATGGTGCCAATTCCCGGAAAAGTAGGACTGATATTAGTACTCTGAGGTCAACTGGTTTTGTTTCTAACTCTCATCTACCTTTTCCCATCTAGAAAATAACGTCTTTGACCAAATAACCCAAGATTACTTCCATTTTTATCATTTCTGCCTCTCACACAACACAGATAAAGTCCTAAAGTTTAAGCAATTTGACCAATAATTCATCATTTATAAAACTTACTACAAACCAGACAATATATAGTAAGCACCACGTCAAATCTCTCAGCCCTACTTTACAGGTGAGGAAATGGAAACAGTAGCTATATGTCTTGACCGAAGTCATCTAGTTTATGAGCAATAGAACAGATATTTAAACCAGGTGATCCAAAGTATAGACTCTGCATTTCTAGGTTATGCTCCTTCTCTGAAGTTGTATCACAAAAAATTAACTTGACAATAAAGCCTAGCCCAATCTCTGCCTCTTTCAAAAGCCATCTAAATGTATTATGTTTTTCTGTTTATTTGTAGTCGGTAGCCAAAGGCTATAAAATGTCTTAGTATTACCATTTTATCTTATCCTAGTGGTCGCTGAGATGCTACAGTTAAAAGATTTAAACAAATGACACTAATTAAGTGCCCTTAAATTTATGCAGTGTACCCACAAGGCTACTTAAAACAGTTTAAAACATAAAATTCTACCCACAAGGCTACTTAAAAGAGTTTAAAACATAAAATTTCGTGATAGAAATCACATTTTTTAAAAAATTGAGTACACACAGTTATATTTTTGACTAATAAAGAGCAACTGTTTTAACAATCCAGTTTACTCAGTAGAACAAACTGGTCAACAGGAAAATAATCAAAGACTCACAGTGGTATAAAGTGGTATAAAAGTATAGAAACTACTGATTTCCACTGCTCTACCGGGTGGCTGGACACCCAAAGGGGATGTTAGCATACAACAGTAGCATTCTCTGAAACCGATAAAAAGCCCACATTCATTCTTGTTTTTTTCTTTTTGAATCCACTCAGATTATGGTTGACTTTTAGTTTTTTTTCCTTTGGTATTTCAGGACAAGCATTCTAATATTTCATATAGTAAAAAAAAAAGAATCTCAAAAAAAAAACCCAACCAAGATATTTTAGTTCTAAATATAAGTATAATGCAACAGATCAGATTTAGCAAATCAATAATATCCAGGATTCTAAATGTTCAACCGTCATTGAACATGAGGTTAAAATGTGAATCAAAATACCAAATAAATATAAACAAATATACAAAATAATAATAAAGAGCTTATATTACTTCAAAATAATATAGTAGGGAGGAAACAGGGTTAAAAATGAAACAAGACTGGCATGAGTTGATAACTGCTAAAGCCAGGTGCAGTGGTATGCAGGGGTTCATTATATCATTCTTTTTACTTTTTAAAATTTCCTTAAGTTAAAAACGTCTTCTGACATGACACAAAGGGAGTCTGGATTCAATCAAGTGTATAGATCTTCCAATTTACAGAGACCACTGGGTAGTAGAGTAAATTAACTTATACCACGAGGTTACAAGTCAGTTAAATCCAGAATGTGGTAAATTTGACTCAACAGATGACACTTTGGCATGTCAAGAAAAAACAATGTAGAGGAAAAATTATTACACATTTAAAGATACACAAAAGCAAATGTGTCTTCCCAATTTCAAAACTTATCACAGAGATTTTCCCGGTGGTCCAGTGGTTAAGAATTCGCCTGCATGTAAAACAGATAGCTAGTGAGAAGCTAACACAGGGAGCTCAGCTCAGTGCTCTGTGACAACCTAGAGGGGTGGGGTTAGGGGTGTGGGAGGGAGGTTCAAGAGGGACGGGATATATGTACACTTACAGTTGATAGATGGGGAAACAGTGGAAATAGTGTCAGACTTTATTTTTGGGGGCTCCAAAATCACTGCAGATGGTGACTGCAGCCATGAAATTAAAAGACGCTTACTCCTTGGAAGGAAAGTTATGACCAACCTAGACAGCATATTGAAAAGCAGAGACATTACTTTGCCAGCAAAGGTCCGTCTAGTCAAGGCTATGGTTTTCCAGTGGTCATGTATGGATGTGAGAGTTGGACTGTGAAGAAGGCTGAGCGCCGAAGAATTGATGCTTTTGAACTGTGGTGTTGGAGAAGACTCTTGAGAGTCCCTTGGACTGCAAGGAGATCCAACCAGTCCATTCTGAAGGAGATCAGCCCTGGGATTTCTTTGGAAGGAATGATGCTAAAGCTGAAACTCTAGTACTTTGGCCACCTCACGTCAAGAGTTGACTTACTGGAAAAGACTCTGATGTTGGCAGGGATTGGGGGCAGGAGGAGAAGGGGACGACAGAGGATGAGATGGCTGGATGGCATCACTGACTCGATGGACCTGAGTCTGAGTGAACTCTGGGAGTTGGTGATGGACAGGGAGGCCTGGAGTGCTGCAATTCATGGGGTCGCAAAGAGTCAGGACACGACTGAGCAACTGAACTGAACTGAACAGTTGATTCACAATGTTGTACAGCAGAAACAAACAATATTGTAAAGCAATTATTTTTGAAAACAAATAAATATAAGCTTAAAAAAAGAGAGACTCTGCCTTGCAACACAGGGGGTTGCGGGTTTGGTCCTTGGTCCAGAAAGTAAGATTCGGCACACTGTGGGACAAAGCTAGCCTGCACACCAGAACTAGAGTCTGTGGGGCACAAGGGAAGATCCTACATGACACAATGAAGATCCTGAGTGCCACAACTTAGCCCTGACCCAGCCATATAAATAATTTTCAAAACTTATCACATAACTAAAGAAATCAAAATAGTATGGTACTGGCATTAAGGACAGCCATAAAAATCAATGGCATTGAATAGAGAGCCAAGAAATAAACCCTCATGTTAATGGGCAACTGATCTTTAACAAGGGGAACAAGATCATTCATGGAAAATCTCTTTAACAAGTGATGCTGGAAAAACTAGATACTCACATGCAAAAAAAGATGAACCTTTACCTTACACCATATATAAAAATGAACTAAAAAATGGGCCAAAGACCTAAATTTAAAAGCTAAAACCATGAAACTCTCAGAAAAAAACAAAGGGAAAATCTTTATGGCCTTGAATTTGGCAATAATTTATTAATTGTGACTTCAAAGGCATACAATATTAAAATATATATATATAGGATTTCATCAAAATTAAAAACTTTTGGGCAAAAAACAGTATCAGCATAAAAAGACAATCCACAGAATAATAGAAAATACTTGCATATATCTCATAAGGGGTTGGTTAATATCTAAACTACAGAGAGAACTCCTATAATTCAACATCAAAAAACAAATCTCCAAAGAAATTTATAAGTTGGCCAATAAGCATATGAAAAGATGCTAAACCTCACCATTAATTAGGAAAATTCAAATCAAAACCACAATGAGCTACCTCTTCACTCCCACTACAATGACTATTATAAATAACCAACCAAAAAAAAAAAAAAAAAAAACAAAAAAACCCCACAAAACCAAGAAAATAACAAGTATTGACAAAAATGAGGAGAAATTGAAACCCTTGTACACTGCTTGTGGGAATGCAAAATTGTGCAGCTACTGTGGAAAATTGGAGAAGGCAATGGCACCCCACTCCAGTACTCTTGCCTGGAAAATCCCATGGACGGAGGAGCCTGGTGGGCTGCAGTCCAGGGGGTCGCTAAGAGTCAGACACGACTGAGCGACTTCACTTTCTCTTTTCACTTTCATGCATTGGAGAAGGAAATGGCAACCCCACTCCAGTGTTCTTGCCTGGAGAATCTCAGGGATTGGGGAGCCTGGTGGGCTGCCGTCTATGGGGTCGCACAGAGTTGGACACGACTGAAGTGACTTAGCAGCAGCAGCAACTGTGGAAAATAGTATGGCAGTTCAAGGTGGGAAAAAAATCACATGTCCACTGATAAAGGGATAAACACAGTATGCTATCACCCATACAATGGAATATTATTCAAATGAAGTTCTGATACATTCTATAACATGAATGACTCTTGACAACGCGAAAAATAAGATATACACAAAATGCTTCTAATTATGTGAGGTACACAGAATACTCAAATTCACAGACACAGAATACTCAAATTCATAGATACAGAAGGGGCTGTGGGAAAGTTGGAATTGGAAGCAAATGCTTAATATGCATAGGTATAAATACATTGAAAATAAAAAGAAAAGACATAGCATGCAAACAAGAAAGCAAGAGTGGCTATTCTAATATTAAAAAAAGATACTAAAAAGGGACATTTTATAATCATAAAAAAGTCAATCCAACAGGAAGAAGAGTCATTCCTCCAGGACTCTGTGTACCCTTTTCACATGAAGTATTGGGCCACTGGAGATGAACTCTTAACAGAAATTATCTGTACAAACCTGATCTCTTTCAGAGCCTTGCTCCTTCACCTAGAGAGTGTGTCTCACATTCCATTCTCCTTGTCATACTATCAACCTGACAACCGAATTCCAACTAATAAATGTGGAAGGAATGATGGAATTAGAGGGATACTATTTAGTAACCACCATAGTAGTAACTGTTTCAGGCTGAAATCACCAATGAATGCCAGTTTAATAAAGTATCAATAGAAACAGGATACTTACAAAGTCACAAAGTAACTCATCACAAGATATTGATTAATGATAAAGTGAAAAATAACTTTATAGAAAAGGAACCCAGCATCATCAAGTGATTAAAATTAACAGCATGAGCAATGAGACAAACATACATCATGCACCTCCTCTCAGGCAATGAGAATACATGTTATCACTTCTGCAATATCTTTGCCAAAAATGTATATAATCTGAATCTAATCATGAGGAAACCTAAGACAAACCCTAATGGAGGGACATTCCACAAAATAACCTGTAATACTCAAAATTGTCAAATCATGAAAGACTAAGGAACTATACCAGATTAAAGGAGACCAACAAGGCATGACAATTGAACATAACATATATCCTGGATTAGTTCTTAGATCAGCTTTCTTTTGGAGTGCAGGGGGTGGGGGGAGCTGTAAAGAATAATACAAAACCAACTAGTAAAATCTGAATAAGACTGACAGATAATAATTTGGCAGAATATTAATTTCCTTATTTTGACAACTGTACTGTAGTTTTGTAAGAATATCCCTTTTAAGGGGCACCATGTCTCTCATGTTTAATAAAATTATTTAAATTTTACATTAAATACATATTTATACATTAATTTTAACAATAGAAAATGAAAAAATGGAGTGAGATGCTACTTGAGGAATAAAGATGAAGGATACAGAAGAATTCTTTGTATAACTGTAACTTTTATTTATAAACAAATTTTTTTTAATTATTAACTATGAGCTATTTATTAACTTCTACTTTAGTGTCCAAAGTGTCTGTACAATTCTGTAATAAACTTGCCCAGCCTTAAATGTTACCTTTTCAAGAAATCTTTCTTAGATTTATGTCATCCAATCAAACAAACAGTGCTCTCTTTGCTAGACTGAAATTTATCATAATCTGCCCTGTAGTTAACAGGGAACCTATCATGCCCACTAACTCAGGGCCATCACCTGACAATATGGTGGTGGTGGTTGTTCAGTCACTTTGCGACCCCATGGACTGCAGCACTCCAGGCTTCCCTGTCCTTCACTATTTCTCAAAGTTTGCTCAAACTCATGTCCACTGAGTTGGTGATGCCACCCAACAATCTCGTTCTCTGTCACCCTCTTCTCCTTCTGCCCTCAATCTTTCCCAGGACCACCGTCTTTTCCAATTGAGTCAGCTGTTCCTATCAGGTGGCCAGAGTGCTGGAGCTTCAGCATCAGTCCTTTCATTGAATATTCAGGGATGACGTTCTTAAGGACTGACTGGTTTGATCTCCCTGCTGTCCAAGGGACTCTCAAGAATCTTCTCCTGCACCACACTTCGAAAGCATCAATTCTTCGGCACGCAGCCTTCTTTATGGTCCAACTCTCACATTCGTACATTTGGAAAAACCATAGCTCTGACTATAAGGACCTTTGTTGGCAAAGTGATGTCGTTTCTTTTATGCTATCTAGGTTTGTCATAGCTTTTCTTCTAAGGAGCAAGCATCTGTTAATTTCATGGCTGCAGTCACTGTCCACAGTGATTTTGAAGCCAAGAAAATAAAATCTGTTACCATTTCTACATTTCCCCCATCTAACTGCCATCTATTTGACAACATAGTGTTTTTGTGCAGACCAGAAAATGATGCCTCCTCCAGGAAGTCACAGTTCCACACTAGAAAAAACCGTGCAGTCAGTAGTCAATGCCTTTGTAAAAATTAAGAGGTATCAGAAACAAATGTAGTCCCAAAAGGCATATCATATAGCAAAGAAACTCCTAGATTTCAACACCCACTCATGCCCTTGGCCAGGAGCTCTTCGATAAAATTAAATCGGAATAACCAATACTGGCAGACAGGATCTTGTCCATCCTTGTACCATTTACCAAAATCAGCACAGAGGAACTGTGCCTCATATATGATATATACAATACATATTTTGTGAATAAGCCCAGTCAAAAAAGAAAGAAAAAAAATGAACATGAACACTTTCAAAGTAAAGATCTTCCCCCAATTTATGATGAGATTATGTCCTGAATAAACCCGCTGTATAAGGTGAAAGTAAAAAATACATGTATATACCTAGCCCACCTTAAAGGTACTCAAAGCATTTACATTAGTCTACAGCGGGGCTCAATCATCTATCACAAAGCCTATTATATAATAAAGTGTTGAACATCTCATGTACCTTACTGAACACTGCCCTGAAAGTGAAAACCAGAGTGATTCTATGGGTACAGAATGATTGTAAGTTCTTACCACTTGTAAATTGTGTGGCTGACTAGGAGCTCAGCTTGATGCCACTGACCAACACCATGAGAGAGTATTTTACCACATAAAGCTAACCTGGGAAAAGATCAAAATTCAAAGTAGGGTTTCTATTGAATGCTTACTGCTTTCACACCATCCTCAGTCAGGGATCATCTGTAATAATTCTTTAAATCAAGTATCAGTGAACTACAGCCCACAATTTGTTCTTGTTTGGGCTTTTTGAGTAAATATGGTTTTAAGTTTTTAAAGGGTTTAAGGGAAAAAACAAAAAAAAGCCAAGAAAAATATGCAATAGAGAAATTATATGCCTCATAAAAGGGGTCAGTACAAGCAAAATCTGCTGACCTCTGAACTGAAAAATATGGCTGCTGTATCAATAACTGCAATTTAAAAATGAAGTCTACTGCTGTTTCACACAAATTAGTTCTTCTACAAGAAACTTCTTAATAGTACTACTTTTCACCAAAGTTTAATGTACACAATTGAGAAATGTCATGAAAGTATTGTTGCTCTCATTTAATTATTTTTAGGCTTTACAATGTAATTCAGTTGAGGGCGATTTATCTATTAAAAAAAAAAAATCAAGGTATTTTACTAATGTACATTTGACAATACTGTGAGCAAGTTTCAGAAAGATAAGGACTTTGTAGTGAAACTGTAGACTAAGACAGACTTGAGTCATAGTAACTTGTGAACTCTCATTTGAACAAACTGTAAAAGAAAAATAAGGTGATGAGACATTCGAATTGGAGGTTCTAGCTTATGCAATAATGCAAGAAAAAGAAATAAAAGGCACAATGTTTAAAAAAAAAAAAAAAGGGCACAGTGTTTGGATAGAAAGGAAAACTGTCTTTAATAAATGACAACATGGCTATTTATGCACAGAATCTACCCAAAAAGACCCTACTAGAAGTAAGAGAGCTTGGCAAGGCTAACTCAAAATGGATTAATGACCTAATCACAAAAGGTTTAAATAAAATTAAAAAATATATATATTTCTCCCATCACTTGCCTATGACTATCATCAATCTGCTCTCTGTATCTATGAGATTATTCTTTTTTTCCTCTCTCTTTTTTTTTTTTTAGCAAACTGAGGAGGTGGCAACTCTAAATTCAAATAGAACAACTGCCAGATTAACTCAGCCATGGGATCATCTAGATCAATGCTTCAAGAACTATCCCCACAAGAACTTATTTCAGCTTGCTGTAAACTGCTTGGGTTCAAATTCTGGCCCTATCACTTTCCAGCTCTGTGACCTTAACCTTTTGACTTCAGCTCTTTGTATCTTAACTTCAGAATCTACAAAATGGTGCTAAAAATAGTATGGTCTTAAAAAATAAAATAGTATCATCTCACAAGGTTGTGAAAATGATATTCCATATAAACAGTTTGGCTTAAGAACAATGCCTGGCACATTACTACATTCTTAATAATTATTACTTAGTACAATTATAGAATGGGAAAGACTAGAGATCTCTTCAAGAAAATCAGAGATACCAAGGGAACATTTCATGCAAAGATGGGCTCAATAAAGGACAGAAATGGTATGGACCTAACAGAAGCAGAAGATATTAAGAAGAGGTGTCAACAATACACAGAAGAATTGTACAAAAAAGATCTTCACAACCAGATAATCACGATGGTGTGATCACTCACACCCACCTAGAGCCAGACATCCTGGAATGTGAAGTCAGGTGGGCCTTAGGAAGCAACACTACGAACAAAGCTAGTGATGGAATTCCAGTTGAGCTATTTCAAATCCTGAAAGATGATGCTGTGAAAGTGCTGCACTCAATATGCCAGCAAATTTGGAAAACTCAGCAGTGGCCACAGGACTGGAAAAGGTCAATTTTCATTCCAATCCCAAAGAAAGGCAATGCCAAAGAATGCTCAAACTACCGCACAATTGCACTCATCTCACACACTAGTAAAGTAATGCTCAAAATTCTCCAAGCCAGGCTTCAGCAATACATGAACCATGAACTTCCAGATGTTCAAGCTGGTTTTAGAAAAGGCAAAGGAACCAGAGATCAAATTGCCAACATCTGCTGGATCGTGGAAAAAGCAAGAGAGTTCCAGAAAAACATCTATTTCTGCTTTATTGACTATGCCAAAGCCTTTGACTGTGTGGATCACAATAAACTGTGGAAAATTCTTCAAGAGATGGGAGTACCAGACCACCTGATCTGCCTCTTGAGAAACCTATATGCAGGTCAGGATGCAACAGTTAGAACTGGACATGGAACAAAGACTGGTTCCAAATAGGAAAAGGAGTATGTCAAGGCTGTATATTGTCACCCTGCTTATTTAATTTATATGCAGAGTACATCATGAGAAACGCTGAGCTGGAGGACGCACAAGCTGGAATCAAGATTGCCGGGAGAAATATCAATAACCTCAGATAAGCAGATGACACCACCCTTATGGCAGAAAGCAAAGAACTAAAGAGCCTCTTTATGAAAGTGAAAGAAGCGAGTGAAAAAGTTGGCTTAAAGCTCAACATTCAGAAAACAAAGATCATGGCATCTGCTCCCATCACTTCATGCAAATAGATGGGCAACAGTGGAAACAGTGGCTGACTTTATTTTTCTGGGCTCCAAAATCACTGCAGATGGCGATTGCAGCCATGAAATTAAAAGACACTTGCTCCTTGGAAGGAAAGTTATGATCAACCTAGACAGCATATTAAAAAGCAGAGATGGGGGGACTGGGATAAAATAAATAAATAAAAAGCAGAGACATTACTTTGCCAAAAAAGGTCCATCTAGTCAAGGCTATGGTTTTTCCAGTAGTCATGTATGGGTGTGAGAGTTGGACTATAAAGAAAGCTGAGCGCCAAAGAATTGATGCTTTTGAACTGTGGTGCTGGAAAAGACTCTTGAGAGCCCCTTGGACTGCAAGGAGATCCAACCAGTCCATCCTAAAGGAGATCAGTCCTGAATATTCATTGGAAGGACTGATGATGAAGCTGAAACTCCAATACTTCGGCCACCTAATGCTGAGAGCTGACTCATTGGAAAAGACCCTGATGCTGGCAAAGATTGAGGGCAGGAGAAGGGGACGACAGGGGATGAGATGGTTGGATGGCATCACCAACACAATGGATATGGGTTTGGGTGGACTCCGGGAGTTGGTGATGGACAGGGAGACCTGGCGTGCTGCGGTTCATGGGGTCACAAAGAGTCGGACACGACTGAGCAACTGAAGTGAATACAATTATCTCCCTCATATTAGTTTTACTCAGAGGAAGGCTTGGCCACAAAGCCATGCACAATTAGATACACCTATGGCCTAGATACACCAAAAGTTACACGTACCTTGGATAAAATGGAATCCTGGGGGTTCAAGTTTAGTGCCGTCCAACAGAACTTTCTATAATGAATTTTTAAAAAACTTCTATATCTATGCTGCCCAATACAATAGCCACTAGGCACATGTGGCAGCTGAGCACTTGAAATATGGCTAGCATGACTGAGAAGCTGATTTTTCTTACATTTTAATTAACTTAATTCTAAATATAAATAGCAGGACATAACACTGGCAGTCCAGTGGTTGAGACTCTGCACAGCACTTCCACTGCAGGGAGCATGAGTTTGATCCCTTGTTGGGGAACTAAGATCCTGCATGCTGTCTGGTATGGCCGAAAATTAATTAAATTTAAAATGCAGGCCACACTAAAGAACTTTAATGTTAATAGCCATATGTAGATAGTGGCTGCCATACTGGACAATGCAGTCCTTTCTTTGAGCTTCTCCAGGAGTAGGTGTTATCTACTTTCCAAAGCATCCATTCCCTCTGACGTATACCAGGAGTGCTTCCTTATACTGAACTCAAGTCTCTCTCCCAATGGTTTTACCCATTGGTCATTTATATTTCCTGGGGCCTCAGAACAACTTTAATCCCCTTCAAAAGACACGTGCTAACGGGGAGGGGAGTAATGGGAAACAAGATGAGCCATTCACTGATAACTGTAGGGTCTTAAATTGTTCCTTTTATATATGTTGAAATTTTATTTTAAAAAATTCTCATTAAAAAAATTCTAATTAGCACTTATTTCAAGCTCACTTCATTTCTTCTCTGACTACAAAGACTTTCAAGTCTGTCTCCGTGCTTTAATACTTAATCTCCTCCAATTCTTCCACACTGTGAACCAAATTTTTCAGCCAACAATCATGTTTATAAGCATCTGTGTACTTTGGCACAAACTTTTCCCTGCCTAGAACTTCCTCTTCTCTTCCACGGCCTCACTGGAAACTGCTTATCATTCCTCAAGATCCATCTCAACCCTCACTGCTTTTTAGAGTTTTCTTCTTCTCTACTCACCCAGTAGTCATATATGGATGTAAGAGTTGGACTATAAAGAAAGATGAGCGCCGAAGAAATGATGCTTTTGAACTGTGGTGTTGGAGAAGACTCTTGAGAGTCCCTTGCACTGCAAGGAGATACAACCAGTCCATCCTAAAGGAAATCAGTCCTGAATGTTCATTGGAAGGACTGATGCTGAAGCTGAAACTCCCAATACTTTGGCCACCTGATGCGAAGAACTGACTCACTGGAAAAGACTCTGATGCTGGAAGGGATTGAAGGCGGAAAGAGAAGGGGACGACAGGATGAGATGGTTGGATGGCATCACTGCCTCGATGGACATGAGTTTGAGTAAGCTCCAGGAGCTGGTGATGGACAGGGAGGACTGGCATCCTGCAGTCCATGGAGTCACAAAGAGTCGGACACGACTGAGTGACTGAACTGAACTGAACACCCAAAGCAGTCATTCACTTGCTTCTCAGTGCTACCAGTTTACACTCCCTACATGCCTGCCATTCCCAACTACACTCACTGGGTAACCTGGAAGCAGAGCTGCTCATTCATTATTTAACTATTCCAGTCTGATAGCTTCAAACTTTTAGTGACGTAATCAACAGTATGCATACCAGCTCAATGAAATGTTAAACTGTGTCTACTATTATATTAATAGTATTACCCTAAACCCATTAACAAGCAGTTTTCGGCCTTAACTTGCTCAAGTCGTTTTTACTTATTTCCAAACACACTAATAGTAACAGCTGAAAGTTACTAAGCACTTACCACATGCCAGGCACTGACTTAAGTATTTTTCACATGTAATTCATGTAATCCTCATCACTTCCATTTCATAGAGGAAGAAACTCAAGCACAAGTGAAATAACCTGCAGGGTGCTAAATAAATAGTGTGCAACTCTGGACAAGCCATTTAAAGTTCTTGCTCCTGTGTAAAATAAAGAGGATGAGTCATGATCTCAAATGCAAACTTCCAATTCTAAAATTCAGATTTGGAGGAGGAGTAGGTACACTGACTTGTGAAAAGAAACAGTGTTACTTTAGGCATTTACCAGAAAACAGTCTGAGGAGAAATGTGAATCTTTTCATTCTTAATAGTTTATAGGTAGCTACTATGGTAAAACATGGAACATGTTTTCAAATAAGAAAGCTAATATATTTAGGACAAGCTAAGTTCTGCAGGAGTTGATAAAATAAAGGAGAATTAGTTTCATGGAACATGTGAACCAGATCTTAGAGGCTAAGTATAAGAATGTGGAAAAGGAGGATAGTGATAGAAGAGCAGGCAGGAGTAGAGGCTGAGCTTGATACCTGCAGAGGCGATGAGAAAAGGAGACCATGCTGATTTAAATGGAGGTCATGTTCTGAAGAGTTAATGAAAAACATGACAGAAAGATAAAATGGGATTGGCAAACGTCCATGGTTCTGTGGCCTGTTTTTACAAGGCCCAGAGCTAAGAATGATTTTTACATTTAAAAAGGTAAAAAAAAAAAAAAAAGAAGAAGAAGCAAAAACGATAGTATGAGGCCTGTATCCTTCTTTATCTTTGTGCCCAGTCATTCTATGCTGCTGCTGCTGCTAAGTCACTTCAGTCGTGTCCGACTCTGTGTGACCCCACAGACGGCAGCCCACCAGGTTCCCCCGTCCCTGGGATTCTCCAGGCAAGAACACTGGAGTGGGTTGCCATTTCCTTCCCCGATGCATGAAAGTGAAAAGTGAAAGTGAAGTCGCTCAGTAGTGTCCGACTCTTAGCGACCCCCTGGACTGCAGCCCACCAGGCTCCTCCGTCCATGGGATTTTCCAGGCAAGAGTACTGGAGTGGGGTGCCACTGCCTTCTCCATGAGGCCTGTAGACCCAAAATATTTATTATTTGCCTTTTTACAGAAGATCTGCCAACCCCTGGGTTAGATTATGGCAAATATTGAGAGTGAAGAGGACCTCAGGCTTGGGAATAAGATGATTTTTGAACAGATGGTTGGCCCAAAAAAATAGAGTTTAAATCTAATAGCAAAAGGAAGGCTAGGTTAAACAGGTGTGAAAAATTAATGTGCTACAATACGAATAAAATATATGATAGCTAAAATGATTATCTGGCCCTCAGAAATAACTGCACCATAGCCAGAAACTTCTCTAAAAGCCACGGAACAGAGGAATCATTTCTTCAACTATTCAATCCCTTCTTTTTGAAGGACTTACATGTGCTGCTGAAGCTTCACTCAGTGTGTCCTTCTAGCCCCAGGGCTATACAGTCTCCAGTTTGACTAAGACAGAGTGGATAAGTTGGTTCTAGCACTAATTCTCCTACAGAAACATAAGTGGTGTTGGAATTCTTAGATCAAGTCAAAAATGCCTTCTTAACCCAGAACATAGTACGGTACTACTGAGTTCAAATTAATTATGGATAACAACTATCAATCACAAAATAGGCAGATGCAGAAAGCACCATTTATAACACTGCTTTCAAATTGTAAAATAAAAATCTTGAGTTTATCAGATTCATTTATCAAGAGAACTGCCAGGACTAAGGCATGGTTAATTGAAGCCATTTTATGGCTAATAATGACTAAATTGCCTTCTTCATTGATTTTTATCTGCTTTTGTTTTGCCATAGAGCTGAACTAGAAGCAGTGGGGCACAGTTATTAAAAGCAAAACTCTGAAGTCTTACAGGGTTAGAATCTCAGCTTTATCACTTCCTAGCCCTTGACCCTGGACAAGTTCCTTAATTTGTCTGAACCACCATTTCCTCATCTGTAAAGTGGATATGGCACTACCAACAAGACAGGCTGGGCTGTTTTAAGGATTAAAAGATATATAAGTAATGCACTTGGCATGGTTCCTGAAACCTAATAGGCATGAAATAAATGGTAACTATCATAATATGAATAGAAAGCGTTCCACAAACTGTTTTCACATCATATATACATATCTATAGACTTTTTCCTTCAGAAAAATGGCTTCCATTTGGCTCACAAATGCTAGTTTTTTCTAACATGTTTTACAGAGGGAAAAAAGTGTTATAATAAATAGGAATTCTCATTTATTCTCTAACCTTTTAGATTGAGTTAAAAATATATAGACTTCCTATGTAACATTTACAGATTATGAATAACTAAATTCCTTATCTGTCACAAATGTAAATTCGTCATTTTCTTTTCCACTTTTCATCCCAAGGAGGTGGTTTACGTACATTCCTTCACTCAGTGAAGCTAGTGACTCAATTCCTGGTCAGTTAAAATAAGAAACTAATTGTAACATTCCTTAAATTCATCACCAGTTTTCTCCTATTCTCACTTGCATATACTTTTTCAGAGATCCTAAAAAAAAAAATAGTAAGTCATTGCATCTCTGCCACTTTCTAGCTAAGTTAAAACAGGTCACTTAGCTTCTCTGGGCCTTAGCTTCCTCACAGGTGAAATGGGAAGGCCCAACAGATTATCTAACAGGATTGTGTGATAATCAAATGAGGAAAAAAAGTGCATATATTATATATATATATATATATATGTAAAAGGTATGTATATGCCCCAGCAAAACAGGAAGCTCATTTTCCTCTCCCTTTCAATTATGACCCTAGTCGGCTTTCACAAGCTTAGACCAGGAGACTTCTCAAACATGGTGATTTCTGTTACTCATCAGTGGCTATCCCAAAAGCATTAAAAGGAATAAGACCCTTAGCAACATACCAGAATGCTAGTAAGAGGGCCGATCTTCTGAAAAAGCAATAAGCCTTTTTTCCCTTCATCTAAAAGACTTCCTTCCAATATTTTATAAGACAGAAGCATATTAATAGTAAGCATTAGCAACTCAAACATATTGTGGGGAATCAAAGGTTTGAACTTTCTGCCCTGTTTCCCTTAATAATAGTATATAGGCTCCAGGAAGGGAGAGACCGCCTCTGGCTTATTCACCACTGTATTCCCCAAAACCAAGCAAACACGAGGTACTCAAAGAGTTTAACTATGGTTTGCCTATAAAATAAATGCTATGTTCCATTGGAGGCGACAACTTTTCCTTGGTAGGGTAAATTCATCTGCTTAATAATGAAACCAATGTTCATAGAGTCAATAAATAATCTACCACTTACTAGGTATACAAAGTAGTACAAAGCACTTGTCCCTCTCCTCAAGATGCTCTAAATCTACAAGGCAGACAATGCAAATACAGAAGTTCCTTTACTTTCAAAGAAGTTAGATCCCAAATAGTTTCTTGTCACCAAAGATAAACAAATGGCATATGAAAAGATGTTCAATATCATTAGGCATAAGGAAATGGAGTCAAACCACAATGAAATATCACTACATAGCCACCAGAATAAGTGAAATTAAAAACTACCGTAACAAGTGTTAGGCTTCCCTGGTGACTTAGTAGTAAAGAATCTGCCTGCCAATGCAGGAGACTTGGGTTCGATCCCTTGATCGGGAAGATCCTCTGGAGAAAGAAATGGCAACCCCCTTCAGTATTCTTGCCTGGGAAATTCCATGGACTCAGAAGCCTGGCGCACTACAGTCCATGGAGTCACAAAACAGCCAGACACGACTTAGCAACTGAACAACAACAATACCAAGCATTGCCAAGAAATTAGAGAAGTTAGAAATCAGTTACTGGAACTATCCTGTTGGTCCAGTGGTTAAGAATTCACCTGCCAATAAAAGGGACACTGGTTCAATCCCTGGTCCAGAAAAATGCCACATGCCATGGGCAACTAAGCCCGTGCACCACAACTACTGAGCCCATGCTCTAGAGCACGTGCTCTGCAACAAGAAGTCACTGCAGTGAGAAGCCCATGCACTGTAACTAGAGAATAGCCCCACTTGCTCCAACTAAAGAAAACATATATGCAGCAACAAAGACCCAGCACAGCCAAAAATGAACTTTACAAATGAAAAAAAAAAAATCAGTTACTTTCGAAGTTTTGCAATTACTTTTAAAAATAAATAAACATTTGCCATACAACTTACCAATTCCTTTTCTATGTATTTAATCAAGAGAAATAAAATTGTTATGACCACACAAAACCTGTACATAAATATTCACAGCAGCTTTATTCATAATAGCCAAAAACTGCTAACAATTTAAAAGTCTATCATTTGATAAACAACCATTGTACTTGCACACAACAGAACACTACTCAACAAGAAAAAGGAAGAAACTGTTACATGCAGTTAACATGAATCTCAAAGTATTTTGTTAAGTGAGAGAAGGCAATCACAAAAGGCTGTATAAAGACAAAACTTTGTGGCTCAGCTGGTAAAGAATCCACCTGCAATGCGGGAGACCTGGGCTCAATCCCTTGGGTTGGAAAGATCCCCTGGAGAAGAGAAAGACACTCCAGTCTTCTGGCCTGGAGAATTCCATGGACTGTATAGTCCATGGGGTCGTAAAGAGCTGGACACAACTGAATGACTTTCACTTTCAAAATGTTAGGAAATAGATCAGTGATTGCCAGGTTTGGAGGAAGGGGACTGACTGAAATGAAGGAAAACTTTATGGGATGATACTATGATTGTGGTGGTAGTTTTATGACTATGTTTTTCAAAACTCTAGAACTGTACACTAAAAAGTGTTAGTCAGTCAGTCGTGTCCGACTCTTTGTGGCCCCATGAAAAGTAGCCCACCAGGCTCCTCCATCCATGGGATTCTCCAGGCAAGAATACTGGAGTGGGTTGCCATTTTCCTCTCCACACTAAAAAGGGTGAACTTTATTTTTTGTAAATTGTATTTCAGTATGTCTAATTAAAATACAATTTACTACAATAACTGTCAAGCAATTTAAGCTAATCCACAGCACACTGAGCAAAGAAATTTTAAAAATTTCTTCTGTTTATCCCTGTGATCCTAAGTCCAAAATGGACAGGAGAAAGTTTAAACACTTAAAGACCCAATATATGAACATTCTATTTGGCATCTTTTCCCAAAAGACAATCACTTAATAATCTTTTCTGTTATCACTGGAGATGCCTTAGACTCTTTATTCAATGAACTGTGAACCTGTAGCACTGTTTGTAGGTCTACAAAAATTTCAGCAATAGCATTTTAACTACTTTAGCCTTCTCCCAAATTAACACTACTACCTGCAAACTTCCAAGTTTTTCCATTTCATCCACTAATTCTCTTTAACTTCAGCTGATTATTACTGACTCAATAAGCATGGTACTTTCTGCTTTCTGTCCTTCAGAATAATTTGTCTCATCCCAAACTATCATTTCCTACTACTTATTTTTTTAAAATCTCTCATTTCTACCATAATTAAGTGCTTTCTTCTGACTGGAGCTATCAATCCTCACTGCTGCTGCTCTCTCTGAAAATGACAACTTTAACAACAACAAACTAAGCTCAAACACAATAAACACAGAGAAGTTTAAAATGACAAGGGTCACTGACTACAAAATGACCATAAACCCACTCCCCTCCCCAAAATGGAAAAAACAAAAAAGGCCCTCTATTGGTGGGATGAACCCACTTTTGTTCTGTGGTGTAGCTCTGCTTCTATTTTAGAGATCGTCCTAAGGAGAAAGCCTGCCAAGTGGAGGAGCTGCTGCACTTCAATACAAGGCACTGTATATGCTATGTCCCTGGTGGTCCAGTGGTTAAGAATCTGCCTTGAAATTCAAGGGTCATGGGTTCCATGCCTGGTAGGGGAACATAATGCCATGGAACATTACGAAGCCTTCGAGCCACAAATACTGAGCCCACACACTCTGGAGCACAAGTGCCACAACTAAGACTTGATGCAGCCAAATAAATAAATAAATAAATAAATATTAAAAAAAAAAAAACAAAACACACCCACCATACACTGAATACCACAGGAACAAAACTTGTCAAAAGCTACAGGGGCACAGGAAGAATCCCATTTTCCTAGGGCAAATATGGTGAAACACCATGCAAGAGAGAATCTGGGCTAAGCCTTCAAAAACCTATGCTTAGGAGGACAAGATAACTAGACTGACACAACTTGATTTACTCTAGAGAATACAGTATCCACAATCTGTGGAGGGACTTGACTAACAGACTATTCATTAATAGTCTGGATTTGATTCAGCTAGAAATGAGAGCCACTAAAAGTTTCTTAACAGAAACAGTACACAATTGAAGATGTTTAGGAGAGGTTTTTTTTTTTTTTTTTTTTGAGGTGGTGACAAAGATTCTCATGGCTACGGAGTATCTGGCCATGAAGTAACCAATCAGGAAGTTTACTAAGCTACAGTCAGCAAATACCCTCTGGTGACCATGATAAAAAGACTCAATCCACCCCCTTTCTCTAGCTACATCTCTTCTCTAAAGCCAAATGAAATCTCAGAATCCTCCAAACAATACACCTATCAATCACAATTAACAGACAAAGTGAAACCTATTTGCCAGCCAGATTAAGGATCAAGAAAGGAAAAGCATGCCCGGTAGAAACAGAGGAACTTCACTTTGGATTCCAGTTCCTAAGTTAAAAGGACTAAAGAGACACTTTGCCACTTATATGTGTCAGAAAACAAAAAATAGCAAAGTCTAATTGGAACACATAGAGAAACTTTTTCTAGATAGGTAGATTTCTCCTTAGAATACTAAATTAGTATCAAATTTTGAAAACAATTCTGAAGAAACATATTATTAATACAAAGAAGAGGGAACAAGATTCTAAAGTCAGTTATGCAGCCAGCGATGAGAGAATATTCGCAAATAATGTCTGTGGCCTTAATTTCTTCAACAGTAAAGAAAATGAAAACTAAAAACTCACCAGAGTCACTTCCAACTCCAAATCTGTGTAATTCTAAAATACTGAGGGAATTACCTGGCTTATTAATGGTTAGGGCTTTATGCTTTCACTGCCAAGGACCCAGGTTTGACTCCTGGTCGCAGAAATAAGATCCCACAAATGCATGGGACTGACCCAAAAAGCATAAAATACTGACAGCTTAATATATGTCAATATATTAATATAATAAAAATGCAGAATCTCACTTTCTAAGGAAGGTATTCTTTCCCGCTTTAATAAGTACAGAAACTGAGCCTGAGAGTAACTTGCCCATTTGTTCACTCAACCATCTGACCACTTAAGTGTCAAGCATGGTTCAGAAGACTACTACGCAATCGTGAACAAAGTGAAGTTGTGGTCCTCAGAACTTAAATTTTAGTCACGAGGGGATGAACTCCAATTCTAGTCCAGATTAGGATTATCAGATAAAAGATACGCAGTTAAATTTGGATTTCAGATAATAAATAATTTTGTTCCATGCAATTTGGGACCTATTTATACCAAAAAATTAGTGGTTGTTTATCAGAAATTCCAGTTGGGGGGGGTATAAATTAGAAGTTTGGGACTGACACACACACACAACTATATATAAACTGGATAACCAGCAAGGGCCTACTGTACAGCACAGAGGACTATTCTCAATATTCTGTAATAACCTATGAGGGAAACAAATCTGAAAAAGAATACACATGCCTGAATCACTTTGCTGTACACCTCAAACTAACACAACATTGTAAATCAACTGTTTTTTTAAAAATAAATATGCAAGTTTAACTGGGTATTTTTATTTGCTAAATCTGGCAACTTTGGTGTAGATATTAACTGCAAAACACGTTCTCAATCCTTTTACTGTATCTCGGTGCCTCTAAATCAGTGACTGACTACACTAATGAAAAATTAGTTTAAATTGTAACACAGTATATATACAGTAATTGAAACAAGTTCCTTAAAACAATCCTCATCCTTAGAATAAGATACTACAGGGCATTGCACTTTTTCAAAATGTTTCTAAAAGGCCTGTCATAATCCACTAAAGTGATCTTACAACTTACTAAGTGTTCATCACCCACAGTTTGAAATACTCCTTTGAAAGATGAAAAAACAATTTAACCTTGTCTTATGAGTCACCATTAGGAGCACATCAATTAACTACATTATGCCATAAAATAGTAATGCCTCTGAGGTGTACAAAAGCATGGAGTTACCAATTTATAGTCAAAACACCCATGATGATAAACTTTTGAGGTCTTGTGTCTGTTTTTTATTATTTTCCCATCTCTTAACTTCCTATCATACTATTATTACTTCTCACTGCTACCAATGTTTGCCCCTAAAACATTCTACTTGCTGGCAATCTGTAAATCAAAAAAGCAAGCTAAAGGACTTGGCTAATGGGCCAGTGGTTAAGAATCCACCTGCCAATGCAGGGGAAACAGGTTCAACTCCTAGTCTGGAAGATTCCACATGCTGCAGGACATATAAACCCACGTGCCACAACTCCTGAGCCTGAGAGCTCTACAGCCAGTGCTCTGCAGAAGCCACTGCAATGATAAGCCCTTGCACAGTAACTAGCGAGCAGCCCCCGCTGGCCACAACTAGAGAAAGCCCGTGTGTAGCAATGAAGACCCAGCACAGCCAAAAATAAACAAAATTATACACACACACATGTAAATATACATATAAAAAGAACAAGCAAAGCAGAAGCATGTATGAAGTGAAAAGATGCCCTGAAGCACTCCCCTTTCTGTAATCGGCACAAGGTTCAACCTTTATGTTGAACCTTAAGTCTTTTCTCTTAAAAACCTTAAGTCTTTTCTCTACCTTATTTTCAAGTGTGTTTCGGAATGAAAATAGTTAACTACCCAAGGTCCACAAAAAATGTTTATGAGCTCCAAAAGAAGAATGTACAATTTGATTCAAAACAAGACTTTTCTTTTTAAAAACTAAGACTATAATCAGGATTACTCTAGATTATTTACAAAGATTACCTCTAAGAATATTTTTTAACATACGACTTATAAAAGGCACTATGAACAAAGTGGCAATCAAAAATATTTGACATTGACAACACTGGTAGATAGTCTCTCAAGGTAACACTTTCAAGAGGACAACATTCTGAAGTTCTGAAACTCAGTAAAAATAAGCCATGCACCACAAAACTGATGAGAATTACAAAGAGTCCATTATAGCATGCCATTTTATCCAGTTCCCTAAATGCTGCTAGCTACTAATCACGGCATGAAACTGATATTTTATAGCCACTTGACTCAACCTCAAGGCTTAAAGTATAAGCAAGCTACGTAAGAATTATTTTAAATTAAAAGAAATTTCAAATTTTCACATGAATACAATTACAAATAATTTTAAGCAAATAAAGCCTAAGATTAATAGTTGTGGTAAATTTTCATCAACGACCCAGATTTGTAACAATACTATACTACTAAAAATAACAAAACAAAGGATTTAACATTTAAGCAGATTTTACACCACATATATACAGAATCACGTATTTTCTTAAAAAGATGAACAAACAGACCTTCTATTTCATCGAACCAAGATCAAGGTTACAAAAGATATCCTGAGAGGCAAAAACTGACTGTGGCTATGTTTTCTTTTAACTATACAGCATGATCTTGTTTATGTCTCTGTCTGCACTTATTGAAAGTGAGGGAGATATAACAAAATTTTACAAATATGTTGCGCTGGGCAAGTGCCCTAACCTCTCAAAAGTTAAAATTTCTTCCCTTCTAAGACAAGAGTTTCTATTATTTTGTTATGCTCTAAAATCTTGTTTTAGGGAAAAAAATATTTTAAAAGACAATATATACTCTTGAATCCAAAACAGTTTTCACAAAGTCTGAAAAGACATACACCAAATTTCTAACAGTGGTTATCTCAAAGAAAAGATTGTGAGAGATTTTAATTTAAAGAATTCAGGGGAATTCTCTGGGGTCCAGTGGCTAAGACTCCATGCTTGCAATGCAGGGGGCCTGGGTTCAATCTCTGGTCAAAGAACTAGATCCCATATATTGCAACTAAGACCTGGCACAGCCAACTAAATAAATAAATAGTGTTTAAAATTTTTTTAAATGCTAAATAAATGAGTTTGGACTTTAAAAAAAAAAATTCTCTGCACGCTTCTACAATTAAGTGTTTAAATGCACTTTTTTTAAAACACAGTTTTTCAAGTTATAAACAATAGAACTTTCAAATACAAACGAGGAAATACACAAGGACTTTCTCAATTTCAAGAAAGAATCTGATCTGGACAATGGTTTAAGTACATCTCTCATCTCTATTGTAAGCAGCGCAGACCACATTCTATACGTCTGTATGCCCCAAAGCAATGTGTGTGTGTGTGTGTGTGTGTGTGTGTGTGCATGCGCGCAATATATATATAAGAAAATTTTATAGTAGAAAATTATACTTTGAAGATACATAAAAAAAAAAATAAGACACAGCTCAACCAATTTCTAATCATAAATAATGTCAGCAAAGGTTATGGCATCAAAAATGTCTACATTACAAATTCTAGACTTAGGTGCTACAACCTTTCAAAAGCTTCATGTTCACTGATGAGTAAATTTTCTGATGAATCTATCCTTATTTTTGAAGTCTAACATCTTAGGAGGCAAAAAGACTTCAAGAAGAAAGTGCAATCTACTCTTAATGACAGTCTTCCTTAAAAAGATCACTGTATGGACCTCTTAAAATGGTATGGTTAACAGTCATAGATGACCCAGATATATTAAAAAAAAAAAAAAAGGCAAGTACTTTCAATTAAAAAGATACAGTAGCAGGTAAACCTGTTAATAAACTGTATCTCCATCAAAGTCACAATCATTTAAAATAGCTACAAAGATAGGGTTTTCTTTAGGCTTAAACCTTTAATATGATATCAAAATACTATTACTATCTCATCAAAATAGAAAATTACAATTCTAGGGGAAAAAATTTTATAAAAGCTTAAAAATCCTTTTCAAGGTATAAAAGCACACTCTGCAATGATGAAAATAAGTGCTAACACAGCTGTAACGACTTAGGAAAAAAAACTGCCTTAAGTTGAAACATATGTCTATTAAATAGCTATGATATGAGTTAACATCCCCTGTGTAAAAGTATAACTGTCTCTCTAATTAGAGAAACAGAGAAAATACAAATTTACATTTAACCAAAAGAGAAGCACGGTGACCAATAGCATGCACTGTGTTGCCTTTTCAGAATGCAAAATATATAAGCAACTATAGTCTTACTTTTACCTTTGTCAAAGATAACCCATTTGTTGTAGGTTTTTGCCAAATCTTAAAAAGTGTATTTGTACACCTGAAACTAACACAATACTGTAAATCAACTTGCTATTGTTCAGTCGCTCCATCATGTCCCACTCTTAGCGACCCCATGGACTGCAGCCTGCCAGGCTCCTCTGTCCTCTACTATCTCCTGGAGTTTGCTCAAATTCATATAGAGTCAGTGATACTATCTAACCAATAAAAAAAAATTTTAAGTGTATTTTTCTCTAGATATTTAAAATGAAAATTAAACTGATAAGGTAAAATTAAAAAGCCAACTAAAAAACAAAAATGTACCTCATTTAACAGCCATCTATATTATCTCTAGATTAATTTCAAATTTGACTACCATCAATATCCACATAAAAGAATGAATTAGCAAAGGATGATGCAGTTTAAACCTTATAAACTACAATTGGGGCCATACGATTAGTTAATCTTGATTAAAAGCAAATGGCTAACTACCACACCTTCAAAACTTTGTTCAAACGTTCTCTCTTCACCAAGGCCTCCCCTGATCCATTTAAAATTGCAACCCATTCTCTTCCCCCACACTCCATATCACACTCCCTTAACATGCCACATCAGAATGTAGAAGGGTTTCCTAAGTGGCTCAGTGGTAAAGAAGCTGCCTACCAATGCAGGAGATCAAGAGACAAGGGTACGATCCCTAGGTGGGGAACACTCTCTGGAGAAGGAAATGGCAGCGCATTCCAGTTTTCCAGCCTTGGAAATCCCATGGACAGGAGTCTGGCTACAGGCTATGGGGTCGCAAGAGTTGGACAGGACTTAGTGACTCAACAAGTAAGCAATGGGAGAGAGCTATCTTTTCTTTTATAAATATCTCAAGCACCTACATCTCTATTGTACACAGATTTTCAATGAATGTATTGAACGAATGCAGTTTTCTTTAGGCTCTTCTATAAGAAATTTAAAGACATGAAAATCTTACCAATATTTAAAAGGAAACATGATAAATAATTACTATGAATTGCAGCATAATTTCTAAATCACAATGCCTTAAGAGAAGGAAGCAGTAAGCAAGTCCTAAACTGAAAATTACTAATAATTTTCATTCACACTTAATCCTTTATCCAAAGAAATTCTAATAATGTGCAAGTGCTCTGCCATGTTCGACTCTTTGTGACCCCATGGATTGTAGCCCGCCAGACTCCACTGTCCATGGGATTTCCCAGGCAAGAATACTGAAAAGGGTTGCCATTTCCTCCTTCAGGGGATCTTTCCAACTCAGGGATCAAACCCACTGTCTCCTGCGTCTCCTAACATTGCAGGCAGATTCTTTACCTTCTGAGCCAACGAGGAAGCCCGTTATTTAGAGTCTGGAATACAGTAATAGGACTGTAAACTCCTATCTATGTCTATGTACATACACACACACACATATTTCTTTTTTAAAACTGCGGAAGAGAATGTGGAACAGAGAGAGATAAGGTTTAACTAGTGATAATTCCCAAAAGTATTATAAACTTAAAAAAAAAAAGTTACCCAAAAATACTTAGATCATAAACTAGCAGCTGATTAAAAAATACTTTGAGATGAACAAGGAAGGTTAACCAAAACACAAAAAAGTTTTAGAATAAGGTCCTCAAACTGTCATTCCTCTAATGAGAATCATCAGCACAATAGTGTCCTCATGAGTATTAACAATTTTCAAGACATTTTCACATACATTATTAAATCCTCAGAGACACTGAATTCCAAGATAAACAGATAACAAAAGCACTAAATTGTGTATGCACTTGACAGTAAATCCAACTTTTCCCTTGAAAATCCCCCAAAGTTTAACAACCTACAAAGAAACCATTCTATACAAGAGCCACCTCTTTAACACACAAGTCTTCTGAAGAGAATTATGGCACTAGCAAGCATAAAAACTTGAAGCCTTTTGACCCAGTAAAACCACTCCTGGGAACCTTCTCTAAGAAAATAATTAGACCAAGGCAAAAAGCTGTTAATAAAAAGATGCTTACTGCACCACTATCTACAATAGCAAAAAATGTGGAAGAGCAAATCCCCACAACAGAATGGTTAAGCAAAAATTTAAGAAAATTCATAATGTGGTGTTAAAGAAGAAAAGAGCTGAATACAAAATAACATACACAATTACTAAAACTATATAAAAATTAAAGTGGCAAAAATAAGAATTGGATTAAGGTAAAATTATAATCAAACTTTCTAAGAGAAAACAGCCACCTTTAAAACATATGACAAAGAGAATTTTTGAAAGCCATGAAAATCCACTATTTACAACAGAAAAAAAGGTCAAATATGGTGAAATGTAGTACTATTTAAAGCAGACGTGAATTTCTAGACATTCAAGAATATTTTATTGTCTCTAAACATATAAACCCAAGGCTGCATTTTTTTTAAATTCACCTTTGGTCCCAGAAACACATATTAACTACTGATACACACAAGTGTAACTTGTAACTTAGTTTACAAAGACATTAGTAACAGTGATTCAAATTTGAAAGGAATTCTACAAGTACATCAAACATGTAAAAGAACAAAATTTCACACTATATGAATTCAACTCATTAAATGAAATGTCACACATTTATCAACAAAAATAAGGGCTATAATTCATGCCTCAAATAAAAGAACTTAAAACAAGAAACTAAATCTTAAATGTTTATAAAGTCTCAAGGAACAAAAAAAGATCTGTGGTAGGAAAACATTCCAAATAGTTTTGATCACTCAAGCCACTCTTGAACAAATTGTTATAATTTTTAAGCCTAAGAAAGCATATGCAACCTAAGTTTTAATTTTTAATTATTTGAACAAATTGAATACATCTGCCAGATTCCTTTTTCTTTTTTTTTTTTTAAGATTCTTGATGTGGATCATTTTTAAAGTCTTTATTGAATTGGTTACAACATTGCTTCTGTTTTATGTTTTGGTTTTTTTGGCCCCAAGTCATGTGGGATCTTAGCTCCCCAACCAGGGATGGAGCCTGCACCCCCTGCATTGGAAGGTTAAGTCTTAACCACTGGACCACCAGAGAAATCCCCAGACTCCTATCTGATCCCAAGAAGGAAAAAACAGTGCACCCTTTTTTATAAAAATTATGTTTAAATTTTTTCCTTTTTTTTTTTTTTTCCTATGGATGCCACGGAAAATGGGGAACTGAAGTTACAGAACCCTACATGGACAGAACTGGGAAAATAAGCATTTCCCCCCACTTTTTTGAACTAGTTTTGATAAGAAGCATCTGTAGATGCTTCAAAGGAGAACCTGGGAGGAAGGGTGGTGGGTAGGGTAGAAAGCAAGTGAATCAATGTTCCCGATTGCCCCGCATGGAGGCAGAATTCCTTAAAAAATCAGCTCCAAATCATTTTGATGGATAACTTCTGCCACAAATGGAAATTGTTTGGAAATCGACTGCTAAAAACCTTTTTTCAAAAAGAAAACTCTGCATGAAAAAATCCCCTTATCCCACCTTCTAAAGGCAGGAGATCTAAGGAGGACCCTTATCCGAGCCTGCCAACCCCGCCTAGGCCTAAGGGAAGTATGGCAGTGCCGGCAACATGGATGGGGCACAGGGGAAATGGACTTGCGTGCCCTTGGTGAGCTCTGGCGGCACTCCCCAAGTTAAGGACACTGGCCACAATGGAATGGAGTCTATTGACATTTGCTACTCCGTTTGAACACTAAGCATTTTCTTAGTTCGTGAAATACGGACAACCCCCCCACATACACACACACACCCACTCCAGAGCCAGACCCACGTCACTGAGACAACGCTGAGCCCCCAGTCTGTACCACAAACCTGGGTCATGGTGGGGAGTGGGTAAGACCAAGCAAGTAAACACCCGCATTTCTGCCTTCCGGAACCCCACCGTATCTCCTGCTGCGATTCCTCTCCTCTTGAAATTTATAAATTGGGGCAAGGGTTGAGGAAAAATACACAGCGTGCCCGCGCCCAGCCGCCGCCGCCACCACCACCCCCTCGGTCCCCAGTCCAGCCCTCGCCCACCACTATTCAAAGGGGCCTTCTCCGCGGCCTCGAACAGCAATGCGGCTCAGCCACCACCCGCGCCGGGGAGGCCTTGCGGGGGAAGGAGGGAGGCATGGAGGGGGCCGGACACTCCCCACCCCTTCCTTAGGTGGGGGAGGGCGGGACGCTGCGGGAGACTGCACTGAGCCCCACAATTTCAGAGCAGCTCTGGAGCCCCCGGCCGCCGCCTTAGACTTAAATGGGCAGGGGTGAGGGGGGTCCCCGTCCACTCACCTCAACCCGGTCCTTCGATCTCTCCCTGGGCAGGGAAGCGGGTGAGTGAGAAGACAGGACAGACCCTAATGATTCCCGATAAGCCCGCGGCTGCCCCTTTAACAGGCGGGGGGCCGGGGTGGGGGGACGATGCTGCCCTAACTTTCCCCCCTCCCTCGTTATTCCCAAACGGGGGAGTTGGCAAGTTTAGGCAGATAACCTAAAGACCCTTCCATGTTAACATTTAAAGGGGATGGGAGCTGTGCCCAAGCATCCTCGCGTTTGGGGGCGGAGGAACCTTAAAGAAGGTGATCAAGGGCTGACAATCGCCGAGACCTGTGAACCCCTCCCAAACACTTAAATGGAGAAGGGGAGGCTGCCCAGTCCTTCCATCTTGACCGTTTGGCGGAAGGGGGTGGGGATGTTGTAAAAGCCTAGACATCGCCATTCCCAGAGGGATCCCGCGGCGCCCCCTCACCCGACCCCACCCCCACCCCCTAGGCTCTAGACGGGAGCCCCACCCCCACTGCAGGCCCCCAGTCCCGCCGGTCACGGGGCGGGGACCGCGGTGCGGGCCGCGGGGGAGGGGACTTCAGGCTCGAGCTGGTCCAGGCCCCGAGCCGAGGCGGCTGAGGCGCGACACCCACCTGCCCAGGCCCGGCCGCCCGCCGCCTGTGCTAGCCGCCGCCACTGAGGAGGAGGAGGAGGAAGCCGCGGCCGAGGACGACGAGACTGAGGACGGCGCGGCGGCTGGCGACGTGAGAAGGCCGCCGCCGCCGCCGCCGCCAGGCTTGCGGGCATTGGCGGCCGCGGGCTGCGGCTGCGGCTGCTGCTGCTGCTGCTGTTGCTGCTGAGGCTTCAGCGACATGGTGAGGGGCCCATACACCGGCCCGCACGCCGGGCGGGGACAGCCGGGAGCCGGGCGCGCCGAGGAGACGCCGGAGCGCGGCGGGGACGCGCGGGCGCCGAGCGGGGAGGCGCGGGTTGGCGCGGCCGGGGGGGCGCCCGGGCCGGCGAGGGGGAGAAGGAGGACGACGAACGGGCGGGGAGGCCCGCCGAAACCGAGAAGTCGCCGGGAGCCGGGCCGGGCCGCGCCGCCGTTGCTACCAAAACAGTCTGAGGAGGAGGGAGGAGAGCGCTGCCCGGAGGGAGGGGGACCGGGGCCGGGCGGGGGAGGGGCGGCGGATGGATACGGTCCCGGAGCCCCGCCGCCGCCGCCGCCCCGCCGCGCCGGCCGCGGGAGCGAGCGCCGCCCGGGCCACCTGGCCGCAGCGAAGCGACGAGGCTCGATAGCCGCCGCGGGGCCCCGAGGAGCTGCGGCCGTCGGGCGCATCGGGGGTCGGGCACAGAGGTGCCGCGTGGCGAGGCCGGGTGGGCGCGGAGGTATGGAGTGGGGACTCTTTACCGGAAGTCGGAAGGGTCGGACGGAAGCAGAACGTGAGGCGGCCCCGGGGCCGGGAGGGACACGTGAGGAGCGGGCGCCGCGCTGGGTCGCGTTCGCGGGGGTCGGGTGAGGCCCCGACCGCCGGCCCTACCCGGATCCGCCCTCCTCGAGGCGGGTCTGCCCTTCGGAGAGGGCGTGTCTGTCTTCGCCTGAAGGGCGGGCCTAGGGTAGAGGACTGAAGCGAAGCGTTTCTGCCCCGCCCCCCTCAAGTGTTCAACGTTCTTAGACTGCTAGGAAAATCCGTGTTCGGCCCCACCTGATGCAACTTCGAAAATGGACTGCGAGTGTCTTCAGGACGAGACTGTCTTGCTACCTATAAATCAGCTTGAACACAAGCATGCCATGGTTTTCTTTGTATCCCCGGCACCTCACACACCGTAGGCTCTCACTGTGTCAGCCAGGTGTCAAAGACAGGCCGTCCTGTCTTTCCTTGCCAAGACCTACCGGTTGGAATCGAACAACCTCCCGGGGCCACTCACATCTGGTTACCTTTCCCCCACTTTTTCAACCCCAGCAACACTAACCAGAAAACTCTTGGGTATCTGACCTTCATTTGAACCCAGCTTCCCTCACTTGAACTTCTTTTTCCTCATTCATGAGACTCAAAAGGAAATTGTACATGATTGGTAGAGCTATGGATAATGGGGTCTCCTTCGGTGTAGACAGAATAGACCTCACAAGAAATGTGCGAACTTTAGATCTTGGCCCCTTTAGAAGTTTTACTTTAACTTACCCTGGTAGCCAGCACAGTAGTCCCTGTTTCTTTTCTTTCTTTCTTTTTGTTTTTTAATGTGTTTCAATTAAACTGGAAGCAGATAACTTTTAGGGGAGAGTGACTAAAAGCTTTTTAGTTTTTTAAGAACTGAAATTACTTCAGGAAATGGTAGGGAAGAAACACGAAAAGTTTACCTCAGTCTTCCAGAATTGTCAGATAAAGGTAAAGATATTTTAAAAAATTTAGAAAATGATTAAGCTGTGAACTTACAGTAGCCAAATTGAAATTAATCTCTTAAGTGGGGTAAAAGTGGTTATCATATTCTACAAACATGTGAAAAGTGGGATATCAATTTTATCTTCCATCTGAGGTAAAAAGGAGGTTGAGACAGGAAAGAGCATTCTTTTAAACCAACAGTTGCAAAATCCTTTAAAAATTAAACCAAAGGAAACAGACTAAAAAAGCCGGATTTGGGGGAAGGGGAAATTGAAATACAGTCAACTTTCTCTGGTTTAATGATTTGACAGTTAGCCATATCTGAGACCAAGGTCCCAAAATTCAATGTTAGGACCAAATTCCAGACATGTGGGAGCAAAAAAGAAAGCGGAATAAGAAGACCTGAAGCTGAGGTAGCTGAACTTGATTTCATTTATGCTGAGAAAGCTCAGGTTTTCTTCTATTATTATTGAAACTATATTTTAATGGTTTTATTGAAGTGTGATTTACATACTATGGAATTCACCAATTCAGTGATTCTCAGTAATTTACACAGTTATACCACCGTCACAGTTAATTATGGAGCATTTCTATCTCCCAAGGGTCCTTTGTAAAAGGTACTCCTGGTTCCTATTCTCAGCACAAGCAGCCACTAATCTACTTTCTGTCTTTATCTACTGTGTACATTTCATATAAAGGGAATTTTACAGAAAGTGTTTTTTGCTTTCTTTCACTTGACAATGTTTTTGAGGCTTATCCAGTTCATAGCATGTCAGGGTTTTTATTCTTTATTATCACTGAGTCGTATTCCATTATATGGATATACAATTGGCCCTCCATATCCACGGGATTCATGCATTCTTGGATTCAACCAACCATGGATTGAAAGAAATTTTTTTTTTACAGGTTTTGTTTTGTTTCTTTGGCTGTGCCATGTGGCTTGTGGGATCTTAGTTCCCTGACCAGGCCCTGGCAGTGAAAGGGCCAAGCCCTTACCATTGGATTGCTAGGGAATCCCCCCTCCAAACAGAAAAAAAAAAAAAAAAATTTAACTCCTGAAAGTTCCAAAAAGCAAAACTCGAATTGGCCAACTCTGGCAACTATTGCCTTAACATTCACATTGTATTAGGTATTATAAGTAATCAAGAGGTGATTTAAAATACTTTAAATCAGAAGTCTGTATTATAGGTTATATGCAAATACCACACCATTTTATATAGGGGACTTGAGCATGCTTGGGTTTTGATACCTATATGGTTCCTGGAACCAATCCCTTGAGGATACTGAAGGATGACTGTACCACATTTTGTGTATCTACTCACCAGTTGGTGGACATTTTGATTGTTTCAAGTTTGGGGCTATTATAAAGAATGCTGCTATGAACATTTGTAAACATATGTCTTCATGTGGACATATGTTTTTACTTCTCTTGAGCAGATGCCTAGTAATGGAATGTTGGATGATTTATTATATTTTTAAGGTAACTGTCAAACTCTTCCCCAAAGTGACTATGCCATTTTACATCCACATCTGCAGTGTTTGAGAGTTCATCATTAAAATTTGATTTCTTGGGAGTTCTCTGGCAGCTTAATGGTTAGAATTCCCGGCTTTCTCTGCCATGGCCTGGGTTCAATTCCTGGTCGGGGAACTGAGATCCTAAGGAACTGAGATCCTAAAAGCCATGAGACTAGACCAAAAAAAATTTTTTTTTAATTTCTGCTTTTATATTAAAATAGAAACCAAAGGAACCTCTATTGTTGATTCTGTTCTACATAATTTCCTTTTTTTTCTTTGTGGAAGGAGGCTCACCATCCAAAATGAAGGACTAGCGCTTATTGCAAACCCTTTGTCTGAATTCTGGATCTCTGAAGACATGGTTATTTAACAACAACTGTGATGTCAGAAGGCTTTAGCTTTAGAAGAAAATGCCAGGATAATGCACCTGAAGACAAATGGTATGTGGGACTTCTCTGGTGGTCCAGTGGTAAGGACTCCATGTTTCCACTGCAGGGGACTTGGGTTTGATCCCTGGTCCGAGAACTAATCTTGGGGGACAAAAAAAAAGATAAAATAGTGTGGTAGGCAGCTGTTAAGGTGACCCCCTATGATCATGTATTCCTGGTGTTCAGACCCTGCAAAATCCCCTTCACTTGAATATGAAGGAGATTTAGTGGCTTCCTTCTAACAAAAAGTTGGAGAAAAATTATGGCTTTTCAGTTCCAAGATTAGATTACAAAAACTGTGGCTTTTGTATTGGATTGCCTGCTTTCACTTACTTTGAAGAAGGCTAGCTGCCATGTTGTGAGCTGCCCTATGGAGAGGCCTACATGGCAGGGAACTGATGGCCCCAGCCAGAGGGAGAACCTCATGGCCACCAACAAGCTTTGTGAGTGAGCTTGAAAGAGGATCATCCTCCAGTCAAGCCTTGATATGACTGTAGCCCTGGTCAGTCTACCTTATTAGACATTGTTAGAAACCCTGTGCTTGAGACACTCAGTTAAACTGTACCAGACTCCTTTAACTCTTTTGTTGTTTAAGTCACTAAGTTTTTCGATAATTTGTTATGCAGCAATAGCTAACTAATACACATGACCCCCCCCCACGGGAAAAAAATTTCTCATTTCCTGTGATTTCCATGTGAATTCAGAATTCTTTAAAGACAAATGCTGAAGTCAAGAACTAGTAGTATATCCAGTAGAAGTTGAATGTTTAAATGTTTCCCCCTCCCCAGATGATTTTCAGGCAGCCATTTAAACAAAACCAACAAGTGTCATTGAGGAGCTGTCATCAAAGACAATGAAGAGTGTCGTCCTGAAAAAGTTCAGGTATAGAGAAATATTGCTCAAATATTTCAAAAATAGCTGTGGCCATTTCAACCACTATTTCAGAAATGAAAGAAGGGGACTTCCCTGGTGGTCCAATGGTTAAGAATCCACCTTGAAGTGTAGGAAACACAGATTCAATCCCTGGTCGGGGAACTAAAATCCCACATGCCTCAGGGCTACTGAGCCCACGTGCCACAGCTAGAGAGCCCACATGACGCAACTAAGACCTGATGCAGCCAAATAAATAATTTTAAAAGAAATGAAAGAAGTATCAAGTGAAAACCATATAAAGACTTTCAAACCTGGGAATCTAGTCCTGTGGATTCTATACTTGCTTTCTGATTTTCAGTGACCCTTCAGTGAGCCCCATGGCCCTTTAATTTTCAACATAGCAATGATTAATCAAGTCTGAGGATTTGGAGATGAAAAAGTGATGTAGCCATGTAAAGCAGAAATGAGAAGAGTGATTTGTGATCACTCGGTATAGCAGCACACATCAGATGATCCAGTATTTCCAGCAATTCATTTCCCTGCAATCATTTCTTTTCAGCTCTCTTCATTTGAACATGTTTAATGTATGATGATACATTATTCACTCAATACTCTTGATTTCACTTTCAAAAGCAGGAAGATTAATTCAAATCAAAACTAATGTGCACCCCCAAAATCCATCCTCTTCAAGTTTTTGCATAGACCAACCCTCATTTTAAAAAAAAAGAAAAAAAAGAGCAGATGTAATTTCAAAAATAGGACCATGGCTAATTAAACAAGTGTTTTTTCCTAACCATGGTTACTCAGAATTCTTAGAGGCTAATCTATTTGTAGACACTCCAGGAATCCCAAAAGGCTAAAGGCAATTAAAAAAGGAAAAAGTGTGTGGTGTGATGCTTCCAGGAGGGCATTATTTACACACCTTGTGTGCAAAGTAACGACTTTCCCATAGGTTTGAAAAAACTGAGAGGGGTGTGACAAAATAGTAGGGAACACAGCAACATTATTTGAAAAGCTTTTAAATGAGCCATTTCCTCCATACAAGCACACTTTTGCTTGTTAAGTTGCTCGTTTTGTTTTACCTTGTGGGACAGAATAATGATGCAGTGACATTATTCACAAGGCAAGAGCTGGATGGCAGCTGAAATAGACACAGAAGAAAGAATTCTTTATTTTTCACTGGAAATGCTTGTACTATGCAGAGCCAGAAATTTAAAGAAACTCAACCTTTGGTTTTTTCTGGTTCTCCCTTTTTCTTTTCATTTACCCTCCTTTGGGGAGGTGAATTTCGTGGACAGCCTGTTATTTCAGGGGCCACAGATTTATGGAAGGCGAAAGATGTGAGGTATGCACCATTTGGAGAATGCAGGAGGGGATTTAAAACGGATGCAGGCAGCACCGGTGACAGCTGAGCTGGCCCTTAGCATGCAGTCTAAGTTTGCTACCGGATACAGTGAGCCCTACAATGGAACCCTAGAGGGATCAAACTATAATTAATACTGACATTGCTGACCTATGATCTTAGAAGAGGGACTTGGATTCTCATTTGGAAGTAGAACAGATACTAACTGTCTTCCTTTCAAAATTATTCCTTTTCCATAAGGTAAGCTAGGGCTTGAGAATGATAATGATGTTAATAAATGTGGTCCCTTCTATAGCAAATACCATGTCCCAGCTCTGTCCTAGGTTCTTTCTATACAGTAACTTACTTAATCCTCACAGCAATCCATTGATTCTCATTGGAAGGGGAGAATTTTGCTTCACGCCCTAGAGGACACTGGTATTTTTGGATATCACAATTGAAGGGGAAACGCTCCTGGCATCTTGTGGGTAGTGACCAGGGATGCTGCTAAACACCCTACAATGCACAGGACAGCCCCAACCAGAGAATTATCCAGACCTAAATGTCAGTAGCACTGAGGTTGGTTGACAAACCCTGAAGTCACCCTATGAAGCAGACAGGATTATTATATTCCCATTTGACAGATGAGGAGACTGAAGTATGGAGAATTTAAGTCACCTTGCCTGAAGTCAGACTCATTAAGTGACAGAGCTGGGATTTAAAACCAGCCAGTGTGTCTCCCAACATCTGGATTCTAAACCACTTTGCTATTTGAAATAGTGATGGCCCAAGTTGGCTGTCTTGGAAAAATAAACTAATTTCCTTGGTTTCATCAAATGCAAACTTCTAGAGAGCTGGCACCACAGATTACTGTCTGTTTCTTGATTAGAGAAATAACTGGCTATTGTAAAAGTCACCATCTGCAGGAGACAAGCTGGCAGTGCCTATCAAAACTGAAACTGCACCTTCCTCTTGATGCAACAAGGGTGAAAAGATGAATGTACAAGGATAATCACTGCAGTGTTGTTTGGAACAAAGAATAGAAACTCCATCAGTGGCAGACAGTTAAATGCCTTGTAGGGTACCCAAATACAGTGGAATACAGAACATTCTCAGCTGTTTAATGAAAGACGTAGATCTTTGCATTGATCTGAAAGGATCTTTAAGATCTATTGTTAAAAAAAAAGAAAAAAGGCCACTGTGAGGTGATGGATATGTTAATACACTGGACTGTAGTAATCATTTTGGAAAGTCTACATATGTAAAGTCATCTTGTTGTACACTTTAAATACATACAATTTTATTTGTCAATTATATCTCAAAAAAGCTGAGGGGAAGCCAAAGCCTGTTGTTAAGCCAAAAAGCAGAAAATTAAAAAATGAAACAAAATAATAAAACATAAATGTGTAATATATCTTGTATGATGTAGAAAGGGAAAGATATAAGCATCTGAATGCAGAGTTCCAAAGAATAGCAAGGAGAGATAAGAAAACCTTCCTCAGCAATCAATACAAAGAAATAGACGAAAACAATAGAATGGAAAAGACTAGAGATCTCTTCAAGAAAATTAGAGATTCCAAGGGAACATTTCATGCAAAGATGGGCCCAATAAAGGACAGAAATGGTATGGACCTAAAAGAAGCAGAAGATATTAAGAAGAGGTGGCAAGAATACACAGAAGAACTGTACAAAAAAGATCTTCACGACCCAGATAATCATGAAGGTGTGATCACTCACCTGGAGCCAGACATCCTGGAATGTGAAGTCAAGTGGGCCTTAGGAAGCATCACTACGAACAAAGCTAGTGGAGGTGATGGAATTCCAGTTGAGCTATTTCAAATCCTGAAAGATGATGCTGTGAAAGTGCTGCATTCAATATGCCAGCAAAGTTGGAAAACTCAGCAGTGGCCACAGGACTGGAAAAGGTCAGTTTTCATTCAGATACCAAAGAAAGGCAATGTCAAAGAATGCTCAAACTACCGCACAATTGCACTCATCTCACACACTAGTAAAGTAATGCTCAAAATTCTCCAAGCCAGGCTTCAGCAGTATGTGAACCGTGAACTTGCAGATGTTCAAGCTGGTTTTAGAAAAGGCAGAGGAACCAGAGATCAAATTGCCAACATCTGCTGGATCATGGAAAAAGCAAGAGAGTTCCAAAAAAACATCTATTTCTGCTTTATTGACTATGCCAAAGCCTTTGACTGTGTGGATCACAATAAACTGTGGAAAATTCTGAAAGAGATGGGAATACCAGACCACCTGACCTGCCTCTTGAGAAACCTGTATGCAGGTCAGGAAGCAACAGTTAGAAATGAACATGGAACAACAGACTGGTTCCAAATTGGGAAAGGAGTACGTCAAGGCTGTATATTGTCACCCTGCTTATTTAACTTATATGCAGAGTACATCATGAGAAACGCTGGGCTGGAAGAAGCACAAGCTGGAATCAAGATTGCGGGGAGAAATATCAATAACCTCAGATATGCAGAGGATATCACCCTTATGGCAGAAAGTGAAGAAGAACTAAAAAGCCTCTTGATGAAAGTGAAAGAGGAGAGTGAAAAAGTTGGCTTAAAGCTCAACATTCAGAAAACGAAGATCATGGCATCTGGCCCCATCACTTCATGGCAAATAGATGGGGAAACAGTGGAAACAGTGTCAGACTTTATTTTTTGGGGCTCCAAAATCACTGCAGATGGTGACCGCAGCCATGAAATTAAAAGACACTTACTCCTTGGAAGGAAAGTTATGACCAACCTAGATAGCATATTCAAAAGCAGAGATACTACCTTGTGAACAAAGGTCCATCTAGTCAAGGCTATGGTTTTTCCAGTAGTCATGTATGGATGTGAAAGTTGGACTGCGAAGAAAGCTGAGCGCCGAAGAATTGATGGTTTTGAACTGTGGTGTTGGAGAAGACTCTTGAGAGTCCCTTGGACTGCAAGGACATCCAGCCAGTCCATCCTAAAATCAGTCCTGAATATTTGTTGGAAGGACTGATGTTCAAGCTGAAACTCCAATACTTTGCCCCCCAATGGGAAGAGCTGACTCATTTTAAAAGACCCTGATGCTGGGAAAGATTGAAGGTGGGAGAAGAAGGGGATGACAGAGGATGAGATGGTTGGGTGGCATCACCGACTCAATCGACATGAGTTTGAGTAAACTCCAGGAGTTGGTGATAGACAGGTAGGCCTGGTGTGCTGCAGTACATGGGGTCGCAAAGAGTCGGACGCGACTGAACGACTGAACTGAGCTGATCCCATTCTGCCATGTTGTACTGTTTTCTGCTTAAATGCCATATTGGTCAAATATAGGAGCTGTAGAAGCAGGTAGAACCCTTTACTCCTGCCACCTGTACAGAGTCCATCTGTATGTGGCAGGAACTTAATAAACCTAAGTTGGTTTATTTTGATAGAGACTTATTCTCAGTTTATTCACGTTTGCTTCTTTGAACCTGAAATGGCATATGCTTCCTATTCCTACTGACTGATGGCTACCAGCCATGGGCCATATTGATGGCCCTTAATGACCAACGTCACTCCCTAATGACCCAAGCATTTCTAGGCAGTGAGGGGGGACCATTGATTGAACAGCCAGCCTTCCTTACCCACATATCGCCATCATATGTGGTTTGCACAGTTTGCATTCACTCACTGAATAAAGCTAACTTCTCTTCTAGTTAATAGCTGGATGTGGTCTTATAAGCACTGGAGCCAAGAAACCATGAGGGAGGGGCCTTTTGGGGGACTATTCTAAGTCACCAGCCTTCTGCAGGCTTGAAGGAGATCAGAGCTGAGGCCCTATGAGAGTTGGTTTCACTCTCCTTTGATCGAGGTTCTCTTCCATTGCATGTGTGGCTCATTTCTGTCATCAGAGGGTCAATACAGGACAAATCTTCATGCAGCAATAAGCTATTGATAGGCTTCTGGTATCCTGGAAATGACTCAGAAATCCTGTTACTGCAATTTCTTATGATGTAGACACATGATTTTTTTTTTTTAAGTCACATAATCCTTTTAAAGACATCTGGAGTATTTGTGTATCAGTCAGTATTCCCTGTGTAACAAACCACTCCCAACATAGTGTCTTGGAACAATAAACTTTTAGAAATTTCTTAAGACTGTATGGGTAGATGGACTTGCCTAGAGGTGTTGGTATAGTGGATAGGAATCTGCCTGCCAGTGCAGGGGATATGGGTTCAATCTCTGGTCCAGGAAGATTCCACATGCCATGGGCAAATAGGGCCCATGAGCCACAGCTGCTGAGCCAGCACACTGCCACTGCACCTACTGAAGATCAAGCGCCTAGAGCCCATGTTCCGCAGCAGGAGAAGCCACCACAGTGGGAAGCCCAAGCAACACAACTAGAGAGAAGCCCCCACTCGCCCAGCAACAAAGAGCCAATGCAATCAAAAAATCAAACTAAAAAAAGACTGTACGGTTGACTGAATAACTCTTCCATTCTGGGCTGGTCTGACTGGGGTTGGATGGTCCAGGATGGCCTCACTGACATGTCTGGCAGTTGGCTCTATGTCAGCTGCAGATGATAAGGACAACTGGCCACATGTCTGTCGACTGTACTTCAGTTAAAAGAAGAAAAGTGAAATCATACAGATAAATAAAAATAAACACATAAAGTGTGTACAGTTCATTGGTTTTTAGTATATACGGAGTTGTATAACCATCACTAGAGTATCATTTTCTAACATTTCATTGTCCCCCAAAGAAATCTAATACACATTAGCAATCATTCCATCCCCCCACTTCCCCCAGTCCCTAGCAACCACTCGTTTACTTTCTGATATTGGGGCTATTTCTTTTTTATTGTGGTAAAATATATATAACAAAATTTGCCCTTTTAACCATTAAAAAGATGTCTTTGGCTGCACCAAGTCTCAGTTGCTGCACACGCAGTCGTTGTTGCAGCATGTGGGTTCTTAGTTCTCTGACCAGGGACCAAACCCAGGCCCTGTGTATTGGGAGCACAGAGTCTTAACCACTGGAGCCAAGTCCCCATTTTAACCATTTTTAAATGTGCAGTTCAGTGGCATCACATTATTGTCCAGCCATCACCACCATTTACCTCCAGCACTTTTTCATCATCTCAAACTGAACTCTGCCCGTTTGACACTAATTCCCCATTTCCTCCTCCCCTGGCCCCGAGTGACCACCAGTCTACTTTCCGTCTCTGATTCTGACTACTTTAAGACTTCATATAAGTGGAATAATACAGTATTTGTCCTTTCATATCTGGCTTCTTTTACTGTCTTCAAGGTTCATACGTGTTATAGAGGTGTCAAAATTTCCTTCTCTCTGTCACTCTCTATCTCTCTTTTTTTTTTTTTTTTGGTCACACTGCAACATAGGGATTGAACCCACACCCCCTGCATTGGAAACAGAGTCTTAACCACCAGACTGCCAGGGAAGTCCCTTTCCTTCTCTTTTGAGGCTGAATAGTCCCCTAATGTGTAGGTAGATTATATTTTAACTAAGGCTATCTTATGCCAAGGTTTGAGAGTGGTTTTTCTAGACTGACCTCTAGTAATTAAGTCCTAGACTCATTCACACATCTCCATTTCCTTCCAAACAAAAAATCAGACTTAGTCTGAGCTTACGCCTTTGTATCCTGTGTGACTCTGGGGGAGAGTAAGGCGGGAGGGGTTCCAGGGAAGGGAGAGGTGGTAGGGTGTCAGGTGGCCTGTTCCTGCACGTCCCCTTCAGGGCCAGGCCCTCTGACCTTTGCCATTTGGGCCAGAGAGACTGTGGGTGTCCTGGCTTTCAAAATGTTTTGTTCCATGTTATACATGCAGACAGGAGTGACTCAGGTGAGAGGCCCACTCCCAATGGCCAAACACAGGCATGGCTGGTGCCAGCTGGGCCTCTTAAGAAAACCCTCCATAGCCAGGAACTGAGGAGGCAGGTTCAAAACTCTCAACCCCCAACCAAAGCCTGGTGTTCGTGAGCTGCCTCAGTTCCAGGAGCAACCTCCGTGAACTGCTTTTGAATAGGCTGCCCTGGGGATTGTGCAAGGAGGTTCACATATTGGCGGTTGTTCTTTGTAATAGTGACACCCTCATTCGCTTCCACTGGGTTCTCCTCACACTCACCTCTACACCCTTTATTCTACACTAGTGTTGGAGCAGAATGACCAAAAATATGCAAACCATAACCTGCCTTTTTCATTGCAAAGGATAAGGGAACATGAAATAACAGAACCATCCTCTACTAGGAATTCATCCAACAAATAACAAGGGTTGATCTTTTGATCTGTATTGATATGCTCTGCCAAGCTCTCTTCTAAGTGCTTCAGATAAATGATGTCATTTAATCTTTGCAATCCACTCTATTTTTTATTGTATAAAGTTTACCAAAAAAATTGACCTTCCTTTTTTTGGCCATACTGTGTGGCATACAGGATCCTAGTTCCTTGACCAGTGGAAGCATGGAGTCTTAACCATGGAGTCTTGGACCACCAAGGAAGTCCCCCCAAATTGACCATTTTAACCATATTTAAGTGTCCAGTTCATTGGCATCGAGTCCATTCACATTGTTTTATAACCATCAGTACTATCTGTTTCAAGGGCTTTTGCATCATCCCAAACTGATACCGTTACCCATTTCCCCCTCCCCCAAGCCCCTAACACCTACCACTCTTTCTGTCTCTATGAATTTGACTGCTCTAGGGACCTCACCATGCAGTATGTGACTTTCATCATGCTTCTTTCACTTTGATGATGTCTGTAAGGTTCATTCATGTTGTAGCATGTGTCAGAACTTCATTCCTTTTGAAGCCAAATAACATTCCATTGTGTATATATCATAGCCCACTCTTCCCCCATATTTCAGAGGCAAAAACTCAGTCACGAAGGTTAAGTAACTCACTCAAGGGGACAGCCAGCAAATAGTATAGTCTTGGTGTGAACACAGGTTGCTGAGTTTCAGATCTGAGTTCCTCTGTACCCATGGTACAAAGAGACATTTGCACCAAGATATTCCTTGCAGCATTGCAATAACCAAAACTGGGCACCACGTCAGTGCTCATCAGCAGAGGACCAGTTAGGCACAGTGTAAGATGCCCCAACAGCCAAATAGGATGCACACGTGGCAAATGATGCAACACCTCTATTTGGATAAATAAGGAAGGGTCTCCAAGACATTATCAAGAGGAAAAAATAAAATACAAGACAATGAGTGTGGGCTGCTGACATTAAGGTTTTTGATAATGTGGGGCAGGAAATAACATAAACATGCAGAGTACATCATGCGAAATGCTAGGCTGGATGACTCACAAGCTGGAATCAAGATTGCAGGGAGAAATATCAACAACCTCAGATATGCAGATGATACCACTCTAGGGAAGAGGAACTAAAGAGCCTCTTGATGAAGATGAAAGAGAAGAGTGAAAAAGCTGGCTTAAAATTCAACATTCAAAAAACTAAGATCATGACATCCAATTCTACCACTTCATGACAAATAGATGGGAAAAAAGTGAAAAGAGTGACAGATTTTATTTTCCTGGGCCCCAGAAATCACTGCGGACAGTGACTGCAGCCAAGAGATTAAAAGATGCTTCTTCCTTGGAAGAAAAGCTATGACCAACCTAGACAGTATATTAAACAGCAGAGATATCTCTTTGCAACAAAGGTCCATATAGTCAAAGCTATGGTTTTTCCAGTAGTCATGTATGGATGTGAGAGTTGGACCATAAAGAAAGCTGAGCACTGAAGCATTGATACTTTTGAATTGTAGTGCTGGAGAAGACTGTTGAGAGTCCCTTGGACTGCAGGAAGATCAAACCAGTCAATCCTAAAAGAGATTAACCCTGAATATTCACCAGAAGGATTGATGCTGAAACTGAAACCCCAATACTTCGGCCACCTGATTCAAAGAACTGACTCATTGGAAAAGACCCTGATGCTGGGAAAGATTGAAGGCAGGAGGAGAAAGGGACGACAGAGGATGAGATGGTTGAATGGCATCGTCAACTCAAGGGGCATGAATTTTAGCAAACTCTGGTAGATAGTGAAGGACAAGGAAGCCTGGTGTGCTGCAGTCCATAGGGCTGCAAAGAGTTGGACCCAATTTAGCGACTGAACAACAACAGCAAACTCACATGTGCCTAGACTACCTCTGGAAGGCAACACGCTGATCACAGCAGTTGCTCCCTGGGAAAGAAGATTGGAACTTAGAAAAGGGGAGACTAATTTACAGGGCACCCCTTGGAACTATTTGAATTACTTAAGTATTGCCTTTCCTTACAGCTTTATTGAGGTATAACTGACATAACAGACTGTGTATATTTAAGGTGTTTCATTTGATGACTTCTGGTACATCAGTTCAATTCAGTCGCTCAGTCGTGTCCAACTCTTTGCAGCCCCATGAATCGCAGCACGCCAGGCGTCCCTGTCCATCACCAACTCCTGGAGTTCACTCAAACTCATGTCCATTGAGGCAGTGATGCCATCCAGCCATCACATCCTCTGTCGTCCCCTTCTCCTCCTACCCCCAATCCCTCCCAGCATCAGTCTTTTCCAATGAGTTAACTCTTCGCATGAGGTGGCCAAAGTATTGGAGTTTCAGCTTTAGCATCGGTCCTTCCAATGAACACCCAGGACCAATTTCCTTCAGAATGGACTGGTTGGATCTCCTTGCAGTCCAAGGGACTCTCAAGAGTCTTCTCCAACACCACAGTTCAAAAGCATCAATTCTTCGGCACTCAGCCCTCTTCACAGTCCAACTTTCACATCCATACATGACTACTGGAAAAACCATAGCCTTGACTAGACGGACCTTTGTTGGCAAAGTAATGTCTCTGCTTTTTAATATGCTATCTAGGTTGGTCATAACTTTCCTTCCAAGGAGTAAGCGTCTTAATTTCATGGCTGCAATCACCATCTGCAGTGATTTTGGAGCCCCAAAAAATAAAGTCTGACACTGTTTCCACTGTTTCCCCATCTATTTGCCATGAAGTGATGGGACCAGATGCCATGATCTTAGTTTTCTGAATGGAAGCGAACTTTTTCACTCTCCTCTTTCACTTTCATCAAGAGGCTTTTTAGTTCTTCACTTTCTGCCATAAGGGTGGTGTCATCTGCACATCTGAGGTTATTGATATTTCTCCCTGCAATCTTGATTCCAGCTGGTGCTTCCTCCAGCCCAGCGTTTCTCATGATGTACTCTGCATATAAGTTAAATAAGCGGGGTGACAATATACAGCCTTGATGTACTCCTTTTCCTATTTGGAACCAGTCTATTGTTCCGTGTCCAGTTCTAACTGTTGCTTCCTGACCTGCATACAGGTTTCTCAAGAGGCAGGTCAGGTGGTCTGGTATTCCCATCTCTTTCAGAATTTTCCACAGTTTATTGTGTTCCACACAGCCAAAGGCTTTGGCATAGTCAATAAAGCAGAAATAGATGTTTTTCTGGAACTCTCTTGCTTTTTCCATGATCCAGCGGATGCTGGCTATTTGATCTCTGGTTCCTCTGCCTTTTCTAAAACCAGCTTGAACATCAGGAAGTTCACGGTTCACATATTGCTGAAGCCTGGCTTGGAGAATTTTGAGCATTACTTTACTAGCGTGTGAGATGAGTGCAGTTGTGTGGTAGTTTGAGCATTCTTTGGCATTGCCTTTCTTTGGGATTGAAATGAAAACTGACCTTTTCCAATGGCCACTGCTGAGTTTTCCAAATTTGCTGGCATATTGAATGCAGCACTTTCACAGCATCATCTTTCAGGATTTGAAATAGCTCAACTGGAATTCCATCACCTCCACTAGCTTTGTTCGTGGTGATGCTTTCTGAGGCCCACTTGACTTCACATTCCAGGATGTCTGGCTCCAGGTGAGTGATCACACCTTCATGATTATCTGGGTTGTGAAGATCTTTTTTGTACAGTTCTTCTGTGTATCTTGCCACCTCTTCTTTATATCTTCTGCTTCTGTTAGGTCCATACCATTTCTATCCTTTATTGGGCCCATCTTTGCATAAAATATTCCCTTCATATCTCTAATTTTGTTGAAGAGATCTCTAGTCTTTCCCATTCTGTTGTTTTCCTCTATTTCTTTGCACTGATCGCTGAGGAAGGCTTTCTTATCTCTCCTTGCTATTCTTTGAAACTCTGCATTCAGATGCTTATTTCTTTCCTTTTCTTCTTTGCTTTTCGCTTCTCTTCTTTTCACAGCTATTTGTAAGGCCTCCTCAGACAGCCATTTTGCTTTTTTGCATTTCTTTTCCATGGGGTTGGTCTTGATCCCTGTCTCCTGTACAATGTCACGAACCTCCATCCATAGTTCATCAAGCACTCTATCTATCAGATCTAGTGCCTTAAATATATTTCTCACTTCCACTGTATAATCATAAGGGATTTGATTGAAGTCATACCTGAATGGTCTAGTGGTTTTCCCCACTTTCTTCGATTTAAGTCTGAATTTGGCAATAAGGAGTTCATGGTCTGAGCCATAGTCAGCTCCCAATCTTTTTTTTTTTTATGCTGACTGTGTAGAGCTTCTCCATCTTTGGCTGCTAGAATATAATCAGTCTGATTTCGGTGTTGACCATCTGGTGGTGTCCGTGTGTAGAGTCTTCTCTTGTGTTGTTGGAAGAGGGTGTTTGTTATGACCAGTGTGTTCTCTTGGCAAAACTCTATTAGCCTTTGCCCTGCTTCATTCCGTACTCCAAGGCCAAATTTGCCTGTTATTCCAGGTGTTTCTTGACTTCCTACTTTTGCATTCCAGTCCCCTATAATGAAAAGGACATCTTTTTTGGGTGTTAGTTCTAAAAGTCTTGTAGGTCTTCATAGAACTGTTCAACTTCAGCTTCTTCAGCGTTACTGGCTGGGGCATAGGCTTGGATTACCGTGCATCTGTAAAACATCACCTCAATCCAGATGTGAACATATTCACCAACCTTTAAAGTTTTCTTGTGCCCTTTGTAATCCATCCCACAGCCCACATATTACTTTTTTTTTTAAGTGAAAAAATTAGAAATAACAGCCCAAATGTCCATCAATGGATGAGTGGATAGACACAATGTGGTCTATCCATATAACAGAATAATATTCAGTCTTTAAAAGGGAGAAGTTCTGACATGTGGATGAATTTTTTTTAATTTATTAAGGTATAATTGGTTTATTATATGTTTGAACTGTACAGCATAGTGCTTCACAATTTTAAAGGTCGTACTCCATTTATAGTTACTATAAAATACCAGCTTTATTCCTTGTGCTGTACAATATATCTTTGTAGCTTATTTATTTTATATGTTAGCCCACAGGGATGAATCTTGAGGGCATCATGCTAACTGCAAGAAGACAGACCCCAAAGGACAAACACTGTGTGGTTCCACTTATGTGAAATGAATAAAGCAGTCAGATTCACAGGCAGAAAGCAGAATGGTGGGACTTCCCTGATGGTCCAGTGGTTAAGAATCTGCCTTGCAATGCAGGGGATTCGGGTTCAGTCCTTGGTTGGGGAAGATCCCACGTACTTCAGAGCAACTAAGATCGTGCACCCCTGCGACTGAGCCCGTGTGCCACAACCAGAGAGCCTGTGCGCTGTAACAAAAGTCCCTCATGCTGCAACTAAGACCTGACACAGCCAAAGAAAGAAATATTAAAAAAAAAAAAACATAGAATGGTGGTTGCCAGGCACTGAGAAGATCAGGAAATGGGGAACTAGAGTTCAGTGTGTGCAGAGTTTCTATTTGGGGTGATGAAAAATTTTGGGAAATAGTCATGATGGTTGTACAAAACTTTGCATGTAATTAATGCCAATGAACTCTACACTTAAGTGGTTAAAAATGGAAGCTTTACTAAACACTTTATCACAATTTTTTAAAGTAGTAATAAATAATGAACTACTGTCAGAAGGCCTTGGGGCTGAGAGAATATGGGAAATGCTCTTAGATTATTACACAAACCCCAAGGGGTTCAAAGTCAAAGTTCAGTAGCCAGCTCATTCACAGGAAAATTATTTGTGCTTGTAAGTGTCCGCTGTCGTAATAGACGGTTTGCCTGTGTTGCATCTACATCCCGCCATCTCTAATCCACCGAGGGGCATCCCCAGTGCTCTGTAAGTCCTCTTCAGGCAATTAACATGTTGCAGTACCTCTCATCTCCACAAAGGCAATCCTGTCTTGACCACTCCCTTCCAGCCACCACCTCCTTTGTGCCTACACTGCTCTTCACTGGGTGGACAGTTGTCTGCCCCTCTCACCCATTCCTCCATTCCCCTTCTTTCTGAGCCCCACCGCTTCAAAGAAATGCTTTCACCAAGCATTTGGTGAAATGGCTGCTGCACTGCAAAAGCCAACGGCCGATTCGCACGCATCATCTGACTGGACTTACCAGCAGTTTTGTCCCAGTTGATCACTGCCTCCTTCTGGAGACACTTTGGTCAACCAGGCTCCTTGGCCTTGACTCTCACGTGATCCTCTCGATCCCTCACTGGTGGCTCCTACTCCATCCCTTTCACGAGTCCTTCCTCCCCTCCCTGACCCCTCAGCATAGACATACCCTCGGTTCAGCCCCCATACTCCCTCGATCATATCTCATCCAATCACTCTCAAGGCCTCAGGTACCACAAAGCCCCTGTAGATTCCCGTGTTGTTTCCTCCAGCCCTGACTCCTCCTGAGCTCTGGGCTGCCTACCTGACATCTCCCGCTGAGATTCCTAATGGATTTCTCACACTTAGCATGTTGCCAGAGCTCAGCCCCAGTTCCCCCACCTCCTGAAACTCTGCCTCCAATCTTCAGCTGCTCAGACATACCACCACCACCACCAACAGTGGACCGTCCTTGGCTCCTCTTTTCCTCACTCCCTGTCTCCAACGCATCAGTAGATCCTCTGGCTCCTCCTTCAGGGCCTGCTATTTCTTCCACCTCCATCACTCACATCCTAATCCAAGCCACCATTATCTCTCATCCTCGTGGTTGCTGGGGTCTCCTGACATGTTTCCTTGCTTCCACTTCTGTTAACTCTATTTTCCAAATAATGTCCAGAGCAATACTTTAAAAACCCAAGCCATGGTGTGTGGTTCCCCTGCCAAAAATGTTCAGTTGGCTCCCATGTCAGAGTAAATGCCACATGGTTCACCTTCACTTCCAAGGTCTCCAGTATCCAAGCATTCACTACCTCCTCCATCTTCTGCTCCTTCCACTCTTCCTCTTGCTCACCCCAGCCCAGACACTCTGGCCTCCTTGAGTGTCTTCCAAAGTGCCAAGGTCACCCCTGCCTTGGCATGTGCCTCTCCCTCTGGCTGGAATGCCCTTCCCTTTGGTATACACATGGCTAAGCCCTTCATTCAGATCTTTGACCTCATTTTGGCTTTTTCTTACTGGAGAAGTCTTCCCTGAGCACCTGTTATATACGGTTGCACCTGCCTCATCACTCTGTACCCCCTTAACCTGCTACAGTGTTCTTCATACCATTTATCACTACTAAATATATATTAGGTCGTTTCTTTATCTTTTGCTGCCTCCCGCTAGAAAGTAAGCCCAGCAAGGGCAGGAACTTTCCTGCATCCATTTCCAGACCCTGGAATACTGCCTGACACTTTCCAGATGCTCAACAAATATTTTAGCGAGTTAATGAATGCTTAAATTATGGATTTTAAATGCAGTTATGTATGTGGTGTGTGTATATGGGTTGTGCTTTTTGAATGCACTCCCAAAGAACCAGAGAAATGCTTGACAAGGTTTAAAAAAAAAGTATATTTCTGTATCTATATCTACATCCATCTATCTATCTGTATAAATACAGAGAACACAGAGAGGTTAATGGAAATGGACCCAGATACAGCTATACCTGTATCTGCATCTATATCTATAGCTATCCATATTTATATAGATAAGCAGATAAATATATACTTTAGATACATCCGAGTCCATTTTCATTAAACTCTTCAGATCATGGTCAAATTAGTACAAATACATGTAACAGGTTGGCTTCTGGATTTTTTTCTGCTTTGTTCAGTTGTAACAAGATCACAGTTCTTTCCAATTCTCTGATAGTATTTAGGAACCTGGTTCAGAACTGTCAGTAGAAGTTTCCACTGTTTCTTTTGTTGGTTTTGTTTTTAAGTACACTGCAGTGAATTTAATCTTATAAGGGAATTTATTAAGCTATTTCCAACCTCAAATTATTCAAAACCCAAGTTTTATTGGAATGGATGAAAAATAGAAGTCTTGGTTTTTCTTCCTTGCATTTTTTTTCTTTTCAGAAAATGAAATGCAAGATTTTGACCCTGTTGAAATAGATAATTAGGAAATTGATCATCATGCATGGATGCTCAGTTGTATCAGACTCTTTGTGACCCCTGGACTGTAGCCCGCCAGGCTCCTCTGTCCATGGGATTTCCCAGGCAAGAATACTGGAGTGGGTTGCCATTTTCTACTCCAGGGGATTTCCCAACCCAGGAATCAAATCCATATTTCCTGAGTCTCTTGCAGTGCAAGCAGATTCTTTACCACCTGAGCCATGCTGCTAAGTTGCTTCAGTCATGTCCGAGTCTGTGCGACCCCATAGACGGCAGCCCACCAGGCTCCCCCGTCCCTGGGATTCTCCAGGCAAGAACACTGGAGTGGGTTGCCATTTCCTTCTCCAATGCATGATAGTGAAAAGTGAAAGTGAAGTCGCTCAGTCATGTCCGACTCTTCCCATGGACTGCAGCCTACCAGGCTCCTCCGTCCATGGGGTTTTCCAGGCAAGAGTACTGGAGTGGGGTGCCATCACCTCTAAAATCCATCTATCTCGTCACTCTGTACTCACTAAGGTGACCACATTCAAAACAATGGAAAATAACAAGCATTGGCAAGGATATGGAGAAATTGGGACCCTTGTTCATTGCTAAGAATTGGTAAGAATCTAAGTGGTGGAGCTGTTTTAGAAAACAGCTTGACAGTTCCTCAAAAAATTAAACATAGAAGTACCATATGATCCAGCAATTTTGTTCCTAGGTATAACCCCCCAAAATTGAAAACAGGTACTCAAAATAATATGTGTTCACGCATGTTCATAACAGCACTCTTCACAATAACCAAAAGGTAGAAACATCTCAAAAGTCCATAATTGGGTGAATGGATAAACAAAATGTAATATCCATTCAATGGAATATTATTCTGTTATTAAAAACAAACTGATACATACCACCATGAATGAACCTCAAAAACATCATTCTAGGGAAAGAACTGAGACACAAAAGACCGTAGACTGTATGATTCCACATGTATGAAATACCCAGAATAGAGAGATCCATAGAGACAGAAAGCGGATTGGTGATTGCCAGGGACTGGGCCGGACGGAAGGTTGGGTGGGGGGTGACGGCTAATGGGCACTGGGTTTTCTTTTGAGATAACAAATATGGTTTAGAATGAAACACAGGTGGAAGTTTTACAGCATTATACATGTACTAAATGCCACTGAACGGACTTCCCTGGTGGTCCAGTGGTTACGACTCTGAGCTACTACTGCAGGGGGCATGGGTTCTATTCCTGGCTGGGGAACTATGATCCCTGCACAGAGCATGGTGTGGCCAAAAAAAAAAGGTTAATTTTATGTTTTGTGAATTTCACTTCAATTAAAAAAAAAAACCTGTCTTGGCTTCATGTTAGATCCTTTAATTTGCATAACCTTGACTTTCATTATGAAATAGTTAGCATTTTTGCAAAGACCTAGGATGAAAAGGATTGCATGTCTCTGTAGAGAACACAAATTACAACATTTCTAGGGCAGAGGGGACAAAACAGAGTTCCAAGTCAGAAAGGAAACTCCATTCATCTTATTCTCCTTCTCCTTCTGGTAAATATGTACTACTAAAGAATCTGGGACTTAATTAAGTATTAAATATAGTTCCTCTTTCTTTGAAACATCTTCCCTTCCTATCACAGTTGCTTACCCCCAGGGGACTGCCTATAACACTCACTGTTGGTTCCTCACCAGCATCTATTCTTTCCTTTCTCCCAGATTTCATTCAAGCATCTCCCTTCCCCCACACAGCTCTGAGCCTCCAGGAAGTTGTCCTCAACCCCAGAAGTGATTAATCTTACAATAATCCATTCCCCTTACCAGCGACTGGCTCAAATATAACCATGTGACCCAAATCTCTTGAATGATATATCAGGGGAAAGCTTACCAATGATAGTATAGTGGTTTAAAAAATATGTCTACATACTCTCTGACATGCCTCCCTTAAGTGGAGCTTAGTTCTAGTCCTCTTGTAACTGGGCTGGACCTAGTGACAGATTTCAAGGATGTGATGAAAATGATGATATGTCACTTTCAAGATTTAGTTATTTAAAAGACTGCAGCTTCTGTCTTGAGTTGTCTCTTCTTCAGACAACTTACTTGGTGGAAAGCCAGCTGCCATGGCAAGAGGGCACTCAGAAAACTTGTGGAGATACCCACATGGGAAGGAACCAAAGCCTCCTGCAACAGCCAGTGAGAAACTGAGGCCAACAAGCATGTGAGTGAGCTTGAGAACAGGTGTCACTCCAGTGCAGTACAACTCACACACCTTCTTCCCTATTGAAGGCAGGATGCGCTTTTAAGTGGCACAGAAATCCAGAACAAACTGGCGTTTGTTGTTCGGATGCTAAGTCACGTCCAACTCTTTGCAACCCCATGGACTGCAGCACACCAGGCATCCCTGTCCTTCACTGTCTCTCGGAATTTGCTCAAACTCATGTCCATTAAGTCAGTGATGTCATCCAACCATCTCATTCTCTCCTTCTCCTGCCCTCAATCTTCCCCAGCATCAGGGTCTTTTCCAGTGAATCAGCTGTTTGTATCAGGTGGCCAAAGTATTGGAGCTTCAGCTTCAGCATCAGTCCTTCCAATGAATACTCAAGGTTAATTTCCTTTAGGGTTGACTGGTTTGATCTCCTTGTTGTCCAAGGGACTCTTCAGAGTCTTCTCCAGCATCACAATTTGAAAGTATCCATTCTTTGGTGCTCAGCCTCTTTATGGTCCAACTCTCACATCTGTACATGACTACTGGAAAAACCACAGCTTTGACTATACGGACCTTTAGACTTGGGGTCTCAAACAGTGTCACTGGGACTTAGTCCTTCTCCATTTCTCAGCTCTGTTATCATCTGTGTTGACTCCACTCCCAGGCAGGTCCTCTTTCCATGGTAGCAAAGATGACCCCTTGTAGATCCAGGTTTTCATTCTGACCAGCTTGGCAATCCCCGAAGACAGGATTCTAGCAAAAGTCCTGGGGCTGAGATTCCTTAAAAAACTAGGAATAAAACCATGATATGACCCAGCAATCCTATTCCTAGGCATATACCCTGAGGAAACCAAAACTGAAAAAGACACATGTATCCCATTGTTCATTGCAGCACTATTTACAATAGCTAGAACATAAAAGCAACCTAGATGTCCATCGACAGATTAATGGATAAAGAAGTTGTGGTACATATACACAATGGAATATTATTCACCCATAAAAAGGAATGCATTTGAGTCAGTTCTAATGAGGTGGATGAACCTAAAACCTCTTATACAGAGTGAACTAAGTCAGAGAAAGATAAATATCATATTCTAACTCATATATATGGAATCTCGCAAAAGGTACTGAAGAATTTATATACAGGGCAGCAATGGAGAAACAGACATAGCGAATAGACTTATGGATGTGGGGAGAGGGGAAGTGACAGTGAGATGTATGGAAAGAGTAACATGGAAACTTACATTACCACATGTAAAATAGATAGCCAACGGGAATTTGCTGTATGGCTCAGGAAACTCAAACAGGGGCTCTGTATCAACCTAGAGGGGTGGGATGGGGAGGGAGATGGCAGGGAGTTTCACAAGGGAGGGGATATATGTATACCTATGGCTGATTCACGTTGAAGTTTGACAGAAAACAACAAGATTCTGTAAAGCAATTATCCTTCAATAAAAAAATTAATTAAAAAAGTCCTGGGGCCAATGCTCATTAGGCAGAACTGAGTCACGTGTTCTTTCATGAACCTATCACTGTGGCTGGGGGATTAGAACATCCTGACTGGCCAGGCATGAGTCACATGACTACTTTGAGAGTAGGAGCAGGCTATGGATGAAGAAGTGAGGGAAATACAGTTCCCCAAAGGAAAACTGCACTTAGGAGAAGAAAGTGAAAGCAACATATCTCCACCTAACTTTCCACATCTCTTGGTGCTTCCTGTAAACATGTCCAAGTCTCCTCCAACCTACAAACACGACAAAACATTCTCATCTCCCTTGAGCTTCTGCAGATCACTCTCCTTCCTCTGGTTGCCATAATTCTAGTCTATACGGCCTGCTCCACTTCCTGACTTTTTGTACCCTCCTCAGTCCTGGATAACCAAGCCTCCAGCCCTGCCAGTCCACTCAAAGGGCTCCAGTGGCCATCAATGCCCCAATATCTAGTGTAGTGGTCTTCCTTCTGTCCCTATACTGTTTGGCCTCTTGCCTATGCACTATACCACTGACCACCATTTCCTGTTGCCCTGATAAGAGTGGTTTCTGGACATCTACCCAACTGGGCCTCTTCTGACCTCTCAGGATCTTCTTTTCCTGTTTCTTTCACTCCTGCCCAACTGCCATTGTTATCCAGGCTCTGTCTTAAGCCTTCATGTCATCTCACATCTACATTCTCTTCCGGGCATTCTTTTTTACATCCATTGGGTTGTTGTTCAGTCGCTCAGTCGTGTCTGACTCTTTGCGACCCCATGGACTGCAGCAGGCCAGGCTTCCCTGTTCTTCACCATCTCCCGGAGCTTGCTCAAACTCATGTCCATTGAGTCAGTGATGCCATCCAACCATCTCATCCTCTGTCATCCCCTTCTCCTCCCGCCTTCAATCTTTCCCAGCATCAGGATCTTTTCCAATGAGTGAGCTCTTCTCATCAGGTGGCCAAAGTATTGGAGCTTTGTTTCAGCATCAGTCCTTCCAAAGAACATTCAGGGTTGATATCCTTTAGGGTTGACTGGTTTGATCTCCTTGCAGTCCAAGGGACTCTCAAGAGTCTTCTCTAACACCACAGTTTTATACCCATAGCTTTGGCCACACATATACAGTGAGGAATCCCCAAATCTTTCCTGCTCTGAGCTCAGGGCTCATCCCATCAGCTGCCTGCCACTCATTTCCACTAGAATTCCTACAGAACCTTCAGACCTGCAAGTCCTTGGCCAGCATCACTTCACTCCCAAGTCCAGGTTGCCTGGGTTGAATGCCAGTTTTACTCTTTGATAGCCAGGTCTTCATGGACAAATTATCTCATTTTTCTTTATTATATATTTTTGACCCCACTATGTGGCATGTGGGATCTAGTTCCCTGACCAGGGATCTAAGCCATGCCCCCTGGATGGGAAGCACCAGTCTTAACCACTGGACCACTGAGAGGGAGCTCCTCACTCTTCTATTTCTTAGTTACCTCATCTATAAAATGGAGATGATAACAGTCCCTAACAAATAAGGTAACTTACACAGGTTCAAAGAGTTAGATTATGGACATCTTTGAGGGCCCACTACTCTACATGTCACCCAAACACATGGCACCCCTGCTCTATGCAGCTGGGCATCCCCTGCTGTTCTCAGGATCTACCAGGCACTTCCTCCCCTCTGTTCCTTTGCTCTCTGCTGAAGGACCCCAGCCTATCCCTTTCCACCTGCCAGTCTGTGCGCTTTAATGTCAAGGCTTGTCTCAAATTGCACTTTTTTGTAGCTTCTCTTCACCCCCAAACCAAGTAGAACGAAGCACACCCTTTTTTTCCTGTCTCCAGAGCATAGCATTTTATGACAGTGAATCACAGTACCTGGTTTACATTATCAGATCACTTGTTTGATCACTTGAAGTCTTTGAAGACTTTGTTTGATAATATTTTTATTGCCCTGCCCCAGACTCCTAACACATAACTTGTAGCATTTAATGGAGTGCAAAAAATAATATTTGCTGAATCCAACAACTGCTAGTGAAATGCATTAAGATTTCTTAAGTTCCAGTTTGTAGAGGGTTGGCTTTATGATGGATGTCAGCTGTTTCATCTACCCAGTGGACATTCCTGAGCCCTTTGTTTGCATAACAGCTCCCAGCCTGCCTTCCTTTGGGAAACTCCCTTTCCCCACACAAGGTGGTGACAAGGCCCCACAGACCACAGCACCCTGGCACATGGCATAGGTCTGGCCAGTCAGAGCCAGAGTGGTCATCGCAGATAGGGGCGTGTGGTCCAGCCCAGGCCAAAGAGAATGAAATCCTGGGATTTTTCATGGAGGCTAGAGAGAAAAGGCACCCAAAAGTTGGTGTGAGCAGCGCCTGGGGCTCTCTGGGGCCCTGGGGCTCCCATCCCCCTCCACCTGGAAGAAACCCACCTGCAGGCAGAAAGCTCTGGGCAGTTAGTGAGATGGTAGTTGTGGAACAACAGTCCCAAAGGTCCACCCCTGAACTTGGCCTTGGGCTTCCCTGGTGGCTCTGATGGTGAAGAATCTGCCTGCAGTGCGGAAGACCTGGGTTCAATCCTTGGGTTGGGAATATCCCCTGGAGAAGGGAATGGCAACCCATTCCAGTATTCTTGCCTGGAGAATTCCATGGACAGAGGAGCCTGGTGGGCTACAGTCCATGGGGTCACAAAGAGTCGGACACGACTGAGCAACTAATGCTTTTCAGTGCTGGTTTTACCTCTGTAAGGCGTCATGATGTAACACTCCTCATGCTATGGAAACCCAGGAAGGTGACTTCTCACTGCCCTGAAGTGCCAGGCATCTCCTCCTTCCAGCTCTCCTGCCCTACTTTTGCGGAGGCGATACCGATGATACCGACAGGGTTAGCATTCAGAAGTCTGGAAAGCAGAGATGAGGAGAGAAAGTAGTGAATTCATCTCCCTGACAAATACTTTATGATCATCTGTGATGTAAGGGAAGGCCCTGAAGTGGCACTTCAGGGCACTGTATATTAATCAAGACTCTTTCAGTGACAGGAAATCAAGAGGACCTGGATTGAGAGAATAGATAAATAAGGGAATGGAATTTATTGGCTTACGTAACTGCGAAATCCAGGAGTAGGGCTGACTTCAGGCACAGCTAATCCAGAGGCTCAGACAGTGACATCAGGGACTGGCCCCCCCCCCACCCCTTTGCTTTTTTCTGCATTGATTTTATTCTCACGTGGTCTCTTTCCACATGGGAGAAAAGATGGTCACCACCAGCCCCAAATGTATTTATTACCAGCAAAGAAGGAATGTGTGGTATATAGAGGGCAGTAAGTTTAGACAGAGAGTTGGAGACTCTTATCTATTAGAAATGCATTTGTCTATAAGTAATAGAACACCCTACTAGTGGGACGTACAAGGTCAAGGTTTGTTTATTGCATGTATTAGCTGTCTAAAGATAAGTAATTCCAAGGTTGGTTCTCCCTGCATGCTAGGGGCCCAGGTTCTTTCTCTCTTTCTGCTCTGCCATCCTCAGCATGTCAGCAACATTGTCCCTCTGGGTCACAAACTGGCTGCTGTGAAACCAAGTGTCATATCCTCACACAGAGGCATTCTCAGAAGGAAGGAAGGAATAAAGGAAGGAAAGAAGGAAGAGGGCAGGAGCAAAAACAGCTTTCTCATTTTCATGCTTTTCATTTCAAAGGGTAAAATCTTTTCCAGAAATCTCCAGCAAATTTCCTTCTCCATCTCACTGGCCAAAATCAAGTCCCATGACCATCTCTGACCAATCTCTTGCACAAGGGAATAGGATTGATACCATCAACTAGGAGCAATCATGATTCATCTCTTTGCTAAGAGAGCAGTATAGTTATCCAGATATTCACCTTGTTTGAGTTTCTGGGCTGGTGAGGCCTACTCCCAGTCTTGGGAGGTAAATCATGATTGTCCTCAAGGAGTTTGGGGGAGTCTCTTGGGAGGGCTTCTGCACCAGTTCTTTGGTGACGTTGTTGAGCTGCTCATCAACCAATCCAGAACTTGACCTGCCTCCATCCTTGTTTTGTGAAATAATTAATCTCTTACTGTGTAAGCCATTTTGAGTTGAGATTCTATTACTTGTAGCTGGAGGCATCCTCATTCTCCTGTAACTCAGACAGAATTTGCTCAAGACAACACTTTCCACACTGGTCTTAGAGCTCCAAAGACAGAGGGTGCAGGGTAGGCAAGGTCCATCTCAACCAAGGCCTTGTCCCCACAGCCTCTCCATGCCCAGTCAGTTATCCTGCCCTCTTCTGAATCCCACGGCATTTCTGTGCCTTCTTATTGCCCTTCCCAATTCATCTTCTTTTGAAAAAATATTTAGTTTTTATTTTTATTTATTTGGCTGCCTTGGGTCTTAGTTGCAACATATGGGATCTAGTTCCCTGAACAGGGATTGAACGTGCACCCCCTGCATTAGGAGCACAGAGTCTTAGCCACTGGACAACCAGGGAAGTCCCCTACTTGTGTATTTTAAAAGAGAAAGCTCTTACTATTGTTTTATAGCACTTAGAATACATAATTGTAAATAGGATAAGTAGAAATAAGTGGAGATGTGAGTTACATAACAAAAATTGGTATTGAATCTCTCAAATTGAATTTGACTTGTGATAATATAAAAGAAGAAATAAAGTTGGATATAGAATAAACAACAAGGTCCTATCGTATAATATTGCACCCTGCTGCTGCCAAGTCGCTTCAGTCGTGTCCGACTCTGTGCAACCCCAGAGACGGCAGCCCACCAGGCTCCCCCGTCCCTGGGATTCTCCAGGCAAGAACACTGGAGTGGGTTGCCATTTTCTTCTCCAAGGCATGAAGGTGAAAAGTGAAAGTGAGGGAACTATATTTAATACCTCGAGATAAACCATAATGGAAAAGAATTAAAAAATGCATATATGTATAAATGACTTCGCTGAACAGCAGAAATTAACACACCATGGTAAATCAACTATATTTCAATTAGAAAAAAAAAACAGAAAAAGCTTTTGGAAGACATTTGTACACACATCAGTCTATACCTACCAAATTAACACTGCTTTATATCCCTCAGTAGTTTATAAAAATCTTGTTCTAGGTTTTCTCTCTCTCCTATTTATTCTGTAATAAATTGAAGCCACAAATTAAGCTGATCCCTCCAGAATTTAAGGTTTCCAGTTAGCCTGTTTATGCCTGTCTGACTGTGCCTTTGGGGGCAGTAACTGAGTCTACACACTCAAAGAAAGGACTCCTTAGGGTCTAGATAGTTTTGTTCCAGAAGCAACTTTTCCAGCTAGGGAAGCTCCATGTAAATGAACTGAGATGTCAGCTTACTTGCTTGGTGTGGCCTGGGCCCAGAGCCCCCTGAATGAAGAGGGCCATGAGAGGCAATTTCCCAGAGTCTGCCCTTGGGTGGAATGGAGGGAAGTACTGGTGAAGTTTTCTCTCTCCTTTATCAGCTCTGGCTCAGGCCCGGCCTGAGTGGGAGAGAGCCAGAGAGAAGTCAGACAGTTCCATGAGGAGAGGGCAAGGCCTGCAGAGGGTGGGCGGACAGAACTGCAGTTCTCACACAAAAGTAGTCTTAAGTCAATACTCTGCTCTTTTCCCAAGGCAACCACAAAACAGGAATTGGGGGCCGTGTCCTTTGTCCCCAATTTCCAACATTAGGGGAGCAGTGGAGAGGAGTGGCAAGGAGCCCAGATTTGGGGGTCAAACAGTGCTGAGATGGGGAGCTGCCCTTATCACGTGTATCAGCTATGTTACCTCATGTCAATGCTGAAATGTCCCCCGCTGAGCCCTGGTTTCCTGATTTGTAAAATGGGGTAACTACCTACTTTACAGGCGGGCGCTGAGTACATGGAAAGCACCCGACACAGCAACTGTAATTTGGTACATGGTTTGGAATTAAACAAATGCGAGCTTGCCTTGGAACCAAACACCTCAGCAAAGACAGGACTTTCTTCCGCTTCTGATTCTTGGCAAGAGCAAAGTGACTCTGTCAGCTCTGGGTCCTACCAAAGAAAACAGATTTGGGGTCTGCCCCTCTGGATTTCTATTTGGGGTAACCAGGGCTGGAAAAGAGGTCTCTCAGAGGGGTGTTGTTTTAGTTTAATGTTTTTTTTTTTCCTTTTTTTTTCCTACCATGATTCATTTTATTTATTTATTTTTTAAATTTTATTTTAAACTTAACAATGTTTTAGGTTTTTCCCTGTCTACTTGGGTTCACAGGAGCCAACAATAATCCAATCAGGATTCTTTGACATTAATTACCTCCCTTTGTACAAGAATATTATCTCAGCAGGTGAAAAGTGTTTGAACAGAGTTCACCAAAAAGGCAGCCCTTTGCCGAGGACTGCATGGTGTGGGTCATCTTTGGGGGATTATTCTGTTTCTGAAAAGCAGCAGGATGTCTTTATTTACATAAAACTGTGAGAGGCCCTGGGATTGCAGGGAGAGGAGATCCCGGCATACAGGAGGAAAAGGAGCAGGAGAGAGCCTTCGCCTGACTCTGGTCAAACAGACCCAGGAATCTAGCCAAACAGAAAGTGCAGGATTGGCAGTGACCGAGCAATCCTGCAGAGACTTTTAGGAAAGATTCTGGGCCACAGCACGGGGCCTCCTAGGCTGGGCCAGGAGAATCTGGCGGCAGCCCCCGGCCCCGGGCCTTTTCCCACGTAATTGAAGTTGAATGTGCTGGGGGTGGGGAGGGCTGCCGGAGGCTGCAGAAATCTCAGTGTCCACAGTTGGCCCTGTTTGGGATCAAAGCCAGTCAGTGTTGATTTTGCGCAGCATAGAAACAAATGCAACCGAAAGGCTGTTTTCCTGGGGCGTGCGTTTCGAAAGCAGGCTTTTCATTTGTTTCCCCAAGGACAGGTGGAGTGGGGAGGTGGGGGAGTCATGACGTGGCTCTTCTGTTGCGGTCACTTTGGCGAGCGGTTTTGGGCTCAGAGTTTCCAAGCATGCATAAACTAATCAGGATGTGTGAGTGGACACGGCTACGATGAGGGCTAGGTTCTTCACAAAAGATAATTCCAGGAGAATGCTGCTGCAGGACCCGCTGGCTTTGTGTGTTAAGTTCCAATTTGCTGTCCGCTGGAGTGTCTCCAAGCCAGCAACTCTCTTGATTCCTTCTGAAAATTTCCATTTCTTCTTCTTCACTTCTAGGTCTTTCTCTGTGATCTGTTCTTCTGCCAGAAATTAGTTTGCGTTCCTTCTTTTCCATTTAGCACCTCAGCCTGCTGGTGTTAAGCACAATGGTAATGATGTAAGTGATACAAGCAAGTTTCTCAAGTGGTGGAAACACCTTCTCTTAATGGCACTCGCCTTCTCTCGGCCCTCCAGGGAAAAGTCTGAACTTTTAGCCCGTTGGGCCACAACCAAAGAATGAAGAATTTAGAATCAGGAATCCATATAGCTGGAGGGATCTCAGTTGTTCTTTTTAAATGAGGAAACAAATCAAGTAGAAGGTTTGTTCTGGGACTTGCAGTTTCTTCCCAGCAGAAGATGGCAAAAGACGTCTCCACAGAGGGCAAGTCAGAACTGTTTTTCCGATTCAGTGCCATAGACTCACTTTTTTTTTTGTCTGCACGGGAACTTGTTGCAGCAAGCGCTATCTTTTAGTTGTGGCTTGTGGGACCTAGTTCCCTGACCAGGGATCGAACCCAGGCCCCCTGCATTGAGAGTGCAGAGCCTTGGCACTGGACCACCAAGGAAGTCCCTCACTCTGATTTTTGTTGATTCAGCTGTGTTGTGCTAGGGTAGATTCATCCTAGGTGTCAAACACCTTCATGGTCCAAGATCTTGCTGGTGAGTTCACCCTTTGATGGACCCTCCCTTTCCCCAGTCCCAGACAAACCTCTCTTATTTCAAGATATGCTGGATCTGAAAGGAGTTTTGGATTGAGAATTTAGAACAGTCTGAAAAGAAGCAAAGCTGATTTAGTTCATGTTGTGTCCTTGGTAATTAGCCTTGTGAGGTGAACTTGATAACCACTACACTACGGAAACGGTAATTAGCCTCAGAGTAACAAATGTCTGCACCAGCGCAGCCCCGTTCTAGTGAGAAGTTTCTGCCCCAAAGAAGTTCAATATTAGGCCCCCAAGGCCACAGTCATTGTGTATAACACAGCAGACTGTTCATCTCTTCCTGGCCTTAAGGCAGAAAGAATTCAAAATCCAGATTAAAAACCAACTGCAGACCACCTTTCAGGCTCTTATAAGCTTCCAGAATTATAGTGAGAGGCTGCTCAATGTCCTGGAAAGGTACACTAGCTAAAATGGTTCTGAAATAGTTTTCGCCTCTGAAAGTCCAGCTTTCAAAATTCATGTCTGATAGAAACTGTTGTCCTAAATGACAGCATTCTGGGGAGGGCACGTAAGTTTCAGGGAAGCAAGAAAAAGGGTTACCATCAGGTGGTAAATGGTTACCACTACCTTCAGAAAATGAGAAGAGAGTGTAAAGGAGTTATGACATTAATCAGGATAAAGAGACCACACTCTCTCCCCCCGCCCCCCAAAAAAGTAAAAAGTCTTATATAACTTCCCTGAAGTGCCCTACTGCACGAATGCAAAGCATGCTTTTTGCCTGCTGCAGGCTGACCACAGTACTGCCTTGGGGGGAGATAACTTCACATCGCAGAGGAGATTGGGCTTTGGCTCTGGGGTAGAACTCAGGGTTCCTCAGAGGACAGGCTATTATGACTTTACTCTGTCATTTAAAAATCTTAACTTTAAAAGCTGCATCTGTTGGTGTAGCCACTACAGAGAATTCTAGGACTCCCATTTCAGGAATTTTCACAGGCAAGAATGAAGACTGGCCAGCAGCAGAGGCCTGCCAGAGAACACTCGGTGGCTTCCTAAACTTGCTTCAGATGCCGGCCAGGTCTCTGGGTGGTTTAGATGTACCCCCCAGCGCCATTAAAGAACAGGAGCTAGATCTCAGGAAAAGTTCCTGAAAATCTTCCCTTCTGCTGCCAAGAGAGAAGTAACACAGCAGAATCACTGCAATAGAGTTAAATCAGCTTTATCCTGGAGGAAACAAAATAGCTTTCCTCAAATGTTGTAAGAGTGACTTTTCTTTTCCAGATTAGCCCATGGACTTTATCACAACGAGCCAAAGTCTGCCACCAGCCCAAGCAATGTGGCCTCAAACACTGCAGCCAAATTTTACGGGTAGTATTTGTAGCTTGTATACCCCGAGTGCACCAGGAGAGAGGTTTCCAAGTAGTGACAGAAGGTTGTTCATTTGTGATTTGCCAAGTTCTCCACATTCTTACTGACTGGCCCGTTTAAATCCCTTTTTCAGCCGAGAGCAACTTCACTGAGCAAGCAGGGAGCGGGGAGTCGCTTCAGTGCTTTATCTTACACGGTGGATCCTGAACGAGTCACATTTATGACAGTTTTCAAAAACAAAACCACCCTAGCTCTGTAGAGGGCCTGGAAAAAAGTCTTGGGTGTAGAAATTGACTGTTTTTTTTTTTTTAACCATAGTTTGCAAGAGAATGGTGCATCTGGGTCTTCTCTTAACCCAAGCCTCCCAATTCAGAGAACCTTCTTCTCTATCTGGTTCAGTTACTTTTCCTTAGATGATTCAGGTACAAGCCCCCAAGCAAAATAACCACCAGAGACACAGATTTCACACATGGCAGAATCATTTCCAAGTTTGGTTATTTTAATGCAATTTCAAGGTAGTATGGATATGTTAAGTGGTTCATTTCCATCCTGCAGAAAACACTAAGAGTTTCTACCTTATGTAATTTTGTCAAATTCAAACATGACTCATTGTTTTTTTTTAAAACATTTTCTTTACATAGCTTGACAAGATTTTTTTCTGGAACATTTTTTTTTTAAACCTTCAAGTAGTTTGGAAACATTTGCCTATTTGCTCCTTCCTCTGGGCACAGCCTTTCAGAGTGTTTATCTCACCTTTACTGAGAAAAATCTCTGTTCTCCCAGTGGTGGTAGAGCTGCTTGACAAGAAGTGATCACAGAGAAATGAGGAGCAAGCAAGCTTTGTCAACTACTTCTAATTCTCTTAATTAGTATGCTACGATCCACCCCAGCTTCTGCAAGGTCAGACATGCACGACAAGTACTTGGCCAAAAAAGCAGGATTCTAACTAGTGTAAAAATAGATTTTAAATAAAATAGAATCTCTATAGGAAAGAGAATTAGGTTAGCTTCCCATTCCCACTTTTGTTTTAAGATACCTGTATATATATATATATATATATAAAGTCCAAGGGGGCTTGTGGAATTGGTTTGCCCTAAGAAGAAATTGAGAATGTCTGAGTACATTCATGTTGCAGTTACAGAGAAGGTTCTTTGGGAAATGCTGTGGCAGACCCCACAGAAACGCATGGTGGTTAGCCATACAGTTGGTGTGTGAACAGGTGACATGAAGACTTTTGGAGGATGAGGCCTAATCCTAGGCTAAAAACCAGTTCTGAAGTGTGATCATTTGAAAACTTTGTCTAATTATAAAAACGGAAAAGAAAATCTGTCATTTAACAATGTGTCTTATTAACCTATACAGCCACCTCTTTTGGAAGCTAAATTCCAACACGGGTCTTACTTTAATTTTGTTTAATTATCACATATTGTGAGATTTTTTTTTTTTTGACATTTCTGTTTCTAGAAAAAGTACACAGACCCTCTGTTGGCCCATAAAAGCATTACATGACTGTTTTAAAGGGGCCTCTGTTAAAATTCTAATTTTTGAATTTAGCAACAGCCTTTTGGATATATCTTGAAAGCATAACTGCAGATCTGCCCAAGCTCCTTCTAGTCACAACCTAAACACGTAGCCCAGTTTTTTGTAAACACTCAGAAAATACTGATCCCAACAAAATACAGTCAGCCAGTCAGAGGCCTTGCTCATACCTTTTCACATGGACGATAAATCTGCCTGTTTATTCTTGCGATGCTAGGAAATCCACTGAGATTGAGTCTTAAAGCAAAAATTAAGCCTCCTTCTCTGAGGTTCATAATGAGCTGTGGAGGCATCAAAAATAAACAAAGTGGGGACGTCACCATTTTTCCTACACTGGGTCCACTCAGTCTGCCCAGGGGCTGTTTGTTTTTCCTGGCGAGGCCTAGAGCAAGAGGAGATGACTGCTGGTGACAAGCCAGTGCTGGGTTTACAGACCTAGCCTCTTTTCATGTAACATTTAACTATTTCTTCAATTCCCCAGAGGCAAGAAGTGATGCCAATGATATGAGACTAATGCTAGGGCATTTTCATAAATCCTTAGTGGCCAACAGGAGCCTCTCTCTCAAGCAACTGCTGTGACTTCTGGCAGGTTTGGTGCCTTAGGGCGAGGTAATATTACCTTTCAGGGGACACAAAAAAATCCGAGCTCTTAACTGAAAGTCAAATACACCAACTCAATAAATACAACGGAAAAATGCACAGCAGCGTTGGGGCATCTATCAAGTAGGAAGGCAAAATGGTCATCAGAATGTCTGAGGTTAGTGAACTATCATGGTTGAGAAAAGCAGCCACCTTTGAAAACACTACCTGTTTCCCTCAACTCTCCTGGTCGTCAGCCCTCTACGGTCGTTACACCACACGCTAGCAAATGAAAGATCCGAACAACTGTGGCTTGATCCTGACTTATACTTATTCAGGGTCCACCCTCATAGTTAGCTGAACAGGCCCCAGCACGCCCTCACTGTGCCAGGACGAACAGTCCTGAGGAAGTGCACTTCTCTGAAGATCACTTGCCCCTCTTGCTGCGGCCCTTCCTGGAGGACAGCTTCCCACTGCCCCCAGAAGACGGGGGGCTGGAGGCTGAGGCCATGGCAATGTTGATCTGTCCCTCCTGGATTTCCTGCCGGGTCTCAGCGGGCAAATGGTTGATTTTCTGCTGCGTCTCCAGGTAGAACATGACATCCCGCAGCTGCTCCTGGATCTCGGTGATCTGCAGGTCCTTCTGGTCGCAGGTCTCTTTTAACACCCTCTCCTCCTCCTTCAGCTTGTTCTGCAGGAGAACTTGATTGGCTCGCAAACACTTGTTCATTTCCTGCTCCTCTTTGAGCTCCGTGGTGAGTTTGGCTACTTTAGTGTTTAGCTGAGTGCACCTTTCACAAAAACAAAGGGAGACAATGCACGTTTTCCATTTGCTGACAAAGTCCCCTTTCTGCTCTGGGACTGAACAGAGAACATGACCTCAGAATCCACTTACGGCAGACCCCTCCCTCCCATGGCCAACGGGTCTGCTGCCTTTGCAACAGCCACCTGAAATCAGAATTCTGCTTCGGTTAACTCAAGTGTAGCTTCAGGACAATATTTAAGGATCAGAGATTTTTCAGTAGCAGAAACTATTATGTGATTCATGGTAGAATGTCTACTGCTTCTCTGTATTGTTTACATGAGTGGCTTAGAGATGATAACTGTGATAAAGAAGTTATGAGGAAAAGTGACATTCTTAAAGAGTCAAGTGCTCTGACCTCACTGCATTTGCTGGAGAAGAGTCTTCAAGAAGAGGGAGTGCCTTATATGATGCTCAATCTTACAAGTAAAGAATGACAAATTAAAACACCACTTGAAATACCATTTTTATGTATCAGAATGCCAGAGAGCTCAGATGTGAGAAAAGGGGGCACTCCCACATGGTGGCACTGGAGTGTAAACTGATACACACTCAATGGAAGTCAACTTGGCAACATCTATGAAAATTAAAATTTCACCCACCCTCTGACATAGCTATTCTACTTCCAAGAATTTATCCTATAAAATAAATATATTCAGGGTTGCACTAAATGACATATGGAGAAAGGTGCTTATTGCAACATTGTTTATAGTAGTAAAACATGTCCATCAAGGGGAACTGGTTAAAATTATTGCGATTTTCATACATGTTACAAGGTATAGATCTAGTTGCGCCAGTCCAAACGAAAAAAAAAAACCCTCCCGAACAGAATATTTTACCATACAGAATACCTAATACTATTCAATTTTTGTAGAAAAAAGATGTATGTGAGATGTTTATACAGGTACAGTAAAAGAGCTGGAACAAGAAGTATTCACTGGTGCCATTAAGAACCTCTAGATCAGTGGTCCCCGACCTTTTTGGCACCAGGGACTGATTTCATGGAGGACAGTTTTTCCATGGACCAGGAAGTGAAGGGGGACGGGGGTGGGGGTGGGGATTGTTTCAGGATGATTCAAGTGCATTACATTTATTGTGCACTTTTTGTATTATTATTACATCAGCTCTACCTCATATCATCAGGCATTAGGTCCTAGAGGCTGGGAGTGAAAGAAAACTTTCAGTTTTAACTTTAAATTCTTTGGAAGAGTTCAATTAGTTAGGGCACTGAAAGTATAAGAAACTTTTTAATTTTTATTTCTGTTTATGTTGTAGTGTTGTTTTCACAACAGTTAACCCCTTTGGTGAAGAGTTTCTGTTGGAGTGATGAAAAATTCTAGAATCATAGTTGCACACTGTGAGGACACCTCACAGTATACACACATTTTAAGTATACACACTGGTATACTTAAAATGATTAATATGGCAAAATCTAAGTAACACTGATTTTACCACACACACACCCCCACACTACTAAAAATATCCAGTTATTTGCTATGGGGGAAAACAGGTGAAAGGTGTATGGAAATTCTTAGAACTATCGTTGCAACCTTTTTGTAAACCTTAATTTATTCCAAAATAAAAGATTAAAAAAACACAAACCAAAAAACCTTCTTAAGGGACAATTATCCCCTTTATTTTTTATCCATTTGTCTGGAGGCAAAAAATCCAATTATTTTTGTGAGTCCAACTTAAGCTAGAAAAGTAGTTTCATTTAATAGCAATTATCTTCCCAAATAATAGTAGTAGAGAATGTTCTTGCCATGCTGTTGATGCGCTTTTCGCTCCATATTCAGTATCTTTGGCCTTTATTTCCCAAGCAAAGCCAGAAGACACACCATCTCCAGCTTAGATGTAAGTATCTTTCCTAACTGCCATTTCTCAGTCACCACAGCTCAGAGAAGCTCTGGGCAAAGGGAGACAGCTTTCTACAGGCAAAAACAGGAGACACTTGTGCAAGCATGAGCACTGTCATCAGGAGAGAGCCCTGCATTCCACATGGCATCCATCTGGCATGAAACACTGAATTTTTTAGTAAATAGGAAGTCACAGTAGGTCTGCTCCATATATAGAGAGACCCTTGAAACCTTGGTCATACACACACACTTGACAATAATGAGTGTGTGTCCCTGGGAATAAAGGAGATTCTCTGTTTATGGAGCCTGTTAGGATAAAACAGCTAATTAAAAGAACAGGTCAGTTATACCTACTTTCTTTCCACAGACTGCTTTTCTTTCAGGAGATCATTTAGTCTGTGCTCCAGATTATCACATTTCTCAATTGTTTCTTTAAATTTGGTTTTCATGTTGTTAATCTGAAATAGTAAACGGAGATCAGTTTTATTTCAAAGACAAAGCTGTGTGGCCTTTGGGGCTAACTTTACAATTTTCACCTCCCAACTACCTGTCTTTAACTTGACAAACCAAACTTAGAAAAGGTGAGACCATTATCTGAAAGAATTTCTGCAACAGGAGTGAAATATTTTGAGAACGCTCTTTTTTCTTACCATTTCTCTCAACCAGGATGAAGAGGGATCAAAAGCTACTGAATGTTGAGTGAAACTGCTAGAAGGTAAAGAGCTTCAGGCTACAGAGCAGGAGATGGTTTTGTAAGAAGCCAGACCAGAACCTCCCATTCTTTTTTTCTTTTAATTGAAATGTAGCTGATTTGTAATACTGTGGTAGTTTCATGTGTACAGCTAAGTGATCCAGTTATACATATATATTTTTCAGATTATTTTCCATTATAGGGTATCATAAGATATTGAATATGATTCCCTGTGTTACATAGTACATCCTTGTTGCTTATCTATTTCAAATAGAGTAGTGTCTATCAGTTAATTCCACACTCCCCTTCCCATCCTCTTTGGTAAATATAGATTTATTTTCCATATCTGTGAGCCTGTTTCTATTTTGTAAATAAATTCATTTGTATTATTTTTTAAGATTTGGATGTAACTGATAACCATATTTGTCTTTCTTTGACTTACTTTATTTAACACGATAATCTCTAGGTCCATTCATATTACGGCAAATGGCATTATTTCATTCTTTTTTTACGGCTGAGTAGTATTCCACTGTATATATGTACCACATCTTCATCTATTTATCTGTTGATGAACATTTAGGTTTCTTCTGTTTGTATTGGCTATTATAAATAGTGCTGCTATGAACACCAGGGTGCATTTATCTTTTCTGATTCGAGTTTACGTCTTTTTCAGATATATGTCCAAAAGTGGGATTGCAGGATCATATGGTAGCTCTATTTTTAATTTTTTTTAAGGAACCTCCATTCTGTCTTCCATAGTGACTGCACCAATTTACTTTCCTGTCAACAGTGTAGGAGGACAAGAATCTCCCATTCTTAACTCACTACTGTTTTTTACCTCTTGAGATCACATTCTAAAATTACACTTGACCCTTGAATGACGTGGGGGTTAGGGAACTCAACCCTCCTCGAAGTCGAAAATCCGAGTATAACTTTATCATCAGTGCTCCATATCTGAGGTTCTGCATCTGCAGATTCAACCACTTGTGGTTCCTGTAGTACTACAGTAGGCATCCGTTGCAAAAAATCCACATGTAAGTGCAGGTCAAACCCATGCTGCTTAAGGGTCAACTGTATTATCCAAATAATCCAAAGGTACTTGTAACAGGTGATTCTAGCTGTTTGGTATTCTTTCCCCTCCAAACTCACTATTAATATTCTCATGTACTCTGAAGTCACATGCAACATAAGCAGTTCTTATTTTATTGAGTTTATATAGAGGCAATTTACAGAAAGAATTCATATTACATTGTCTTAAAAACGTATGCCTCAACACCACTGGTCTAAAGACAGGAAGAAGATAGGTGGGTCATGAGGTCATGATAGGTGGGTCAAGTAGGAAATGGAAGTGACTGAGAGTTTAAATCCTATGGCTCAGGCATTGGCTAGGTGTCTTATAGGTAGTATCTCATTTATTCCCTTTTTTCCATTTATTCTTTATTACAAGCCTATGACTTAGGTGTATAAACTTTTTACAGAAACTGAGGCTTGAGAAAGGTGAGGCAATACACTCCAAGGTCACCCAGCTAGAGTGATGTGAGTCCAGGACTGGACCCCAAGTCTGGGTTCAAAGCCAAGTTCTAAAACTCTCTCTGCACCAAACAGTGGGCCAAAGCTCAATAACAAAGGAAAAGTGACCTCTGGGCAAGCTCTAAACTCTCAGCATATATTCATGCAACATCCATCATGCCAGAAAAAAGCTCACTACTTTTAATGCTTTCTTTTTAAACATTTGCCATATGGCCTGCCTAGCAGGTCTCTAACTGCACTGCTCCCTCTTTTTTTAAAAAATAAGAATAACTGCTTTGTAGTAATTAACTTTAGAGCCAACATTATTAAGTTGGAAGAACATGCAATTAAAAGGAGATTTCTAAAAGTTCTGCTATGTCATAAAAATAAAAATAGCTTTCAAATTACTCTAATTCTATTCAGTATTAATTTTCTCCTCAATACTGTTTTTAAAATAAGACCACAAGATCCTTTTGACCTTTTTCTCTTAAAGTTATTCCAATCAGTTCAGGGAAACTGGACAGGACAGAAATAACCATCAAAAGAAACCAAACCAATGTTTTGGTGACTAAAGACAATAAGCCAAACATATTTAAATCAAGATGAAAAATACTAAGTGACCTCTAAAAGGTTTTTAATATTGCTAGAGACAAATGTTATGATGGTTTAAACCAGTGATTTAAAAAACATTTCTGACCATTAGCCCGCAGTAAGAAACACTTTGTGTACACACACACACACACACACACACACACACTCCTGAAACAGAAGTTTCACAAAGTAGTATTAAATGTGATTCACTCTGATATCTATCCCATGCTGTTTAATAAAAATACCAGCTGGGGCCCACCAAACTCAGTTCACAATCTATAGCTGGAAAACAGCAATTTATATATGGAGCTATAGGCTTAAAAGAAAAGACTTATCTTTTTTTTTTTTAAGCTATGTCATGCAACTTGTGGGATTTCAGTTCCCCGATCAGGGATTAAACCCATCCCCTTTGTCAGTGAAACTGCAGAGTCCTAACCACTGGACCACTTAGGGAATTCCAGAAAAAAAGTGATATCTAGGAGAATTCACCTGTATAGATGACCTACCCTATGCTCTTCATACATGGCCCACTAACACTAGGAACCTTCAAATGGGTATGAGCTTCATTTTCCAGAACAGACCGCTCACGCTGTAATAACTGCACTACCTAAGGCATCGATGGACTGGAATAGTATTGTAATTGAAGTCCACAGTGAATTTCAATCTTCAGCCCCTCTGCTCCCCTACATTAACTTTCTATGAGTCCCATGACCAAGAATCTCTGCCCGTGAAACTCATGATCACCGTTTCTCCTTGCACGTGCACCATGGTTGGGTGTGCCAACGGACAGAGGACTGGTCAGGAGGAGGACAGAGGCAGGAACAAAAGGCTTACATCACCCATTAACTGACCTCTTTTACTAGAACACAAAATATCCTTTCCAAGCTTTGTATTTAGGGCTGCCTTGGCCGCCATCTTATCCCTACCTAGAAGTAAACAGAGTTTCACATTTTTCGTTTTCCTGCCCTCTGATTTGCTTTCCATGGGCATGTGTTAGGGAATGCAGTTAATCCTCAAGAATCTTAAAAGGCAGAGAGGATCCTGAGCTAAGTTCTCTAGGGTCTGTACAAAGCACTTTAGGTGGTCACATTGGGACAGCCCATAGAAAAACTCATGAGTGAGGCTGCCTGGCATTGCTGGTGCTCCTCCTGGGGAGACCCGAACTTCACACCTAGCGGCAGCAACCCCTGCTCTGCCTCTCGAGTGCTGTCAGAGGTACCTCCTTCCTATGTGGACTCCAATCAAGCCCCTCTAGAAAGGCACTGCCATTGCTTAGAAGGTTCTTGTAAGAACTGCATTATGAACTTTTCGAGAGAGATTATTGTAAAGCTGGGGGCATCCCAAGTGCTGCTATGGGTAAAGAATTTTCCTGCCAGTGCAGGAGACACAGGAGATGCAGGTTCAATCCCTGTATTGGGAAGATCCTCTGGCATAGGAAATGGCAACCCACTCCAGTATTCTTGCCTGGAAAGTTCCATGGATAGAGGATCCTGGTGGGCTACAGTCCATGAGGTTGCAAAGAGTCAGACACGACTGAGCACGCACACACTACGCCTTAATGAAAGAGACCTGATTTCTTCTCAATTGTATGCATGTTCAGAAACTGGGACCCTTGAGCCTGGCATAAAGTGACAGGTTGGCCCTGCCTGCTAAGCTCCAGGATAATACCAGCTACCACAGACGTGAACCCCGTAACTGGCTCTGCAGTTCCCCATCTGAAGACCTAGTTACTGGTGGAGATTCAGTTACTAAAATAAGCATTTTAAAAATAACCATTTAAATCAATGATTTAAATTTAAAAGCCTTTATTTAAGACTAAGGGAATCACTGTCCCTAGATCCTGAGAATGGTTCCCAGGGCCCCATATACATCAACACTCAGGTGCTCACTGGTTTTCAAACTCCTTCCTCTGGTACCCTCAGGATTCCTTGTACATGCTGGAGACAAAGGGAAAACCAAGTTGGTGGAGCTCTGGGCCACCCTGGGCTGGGCTTCCACCAAATCACATCACTTTTCTCTTCTACCCACTGGAATAGTGAATGGCCTCTTCTTTAAAGGATTATCTTGTTAAATTTTCAAGACCACTGCCTGAGACCAACAAGGTGCCATGCTGACCACTCTAGCATCTCTGCCTAATTTTATTCCCTTCAATTTTAAAGCACCATCTTGTTGCCTTAGGAGCCCATATTCAGCTCCCCAAAGCAGCTGTTCCCAAGTTGACAAACCACTTGGCTGACTCAAATTACAAACTCTCATGCACATACTTCTATTTTTTAAATGGAATTGCACAAGCCACTAGAAAACCTGACTGAGTGAACAAACAAACAACATCCCAACCTCAAAATACCAAAATACTTAAGGCTTTAAATCCAAGGTTTCTTTTTTTTAAAGGACATACCAAATGTCTGATTTCTTCTTTAACTTAGTATAGAATAGGGCTCAGCACACAATAAGCTTGTGTGCAGAGGTCAGCACACAATAAAATCTTGATTTACTAATCCTAGGTGAGAATATATGTCCACTTCCCTTCTCTTCAATTATGCTTCAGATCAGATCAGTCGCTCAGTCGTGTCCGACTCTTTGCGACCCCATGAATCGCAGCACGCCAGGCCTCCCTGTCCATCACCAACTCCCTGAGTTCACTGAGACTCATGTCCATCGAGTCAGTGATGCCATCCAGCCATCTCATCCTCTGTCTTCCCCTTCTCCTCCTGCCCCCAATCCCTCCCAGCATCAGAGTCTTTTCCAATGAGTCAACTCTTGATTACATTTGCAGTAAGTGTATTTTTGTCTCTTCCTTTTCCTCTTTTTGACTACTTTCACTCTCATTGTTGTCTGGAAGTTGTTTCCTGATACAGCCTTCAGAGGCTAAGTCTCCAGTATGATGGCAAGTCAGGTGTTTACTGGAACCTTGATCGAGAGTTTGGTCACTGGAGTGAGCCAAGCGATTCCAATCCTTTCTTTTTTCTACCCTTACTAGCCTCCACCCTTGTTGAGATTTAACTGACCTAAAACAAAGGTTTCTTTTTTAGAGGTAAACCAGCTCTCTGCCTATAGATAAGACTCAAAGGAAAGACTATAGGATCCCTTTTCCCCTGTACTCCGCCTTCTCCCCCACCAGCAGGCTGTCCTAGCACGTGGCATTTTAGCAGTCATCAAATGAGAGACTTACTTCCTCTGCTGTGTCCTTCTCTATCCGGACTATCTTGTTTTCCCAGTAGATTCGTTGTGACTCCAGCTGGCTTGTTAGTAAATATGAATACTAAGAAAACACAGAGAATGGACACCAAAACATAAGTTACTGTTGTCAGTCTCTGAAAGTCAATTAAAACCTGATTTTTAATGACCTTAAGAAGAGTAAGAGGAACATTCAGAATGTATATTACACCTTGGCTCCACTCTACTCAATAATTAGGGGAACAGAGAGATGACAATTACACTTCAGTCCCCTCTGGGGGCTTACAATCAATCTAGTTAGGGACAAACAGAGAAATGTACAATTTAAAAAACGCTTGTTTCTGTTCAAGCTGACTTCAAGAACCACATGGTTTTAAATCGAGTATAACTCAAATCAGCTCATCCAGCTACCCCTTCAGGAAGCTGTCCCTATCACTTCCAGCCTCGGGTTAATTGCCCCTCTTGGCTCCCTGTGCCCATCATTAATAGCACTTATGACATCAGCACTTAATCAGCCATTTACCAGGCTCTCTCCTTGACTGGACTGTGAACTCTTTGAAAGCAAGGCTATATCTTTATTTTTGTGCCCTCGGTGCCTGGCACATCCTGGATGTCAAGAAAAGTTTGCTACCCAAGTGCATGAAATAATGAACAGTGCTGTGTAACTACAGACAAAGGACAGATGGCTTATGACAGTAGGATCCGATAGGATTTCTGACAGAAGGTGAGATTTGAGAGGACCCTTGACACCTTGACAGACAGATAGGAGGAGGAGACAGAAAGATTCCAGAGAAATGTGATGCTGTGGACGTTTAGGATTATCGCAGCCATGAAGTAAGACCAGTGAGCCTGGAGTGTAGAGTGTGGTGAGATGGGGCCTATGCAAAGTTCCGGGGTATCACATCTAGAAATGTGAGCCAAAGAGTGTCAGGATCACATTTTGTATTCTGGAAAAGATCATTCCAGGAGACTGGAGATCTACTCATGTTTGCAGGCCACAGAAGAGAATGAAAGAGCCACAGAAAGAAGGGACAATTTGGGAGAATGTATGTCACTAGAATGTATGCTCCGGGAGGGCAGGGAGTCCATTTAATGCTAAGTTAAATGGACATGTAGCACATGGAAGACTAGCTGACAGACAGCAACCCTCTATAGGTATTCACTGAATGAACATACTTAATTTGCAGGAGTTACTAAAAACTTAACACTAAAAGTTGGAACTTTTTTCATGTCAATACAATATATTAATGGTAACAACTTCAGCTCTATTTTAGGCCATTTCACTGACTTTAAACACCTGGAGATGAGCAAGTTTTCAAATGTCCACTTCCTCCAATGGTTAAGGTATTTGTTTTTAAAGTAATTGTTTTGAAATTTATATAAAATAGGACTCATGTTAAACTTTTCCTTCCTTAATATAAAATTTACATATCATGTTTATAGTTTATATAAAGTTTACTGCTATGAGAAAAACCAACTGGGCGAATTTTGTTGTTTCTTCACTTATATGAATATCCAAAAATGGTTTTATCTATATAAGGCTTTATCTTTATCAATTACTAAATGTCAACTCAACATATACAAAAAAGCTTCTCGGCATGGAACGACGCTATTGGGGACTCCTCATCCTGACCAAGTTTGTTCCATTTCCGACTGCTACTGTGATGCCAACAGGAAGATTCTTAACTTCTAGTCTTAGCACAGCCACAGAGGACAACCCTAATACTCTGAGACAACTAGGAACATAATGTTGAAAATTAGAAGGCCCAATGAAACTTCAGATTTCCAAAGAAGAAAATCAGATGAAATAAAAATATTTGAAGAATCCTTCAGAGCAATATAGATCTTTAAAACAAAAGCTAACATGCCAGGCAAATGGCAAAATTAAAGCCCAAACAACCTTTCAAGTTAGAATAGTAAAAAGCAATAGACGTAGGTATTTAGAGATTAATAATAAAATATCTTACCTCTAACTGTAAGGCATCTATTTTCTCCTCCTGGCAAGTATCACCCTCACATTCATACTGTACTAGCTTTCCATCTGTTTTACTTGCAACCAGTCGATGGACATAATTATCTAAAGAAAAGAATAAGTCAACCAAGGCATGGTTTTTCAGAATGAAAAGGGTCTCCATAAACTTTTAACTTGGACAAAATTTTTGTTTTCACAGATCCAAATTAAATGCTGTGCAGTATTTCTTTAAAAGTGGTTTAAATTACTTGAATTTTTTAAAAAAGAGTGAGAGGGCAAGAGTGTTAGTATTAACTCTCTTTAATCTGGGCAATGCAGGCCATTCACATATGAAAGAGGGCCCTATGGGCCACCATGAGAATTAGAGTTTGCCGTAGCTGTCAGGAAGATTTCAAGTTGTGAGAAAGGAAGTGGAGAGCTTCTGACAGAGATGTTTTTAGATAGAATGAGTCCAAACTAGAAATCAGGAGTGGTGTTCACCTCCAGCGTAGTCCCAGACTCGATGGTTGGTGAGCTGCATGGCATACGTGTGTTGGGTCTCCTCAAAGTGCTTATAGGCATGTCGACTCACATATCGTCCACATCCTATGTGGCCACATATTAAACAAATCCAAAGGTTCTGCCAGGAAGGAGGTAAGATCTTCATTAGTGATGTAAAATTACATGACCTGGTGTATGAGGTGTATGACACTGGGATGTATGAGGGGCCTGACACGGGATGAGATTTAGAGATGTTTCTACAGGAGTTCTGAATAAGGAGACTTATTCAAACTTATTCAAATTATTTTACATTCAAATAAGTCCCCTTATTCAAACCAGGGGACTTCCCTGGTGGTCCAGTGGTTAAGAATCTACCTTCCAATGCAGGGTCCTCAGGCTGGATCCTTGATCACGGAACCAAGATCTCACATGTCTCTGAGTAACCAACAACTAAGCCTGAGTGCTGCAACTAAGACCCAGTGCAGCCAAATAAATAAATATTTTTTAAAAAAACACCCAACAAGGATGCTTTTATGGGTCAATGAAGTTTTTCACTCTGGATTCTATGGAACTCTATGTAAATAACAAGGAAAAATAATTTATCAACAAAAATCTCGGCCTTTTCAAACACCAAAGAATGAAAGCATAAAGTATTTTGTGTAGGAGTAAAATAGTTTGTGTATTTTAATTTTTTCTTTTTTTGCCTGATCCTCAACAGAGAGAGAAAAAAAATCTGTCTCAAAAAGAATTGAAAAGAATTTAAGTCACAATGGGCAGAAGAAAATCCCAGACAATTAAAGCTGTGTACATTATTCTTTTCCACCACTTGTTACTTACTTCCTGAACACCACACTCGAAACACTTATTTTCTTCTACTGGTTCTGGCGTTTGACAATATCGGCAAACAGGACATCTATAAAGGGCACCAAAAAAATAATGACACAGATTAAATGTAAAAGACAGCTGTTACAGAACCCCAAAGTCAAAAATTCAATTTTACATACTCCCTCTCTTACATAATATTTTTTATAACAACTAAGGCCATCATTCAAAAGACAAACACTTCCAAGCTATTCTCAAACAAAATGGAAAAAAAAAAGATCTTGATAAAGCTGAAGAAAAGAGAAATCTTGATATGCCCCATATCTTTTTCCACTCTTCTGCCTAAAGCTGAGGTAATCAAAGAACTAAATATTTACAGGTTACAATTAGAGACTTGAGACAAGTTATTTTTTTCATGTCTGGTTACCCATAATGTATTTTTACTTGCAATCTACCTTATCTTCACTTCCTAAAGTTTTAAATCATCCAATATGTACCCTTGTCCTCTCAAGGGTGCACCTAAGAGTTGAAATTAAATTCTATAGTAAATTTCACTAAATTAAAACAAAAATGTTAAAGTACTCATGAAATGCATATGACATTTTATCATACAATGAAGTTCACCTGGAAGAAGGTATCAGTGCTCTGTGAGTACTGTTTCGATTTACAAAAAGCCAATAAAAATGGCACAGAAGCCAAATTCATAGATACATAGAGAGGAAAGGTGGCTACCAGGGGCTGGGAAAAGGGGAAAATGGGGAAATACTGGTCAAGAGTTACAAGCTTTCAGTTATGCAAGATGAGTAAGTTCTGGAGAACTGGTGTACATTAATGTTGACTGTAACTGACAATATTATACTGTGTTCCTGAAATTTACTAGAGGGCGGAGCGTGGTCTCACCATAAAATAAAAATAGAAAGAAAACTAAAAAAGGAAAAAAAAAGTAAAATGGTAAAAGTTTGAAGTGACGGATATGCTGAATTGCTTGGTTGTGATGTGTATTTGACAATGTTGATGTATATCAGGTCATCCAGTTGTACACCTTAAGTACATACGATTTTTAAATTATTTATATTTTGTTTTTATTGTAGGCTAATTACAATATTGTGATGGTTTTTGCCATACATTAACATGAATTGGCCACAGATATACAATTGTCCCCTCCCTTTGTGCCCCCCAGCCCACCTGCTGTCACAGAGCACTGGCGCTGGGTTCCCTGCGTCACACAGCAAAGTCCCACTAGCTATCTGTTTTACATATGATAATGTGTATGTTTCAATGCTGTTCTCTAAAATCATCCCACCCTCTCTTTAACCCATATGTGTCTCCTCTGCTGCCCTGCACGTAGGATCATCAGTACTATCTTTCTAGACTTCATATAAGATCAATAAAACTAAAAGCTGGTTCTTTGAGAAGATAAACAAAACTGACAAACCAGTAACCAGGCTCACCAAGAAAAAAGGGGAAAGACTTAAATCAATAAAATTAGAAATGAAAAAGGAGAAGTTACAATGGACAACACAGAAATACAAAGGATCATAAGAGACTACTATGAAAAACTGTATGGCAATAAATTGGGACAAGTTGGAAGAAGTGGACAAATTCTTAGAAAAGTGTAACCTTCCACAACTGAACCAGGAAGAAATAGAAAATATGAACAAATCAATCACAAACACAGAAATAGAAACACAGAAATAGAAACTGTAATCAAAAATCTCCCAATGAACAAAAGCCCAGAGCCAGATGGCTTCACAGGCAAATTCTTCCAAAAGTTTGGAGAAGAGCTAACAACTATGTTGCTATAACTCTTCCAGAAAATTGAAAAGGAAGGAAAATTCCCAAACTCATTCTACGAGGCCACCATCACCCTGATACCAAAACCAGACAATGATACCACAAAAAAGAAAATTACAGGCCAGTATCACTGATGAAGATAGATACAAAAATCCTCAAAATTCCAGCAAACGGAATCCAAAAACACATTATAAAGATCATACATCATGATCAATTGGTCTTTATCCCAGGGATGCAAGGGTTCTTCAAGATATGCAAATCAGTCAATGTGATACACCATATTAACAAATTGAAAGATAAAAATCATTGATCATCTCAACAGATGTAGAGAAAGCCTTTGACAAAATTCAACACCCATTTATGATAGAAACTCTCCAGAAAGTAGGCACAGAAGAACATACCTCAACATAAGAAAGGCTATATACGACAAACCCACAGCAAACATTATCCTAAGTGGTGAAAAACTGAAAGCATTTCTTCTAAAATCAGGAAGAAGACAAGGGTGCCCACTCTCACCACTATTATTCAACATAGTTTTGGAAGTCCTAGCCACAGCAATCAGAGAAGAAAAAGAAATAAAAGGAATCCAGACTGGAAAAGAAGAAATATATACAATTTTGACTGTCAATTATACTTCAATAAAACTAAAAACATTTTTGAAAAAAAATCTATTAACCCTTAACTAAAGACAAAGTAATACTAAGTGCCAGCCATGAATATTTGTGTCCAATGGGCAAACATGATAGAAAGAGCATTACAGCTGAGGCTAAGTGAACTAGCACCACCAATGCTCAAGATATAACTAGAATCAATCTGTTACTCAACTGAATAAATAAAACCAAGGAAAGGAAATATGCAGGAAGAACACTAAGTGCTTGTCACAGATAAGGACTATGTTTGTCAAGAGAAAACTAAAGGATTTAGTCTGTTTCTTTTTTTAGGATCAAAAGAGAAGACAGGAGAAATTTGAAAAAACAACAGAAGTTGCAGGTAGGATCTCGCAAGAGGTCTTGTGAAAGGCAGGAACTAGCTCTGTGTCATCCCTTCAGTCTGTGTGGTGGCTATAGTAATTGTGGGATAAGAAATCAACAATTGGGGCTTCCCTGGTGGCTCAGTAGTAAAAGAATCCACCTGCCATTGCAGGAGACACAGGTTCAATCCCTGATCCAGGAAGATCCCACATGCCTTGGAGCAACTAAGCCCACACACCACAACTATTGAGCCTCTGCTCCAGACCTCAGGAGCCACAAGTATTGAGTCCACACACTGCAACTACTGAAGCCCATGTGCCCTAGAGCCCGTGCCTTACTAAAGAAAAGTCCACATGGCAATGAAGACCCAGCACAGTCAAAAATCAATATAATTAAAAAAAAAAAGAAAACAAATGAATTATGAAATCTAACTTTCAACACTGTGCCAGAATGATCTTTTGAAATGTATGATCCTGAGAATCAAAAAGGAGAAAAGAGGGGAAGTTACAAAAATTAACTTATTTGTACCATACAATTAGAACTCCATGATATATCATCCCATCTGTCTATTAAAAAATAAGTTCATTAATTCTTCCTGCTTTCCCTTCAAAAATAATTACGAGTTGTTACCTTATTTTCCTGAGGAAATACTTGGGGAAACCCTCTCAGAATGTCATTCCCTGACAAGAAAGTACCCTTCAAGGCCTGGTACCAATACTGTCTTCTGTTAAGTAGCCCTTCTGGACCAACCCAGAGGAGGAACCAGCTCGATCTCTTATCTCCACCTTGAATTGTACGCATACATGTGTGATTCTCCCTTAGGAGACTCAATGTCTGTAAAGAGAGTCTGTGTTTTGATTCTTTGCCCCTCAGCACTGTGCATATAGAGAGGCTTAAAACCCACTTGCTGAAGGCACTGTATGGTTTGGAAGGCAGTTGCCCAGTGGGTTGAATTCTGGTCCCAGTTCTGGCATTCTCTGTCCTGACACTCTAAGCATGCTGACCATCACCTCTGGGCCTTAGTCTCCTCCTCTATAAGTAACGAGGAGGGTGGACAAGATGGTCCCTAAGGAAACGTGAAAATGCTATGGTTTTACAAAAATTAATGTGGGACTTTCTGATGGCACAGTGGATAAGAATCCGCTTGCCAATGAAGGGGACACAAGTTCAATCCCTAGTCCAGGTGAATCCCTCAGGCCACAGAACAACTAAGCCCGGGAGCCACAACTACCGAAACCTACACGCCTACAGCCCGTGCTCTCCATAAGAGAAGCCACCACAATGAGAAGCCCGCATGCAGCAACAGAGACCCACTGCAACCGAAAAAAAAGTTAACGTGTACTGAGAGTAAAACTGGAGTGGTGGGAAACAAAGAAGTATCCAGAACTTAAATGGGGTAGCAGATGGACACAAGATACACACTAATACTTTATGGAATGCACACATCTCAGAGTGGCTTTATTCCAGGCAAATTTAAACCTGGACAATTCTCTGAAGAACTAAATGATACCACAGAATTGACTAAGGACTCTACAGAACTGGGGCAAAATTATTCTCTGGTTAAATAAGCCACAGGAAAGCCAGGGTCTGTATATTTGCTCAGATATTTACTGAGCTCCTCCTACGTACTACATCTCCCCCTAAGTATGGAGGGCACAGCAGAGAACAGCCAGACAAGGTCCCTGCTCTGGAAAGCTGGCCACATGGGGGCAAAGAACCGAGACTCCCGTAGACTTTCACCCCTCCTCACTCCTGGGCTTTGGAACGTGACCTTTTGCTTCCTGGCTACACGCCTCCCCCACACCATCTTCTCTTGGGTTCCACGGGTTACCTGGCTAACTCCTATTCCTCTTCCCTGAGTGCTGCCTCTCGGACAAGCCTGGTGGGGTCAGGGCCCTATTCCCTAGTCACGGTTCTGCAACACTGTTCCTTTGTAAACTCGTTTATCCGTGTGATTATTTGATTCTGCACCTTCTTCTCTGCTGGGAAACCCTTGTGGCCAGCGTCTGATCTACCATTCTAGCTAAGACTCACAATGCAGTCTGTGAAGGGAGCAGCAACTTTTGACTACAGGAAATAAAAGTATAGGTTACACCTCAGTTCTTTGCACAGTGCTCCCTTTCATACAAACAGGGTCTGTGCTGCTTTAGGAAACAGGACACCATAGGTGTGTGTGTGCCTCATACTTAGTGACTGTTGTTACTACTGGCCACCAAGCCATGTATAATGATAAATCTAAAACGTCCGATTGGTGTAGCCCGGCACTCTGATAAGAAAGCCAAAGTCAACGGCAGACATAAAGTGCAAGTGATAAACAAGATTTTAGACCTAGATGCCCTTTAAGTAGAGGAGCCTAAAAGCTAAGCTTTACTCCCCCACCCCCCACTCCTTTCATTCTCTGGCTCTTGGAAGGAAAGAACGATTCATGCTGCTTTGGGACATTCCACAAGGATATTAGTCAGCACATTAGAAAGGAATTGGTCTACAGATGCTGACCCCATGTGAACTGAGGAAAAGCAAAGAAGAAATACAGAAGGCCCTTCCATGTGACCTCCTCACCACTGTGGTACCCAGGTTTATAAAATCAAATACTTGGAGTGGTTCTTTCTGGAGGGTGCTGTTTTTAATTCTGGGAAAGAGTAATAACGAGCTCTGACAGGGAGGGGGATGCGCCCCTGCACTCACGTCGTGTCGTCCCAGCGCTGCAGACACTGGCTGTGGAAGCTGTGGTTACATAAGGTGGTGAGGATGCCGTTCACGGACTCGTCCATGCGCTCCAGACACACGGTGCACTTGGGCAACTCTGTCAGGTCCATCACAGGGAGGCTGGCGCCCTACAGGGAAACAACTTGAATGAGCCTCACTTGTCATCCACAGGTTCTAATTTTTCTTTTTTAAGGCAATAGTTTTCCTGATACTCTGACTCCTGGTAGGATGTTCTCAATATTATTGCTTTGTGAAAACAACCTAATTTGGTGAGGTTTTCATCCATGCAACAAATATTAATTGGTCGCCTCCTAGAGTCCCAGGACTGTGCTAGGCACTACGAATACCAAGGGGAACAAAGCAGACGAAGATCCCTGCCCTCACAGCGCTGACACTGGAGGAAGGGAGACTGCTGCCAAAATCTCATGTTACCAGACTCCTAGCTCTAACTCTAAATGGCCATGACCATAACAGAACACAAAGGAAAAAAACCAGGAGTGTATCTGAATGATTTTCCACAGATTAAATTAAAACTCAACACTTTCTACTATGTGATAATAGTATCAACAACAGTGATTTTTATTTATTTAGTACATACTTATTAAATTAAGTCCCTGCTTTGTGTGCCAGACACTGTTCTAGGTGTGGGACTACGGTGAGCAAAAACAGATTCAGTTAAGTTGCAAAACACAAAGTCTGTCCCTTTCCTCACAGAGCTTAGCCTCTAGTAGAGAAAGATACAAAATTCAAAATTTTCATTTATTATTATTTTTAAAATATTTATTTATTTATTTGGCCAGGGCAGGTTTTAGTTGTGGCATGTGGGATCTAGTTCCCTGACCAGGGATCAAACTCAGGGCTCCTGCACTGGAAGTACACAGTCTTGGCCACTGGACCACCAGGGCAGTCCCCCAAAACTCCAAACTTTTAAAAACTGTTAATTACCAATGCTTGTAAAATGGCTGTAATTACCAATGGCTGTGAAAGAACAGAGTGTGAAGGGCATAAGGATCTAGATGGTCAAAAAAAAACACCTCTAACACAGAAATGTCTGACCCAAGCCCTGCCAACTAGGGGACTATTGAGGCAAAGGTGAGGCACATAAATAAGAACACACCAAGAAAAGTCACATTAATCTGCGGCCCCTAAAGAGTAGATATTTGAAAATCTCTCAAGAAGCCGTGTTCATTTAGAGAAAGGAATTCCTAAAACTGAGGCCTTGCACAGTACCTGGCTAAAGAGTAGACTGATTTTTTTTTTTTGGCCCACGCCACTCAGCCTGTGGGATCTTAGCTTCCCAACCAAGGATTGAATGCCCAGGTCCCCTGCATTGGGAGCAGAGTCTTAACCACTGGACCACCAGAGAAAGTCCCCTGTGCCAATTTTTATTTTACCTAATCTAATGACAGAACAATCTAATCTGAATTTATTCCTATCAAGTGGAATTCAACATGAAAAGACCTTTAGGGCTACTTTAAAAGAGGAAATATTAAAAGTATAACAGAGCTGGATCTACTACTTTATTCAAATGAGCACATGTTATAGGAATGCTTCATGGAGGGTGGGAGATCAGAACAATTACTGATACAAATTGCTATCAAAAGGGAATTAAGTATTAGAATAAGGATTAAGGGTTAATATTTAAAACAAAAATATTCATTTTGGGGCTCCAGGCACAGTTTCATCCATCTGGAATAGATACATACTCAACTTCAGTAACACAAATAATATTCTTTATTAAAAAAATACTTTGGACAGTTTTTAAAAGTTGAGATAAAATCCACATATATAAAATTTGCCATTTTCAAGTGATTTTTAGTATATTCACAAAGTTGTACAACCATCACACTGCTATCTAATTCTAGAACACTTCTGTCACCCTCAGAAGAAACCATGTGCTTGCTGTCACTTCTCTCCCCCCAGTCTCTGTCAACTAACTTATTTTCAGTCTCTATGGACTGGCCAATTCTGGACATTTCCACAGGTATCTTAACTTTCAATTTTATACCATTCTGATACATTTATTTCAAACAGAGGAATTATTTGCACTTACATCCTCAGATTTCAATACTTCTGCCCTCTCCACATAGACCAGCTGGCAAACATCATCTTCTATTGAGTTGAACTGGCGGCCATTGCATGCCATGTAAAAACTATCTGCATCAGCCTAGGTAAACCAGGGCGGAAAGGGAAAAAATTAAGAGAGCGATCGTGGTAATGTGCTTTCTATTCAAGATGGCTTCAATTATTCTCTTCATCAGCTTTTAAAAGTTATACTTAGGAGAGAGAACAACTGCCAAAAGTAACATCTGTGGTAGGAGGCTCACAGGCTAAGTGAACTCTGCAGGTCAATATCCTACTCTACAATTTTTTCTGATACATGGTAGTTTTATTTGAATAATCAGAAGCTACTGAAGTGCAATAAACTGATGGCTCCTACAATTTTAATACATAGTCAACCAACAATGGTCAATGTTTCCCTTGATATCATTTTTTTCCCCTTTTGCCTCTAGTCAGCACTTTCACAGCAGCTGAGGTCAGTTCTATTTGGAACCAAATCATAACTGATAACTGTTAACGGGAGAGTTTTTTTTTTCTTTCTGGCTGCACCTTGGGGCTTGCAGGATCTTAGTTCCCAAACCAGGGATTGAACCTGGGCCCACCAGCAGTGAAAGTGCTGAGTCTTAACCAATGAACTGCTAGGGAATTCCCTATGGAGAAGCTTTTTAAAACAAATGTCAGCATCTAGGTGAGAAAAAATAAGAGGACCAGTGGAACCAGTAGGGAGTGAGAAGCCAATTCCTTTTTTTCAATAAGCCAAATAATAACAGTAATTAATACATGATAGTTAGACCAGGATCCTGTCAGGAGGTTTTAAACAACCTAGTGTACAATACCAAAAGCAAAACTCTTGGCCACGGTCAATAGGTCCAAGATGAACTAGCCTTTAAAATTCTAACAGTCTTGTTCCCTTGGAGTGGAAGACAGATAAAACCAGGGGAAATCAGTCCCCTGCAGAAAGCACATGTGCATTTGTGGGTAAGAACACAAGTAAATCCAATCTTCCAGTCTAGCCTCAGTAGGAAGTAACAAAGAGACAATTCCAGCTTTTAAAGCTCAGCAATTTTTAGAGGCAGCTGAGAGGCTGTGGCTTGTGTGGATTTCACTCCCACACAGGCATTAGCCACAACATAGGAAGTTACGTGCTCTGGCCCTGCCAGTACAGACAAGCTGCCTGAAGAGAGGAAGTGTGTTCTGCAAAAGGAAATGCCACACCTTCAACCTTGAGGTCGAGATTTGAGTGGTATCAGGCAAAAACAGTCCCGGCTGTCTACCCTCACGCAGTCTTGAATCTTGGAGCCACTGAAGCTTTTCAGTAGTTTTTCACTGCACTCAGTTCAGTTCAGTCACTCAGTCCTGTCTGACTCTTTGCAACCCCATGAAATGCAGCACGCCAGGCCTCCCTATCTATCACCAACTTCCAGAGTCCACCCAAACCCATGTCCATTGAGTCTGCACATGGATGATGTAATTCAAGTGTGGATTCTTGTATTATCTATGCTATCTTAATATGACCAAGAGAGCTAAGCCACTAAGGAAGGATGACCAGTTCTGAACAAAGATTCTGCAGGGACTTTTTGGTGGAGAAGGGGAGGCTTTTCCTTTGGGAAATAACCTGTATATTGGGTAAAGGGTATTTGAAATTAAAATGTTACAAGTCAGTTCCTGGATAATAAATGTCTTTAACACTAAGCAGCAGCAGCCCCAAATGGCTTCTCCCATTTTTCAAGAGCAGTGGCTTTGCCTTGAAATGCTTTTGGATGAATAACCAGCACAGTGAGCTGCTGGACTCTGCGTACGCACCAAGGGCCAGTGGGCCATGGCCGGCTCTTCAGGGCCGCCATCACCACCAGAACTGCTGCAGATGTGGCTGCCGAGAACAGCAGACTCGGCCAAAGACCTCCAGCTCTGTAGATGCTCCCTAAGCGCCCAAGCCTCCTCAGGGGCAGGGACAAGGTGTGTGATACTGGGAATGTGACAAAATCTACTCAATCCCAGATAAATCCTTTCTTTCTTGGGGGAGTTACCTGGACCAAAGGTGTATACTTTTTGAACACACTGCTCTCTTCTTTAAAATCTTGATATTGGAAATGTAGCTCTACTGGCTGGGATATTTACTGAGCACCCAATGCATGCCAGGTACTGTATATGCAAAGGACAAGAGCAGGGAGCAAAATCCATGTGCCTCCTGCTTCAACCCAGCACTGAGATGCACTGAACAAGAGCCTGACGCTAACTGCAAAACACACAGAAGAAACAACTCATTTAAAATGCCTGTACTATATAGAGCCCAAAATTTAATGAAACCCAGCTTCTGTTTTTTTCTAGTCCTTTGATTTGATTGTTCTCTTCTCAGGATTAACTCAGAAAAAGAAAAAACTATTATAATCAATGTTTCTTTACTGTTGCTGCTGCTAAATCGCTTCAGTCGTGTCCGACACTGTGCGACCCCATAGACAGCAGCCCACCAGGCTCCCCCGTCCCTGGGATTCTCCAGGCAAGAACACTGGAGTGGGTTGCCAGTTCCTTCTTCAATGCATGAAAGTGAAAGTGAAGTCACTCAGTCGTGCCGACTCTTAGCAACCCCATGGACTGCAGCCCACCAGGCTTCCCCGTCCATGGGATTTTCCAGGCAAAGTAATCAACTAGTAACTAGTTGTTACTAGTGATCAACTAGTGCTAAGAATGTATTTTTTACTTCTCAAAAGAAAGTAGGCTGGCCTAAGCCTACAAGTGATAATGAGCCAACATACTCCATTGAGAGGTTATCTGTCCTTTTCTGTTCCAAAGAACTACAAAACTGAACCCCCTTCTGCCTCCCTGTACCTTGAATTATAAATTAATTCATCAAAGGGCACAGTACAACTTTGTAGGCACATCTGACACCTCCAGCATAAAGAAAGATGAGGCCAACAGAGATTCAAAAAATGATAAAAGACATAAAATAGGCCTGTTAGTTCTTAATAAAAATTCCCTGGTGAGAAACAGAAAGGAATAAGAATACAGTTACCTGCCCAGGCCATGGAGTCAGGCTGCCTGTGTTTGAATCATAACTCTTTGACACTAGCTGTGTACCCTTGGGCAACTGACTCACTCATGTATGTTTCCTCAATTATAAAATATGAAAATAATGACACCTACCTTATGACATATCTGAGAGGACTCAAGGAGCTAATGCATGCGAAGCTAATACCTGGCATCTGGTAAGTGATTCAGAGTTGGTGCCTACTGAGTCTACTCTCATTAGGGCCCAATATTAATTTAACATCTTTGAGACCTATACTAGGAGGGTAGTTTTAGGCCTTAGAAAATCCCCGATAGAATGAGCCTTAGACCTTCAGATCTAGCATTACAGGTAAAAAATACAACTCACAATACCAAGGTCAAGGGGTCTATCTTCAGAGAGCACTAAGAAAGCTGTGTTACAGTCCTAGAAAACATCTGTCAACTTAAGCAACTTACATGTGGTCAAAAGACAGAGGTGGAGAAACAAGTATTGGATTGGCCAAAAAATTCATTTGGATTTTTCCATAAAATCTTACAAAGAAAATCCATTAAGAGTAGCAGAAAAATTTCACAACATCATCTGCAGATTGCAAAGGGTGGCATGTGCTACAGAGACGTTTATGGGGTTTTTAGACAAGTTACTGTTGTGGGCTTAATACACCTGAGACTAAATAAAAAGCCTAATATATTCTCAAACATTTTTTTCCCAATCCCTTTCTACGTTATCTGTGTTACTTGCTTAACACCCTTGCCCATTGAGTAGAAGCTATATGTGAAATACTGTCATGACACAATTCTTGGCGAACAGTGAGTATCTTCCCTTGCCCACATCCTGCTCCTGCTGGACAAGGACTAATCCCTAGGGATTAAAGTGAGGGCTTAATTCCCAGTCACTTATTTCTAGCTGTATAACCGTGGCCAAATCACTAACCTCGCTCTGCAGCTGGTTTCCTCATTTGTAAAACTAGGGTAACAACAGTACCTGTCTACCTCATAGGGTTATAGTAAGGATTACATCAGCTAGTGCCCATTAAGCACTTAGCAGAGTGAATGGTACAGAATAAGCAGTCAATAAAGGTTGCGTATTATCACTAACCTCATTATTACACTTAAAAGATTTAATATACCACTTGCCCACTATTCGCAAAGTGTCTCAGTGACCTTAGACGGTGTTCTGACAGTCAGTGAAAGCAGCTGTTAGGTGCTTTTCAGTTCTCAGTGTCAACTTGTGAAGTCTAAGCTCACAGGGCCATTGAAATACTTTTTAAATGTCTCCCTCAAAGGTGCAGTGCTTTGTAGAGGTTAAAGATAATTGTGTACTTTCTTGGACTCGGAAATCCAAGTTTAGAAACTTAGAAAACACTAAGTTTTTGTTTTGTTTTTCTTCTGGTGGCCCAATGAACAGGTACAAATACAATTCAACTCTTATTTCTCTTAATTCTCTACCTACAACCAATGAATGGCCACTACTGCTGTGAGCTCTAGCTTTTCATAACGAGGAGGTGACAAATGGGCATTGTGTCACGAGCTTCTATTATCCACAGATCTTGGTGATTGGTCAGACGCAATGACAAATGACCCTACAGGCACATTCATTTCTTTGCCAACCTGCAAGTTGGAACTGCTTATCTGGGGCAAACTCAGAAAGGCTATTTATCAGTGAGGTGTGAAAGAACTAACTTTGACAAAGCTGCATTTCACAACCTGATGAAATTTCAAAATGTAACAGGTTATTAAAAAAAAAAATACAAACAAATTAAAGAAAACCTATGGACAAGGTAGTCCTCTATTAACCTGCATAATACGTAAAGCTTACCTCATTTTTATATTCACATAGAAACACGCAGACTCCTAAGAATGAAAATACAAAACCAAGAGAATATCTTTCTGACATCTTTAGAACCGAGGCACATGCAAAATTATGCTTAATGCAACAAGGGAAATGGACTGGATGGCCAAACCTTCTTAAACATTGTTATAATGCACAAGTATACTTTTAAAAGCTGAAAATATCACCTTTCTTTCAGAGTTTGTCTCTCTATTGCAGTGATTTCCAGTTAGAACTCAAAAGCATCTTTAATAATTCAGGGAATGTCACAAAACCCCTCGTCATCAAAAAAAATTTTTATTTGATTTTCTAGAATGTGCCCAAGAATATCTACTAAAAAGAGAATGATAGAAGCAGGGGCACAGTTTTATAATGGCAAATAACAATACAGGGTTAAGAAAGGTTGGGAATTACTGTTCTACTAGAATAGCTACTACTGGATAAACGAACACACACAACCCTAGATTTCACACTCAATTTGATTTATAAAAAATAACAGCTATGAATTGGAATTGTGTGCTTCCTGATGAATTCAGCAATATTTCTAGAATTACATTAATACTCTAGAAGATATCAAGATTTCTAAATGCAAGACGTAGTAAATTAAACATGGCTAGTATCAAACACTTTCAAAAACACAGTTTTTGTGGCAAACAGATTTTTAATATCTTAACTTTTACCTGTGCACTAAACTTTATCAGCACCATATATTGATTTGGAGTAGAGTCTCTGATGATTTTCATTTGTTCAATTACTTCATTAAATGGGGCGACAAACTTCATAAGGTCATGACTGGTCATTGTAGCAGGGACTGTGAGAATACACAGCATGGCACTACGCCTCACATCTTCTTTTAAGGAGGTCATCTTACTAATAAGACAATAATTAGACTGTCTTGAATAGATGAGGTATGGTTAGTTCAAGCAACACTAATCAGACAACTTTTATGTCCAAGGAAAAACAAAATGTAATACTTTATAAATCAATTTAAACAGTTTGTTATCTTACTGGAAAATACTCACCTGGGTAAATGGAGAACCGCTTAAACACATCTGCAACGGACTTTAAGGTAAACTTTGAAATGTTCTACATGATACCCACCAATGATATTTTTTAATCTTCAGTTAAAGGCTTTTAATGGTTATAAACCTCCATCAGGCAAATTTGCAGTATTTTGCTTTCATTCGTTTTTTAATCACCACCATCCTTAGATAACAATAGAAGAACAACTCTAACTATGGACTTCTCTTGAAGGTTTTCGAAGAGAAAAGACCTCTAAATATAGGAAGGAGAATTCTGAATCATGAAGATGTGACTCTGAAGATTACAGGAAGTGTTGTTGGATTAGAATAGCTAAAAGAAGGGAAAGAAAAATCATCCACAATACAATTTGCTTTTTTCTTCAAACTTTAAACTTTGTATTTTGTATTGGGATATAGCCAGTTAAGAATGTTGTGGTAGTTTCAGGTGAGCAATTTGCTTTTGAAATGCGGCAAACTCACTTCAACAGCTGCAATCCAAAATGGCTACCTGAGTATTCTGTTTCCCAGTGGGGACTGAGCAAACAATTTAGGACAAGGACAGTCTTTAAAGAAATCAGCAACTAACTATCCAAGGAGCTGGTGGCCTAGCTATGTTGATTATATAGCAAAATCTTCCTTTCCTTAGGCCTCCAGAAAGCCTTGTTTGGACCACAAAAAGGAGTTCAAAGATATGATGAAATGGCAACCCATTAAGTGACTTCTTAGCAGCTTCTTTAGTAAAGACTTGGTGGGAATAAGAGACTACATCTATATTATACATCACTTAGAATTTTTCTTTTCTTATCTTCCTTCCTTTCATTTTTCCAATCACCTGTATGCCTACCTTCTCAGGGAATATTTTCTTGGGTATTCTCTCAAGTGAATCTGCATGATTCATTCATAAGGCTCTTTTACCCAATTTATGAGATTTAACCATATATAAAATATCTAAGAATTCTTAAGAAAATATCTAAGAATTTAACACACAATATATGAAAGTACTAACCCTTTGAACAAAGCTTAAAATAATCCTTCTCTTCAGGGCAAGAATATTTTCTCCACCCTATGGCAAAAAACAGACAAACTCAAAAGAGAAAAGGATTTTCTTACTTTGTCTTGTACAGATGCATAATACCATGAACTATTTCAACTGAGGGGTTTCCACTGAAGAAGGAAATCTGATCTGGAAGCTGCTTGGATGGAGAATCAAGAGCAGCATTTACACCTTCTTTACTTGTATCTTTACTTCTCTGTGCAGTGAGGGATGCTTCTGAAGATTTCCTTTCTTCCACTGTAGCTTCTGGCTCATCTTTCACAAACCAAAAAGTTAGTAGATTTATAAACTGATATGAAATATGTGGAAGGATTCCAATTAGATGAGAATTTTAAGTCAGAGTGAAAGAGAAATTGCATTAAGAATTGCATTCACAGAACAGCCGAGTTTTGGGGACATCACAACTTGAAAGTACTCTTTGCCCCCACTCTCCCTGCCCCCATGTCATTAACACCCTCAGAAACTGAAGGATGTCGACTTTACATTGAGAAGTACCATAATAAGGCAGGTGTCTTCCATCATGCACTTCTGAAAGTGTAAGTCGCTCAGTTGTGTCCGACTCTTTGCGACCCTATGGACTATACAGTCCACAGAATTCTCCAGGCCAGAATACTGGAGTGGGTAGCCTCTCCCTTCTCCAGGGGATCTTCCCAACCCAGGGATCGAACCCAGGTCTCCTGCATTGCAGGCAGATTCTTTACCAGCTGAGCCACAAGAGAAGCCCAAGAATCCTGGGGTAGGTAGCCTATCCCTTCTCCAGTGGATCTTCCCAACCTGGGAATTGAACCAGGGTCTCCTGCATTGCAGGTGGATTCTTTACCAACTGAGCTATGCACTCCTAAGTGGGACAAATATTCAGGGCTGTTTGAAAGTTTGAAAACCAACCTACCAGTTCTCCACACTGGAGATGCAATACACATCCACTCCCCTGGATGGAGCGAGCTGGCAGAGCAGGGGGAGTCACAACATGCTTATCTGGATTCAACATGAATCGCCACAGACCTACGTGCTAAGTAGCTCTCCTCACTGAGGCGAGTTGTCAACCTAGCTTGTTATGAGTAATTTAGAAGAAATATTTAGAGAAACTGAAATCCACCCTGACAGCTTCATGTAAGGAACATAGGCAGTAAAAGCTAAAGTATGCCAGAGGTCTTGATCACAGGCTCACTGAACACCACTCCAACACAAGCAACCATGAGTTTACCTTACAGAAGATAGCCTAGGGTTCTGGAAAGCATACCTGGGTTGGCCTTCATGGTCTCAATGATCACATCTGTCATTTCTCGACGACCAAGATGCTGATGTATGATTGCTGCTTTCTCCCCTGGTGACTTCCCTTCTAAACAGGCTACAGCTGAAGCTAGTGTCTTCTTTTGGATCTCCTCATCAGACATTTCCCCAACTAAAGAATACATGAATAATTAATATCTGATAATAAAACAAGCCTCTTTCCACTCTCAATGTATCCATCCACAGGTTTCCTTTTTCTCTCTGCTGCCTTCCCCCAAGACTATAAGATGCCTTTTGCAAGGTCCTTCTCACTCATCTCTGGGGCTCTGCAGTATTGACAGTCAGTTAATGCCCAGGGCAATAAACTCTGAAATGCACGGTGGTCCTAGTGGAAAGAGTGCATTTTAAAGCAAATGAAGGAGATAAGAGCTTTGATAGTGATCCTGCTCAGATGAACCAACATTTTAGTAACACTTGTACAGTGAAACTGTGTTGGACCCCAAATGAGGGCATCAAGTCCACTAATCAACAAAACTTTTAGGGTTAGTCTTCTTAACAACCTGGGTTAGCCTAATCCCACCTTGTCCTGAAAAACTGTGATCATTTTCTTAAATCACTAAATGAATGATTAAATAATTAAATAATAAAAATGATTAATTAAATAATAAAAATGCAAAATGAATTTGGAGATTTGACAGAAATATCCTTAATATAAGCTTTATGTGAAGAAAGATCAAGCCTGTTTTGCCCATCACTGTATCCTCAGTACTTACATCACAGTGCCTGGCACACACTGGAAGCTCTTTAAAGATATGTTGAATAAATTAATGACTCAATGACTGACCCATGTAAAAATGTATATGTCGCTTATGTCAATTAATTCGACTTTCAGAACTCAGTAGCCTATTTAATTATATTCAGTCTTTAGTTTGCAGCTCAAAAATTCACACACTCAGGCAAGTTTCCCACAAGACCATCCCTACCAGCCCCAGGCCTCTTCCCCAAACCAAACACATCCTCTCATGATAGCTTTCCAAACTCCTTGCCAGCTTTCTACCTTCCCTTACTGTACATTTGTCACAGCTGTATCCTACATTTATCCTGTAATTATTTACCTAATTTATCTCCATGAACTGAAGTGAATTGCTGGTGCCCTTAAAGCAGGGACCATGTCTCTTTCCGCACAAAACTAAAGCTCAACAGAGAGTGAGCACTCATCAAGTATTCCTTGAATGAATGATGCGTTGCTGGCTGTTCAAGGAACAGAGCCATACCTGCATTTCCCAGGAGGAGGCTGTGTGACTGGCAATGAAGAGCTCAGACTCTTTTTTTTTTTTGTTAGTGAGCTCAGACTCTTAAGTCCAGCTCTCTGAGGCAGAATTCCAGTTTTGCCACAGATAGATGATCCTGGGTAAGGCACTTAATCCCAGGGCTTCAGTTCCAGTTTGTAAAAGCCTCATACACCCATAAAACTAATTAGGTTGTATGAAGATACAAAAAGTGTGCACACGAGGTGTTTAGTACAGTGCTTGGATATAGGAAGTGTACACATTTTCAGTTATAATTATAACTACTGCCGCAGGGCGCCCAAATGGATGGTTTTTCAAAGAGGAAGAATTTAATTAAACCAGAAGCCGTCAGCGTGCTGGGGATTCCCTGTCTGCCTTCATAAAGCCTGCTGCTGCTGCTGCTGCTGCTGCTGCTGCTAAGTCGCTTCAGTCGTGTCCGACTCTGTGCGACCCCAGAGACGGCAGTCTAGAGAAAATCAATTCGCACATCTAGGCTCTCACCCAGGTTGGAGAGTGCGACGCGCCAAATATAAACAAAGTCCCGGTGGGAAGGCACAAGGAAGGAGGGACCGGCAAAGACTTCCCACAGGTGACACCTGGGAAGAGACTTCCCAAGGATGGTGGGGGGATGAGAGGGATCCCAACCACTTCTCGGCTTCCTCCTGAAGCGGAGGCCCTTGCCCGGACTCAGACTCTGAAAGGACGCGCCCCGGGGCCCAGGCGCGGGCCACGGGGGAGGCGGCGAGGCCGCGGACTCACCGGCAGCGCTGAAGCCGAAGCCGGCGGGGACCGGCGAGTGTTCTGCGAGCTCCAGGCGGATGACAACTAGTGACACACTCATAGGGCAGCCGCTGGCCGGCGAAGGCCCCGGCGGGCTCAGGCGAGGCTGGGAGGCGAGCCTAAAGGTAGAGAGGCCCAGGGCGGGCAGCGCCGCCACCGCCTCAGCAGCAGCAGCACCTCCGCGAGCAACCCTTTGAGCCACAACAACCTCCACTTCCGCCTCCCGGCCGCCGTCGTTGTCCTGTGAGGTTACGCATGCGCGGGCCAGCGCGCTCTTTGATTGGGTGTGGCCGTAGCCACGTGACTGGTGTGTTTTCGCTGAGGTGAGCCAGCACCCTGCGTACGGAATCTGGAAGAAATCGTGGAGGAGGCACGTCACGGCAATCTCGGGAGCTGGGCTTTCATTAGGCGGATCGGTGGGTTTGCGTCCAGACCTGAGTTAGCCTACCTGAGAGACCTCGTTCTTAGCCCAGCTCATCTGACGGCGAGGGGTCTCTGACTCCGCGAGGTCTCCCAATTGTCCGAGCCACCTGCACCCTGCAGAGAGCTCTGGCTTCTTTTTGTCCTGTTTGATCTCTCGCTCCAACTGTAGGCAGGGTTGCTTTGGGTCGGCCACGCTTTACAGATCGGTGCTCTGAGGCATAGAGATGAATCCGCTTCTTTCTCTGAGGGCCAATAGGGAGTAGGGACTGTTGGGGTGGTGGGGATACATTGGTGAATAAGATGAACACCCAACTCCCGTTCTTATGGATTTGACCTTGTCCCTAGTTGTGTGACCTTGAGCGAGGTTTTTCATAAAATTGTGTGATATCCTTATACAGCTATGCGGATGAAGCAAGTAGAGGCTGTGACTGTTTACATTAATTTTTCTGAGAGTCCGCATTCTTTTCAATATCCCAGACTTGAGATTGAGGACAGGAGGAGAAGGGGGCGACAGAGGATGAGAGGGTTGGATGCATCACCGACCTAGCGGACATGAGTTTGAGCAAACTGGGAGATAGTGAAGGACAGGGAAACCTGGTGTCCTGCAATCCATGGCGTAGCAAGGAGTGCGAAAGGACTTAGCCGCTGAACAACAGACTTGCCTTTGGCACGTGAACATGGAGGGCCACAATCAATACATATATAGCATATATGTGACAGGATGCTAATCGATATATGTTATCATGACATGTAAGTGTGTCATAGCACACACTGTGTCCTGGACATACGTAGGTGTGTGGACTACAAATCCATATCTTGACCACCTGATGTTTATACATTATGACTGCACACTATGAATTAGTTTCAGTGTACACTTTATATCATGATTTCTCAACCTCTGCACTGTTAACATTATTGGACTCACTAAGCCTTTGGGTTGTGTGTATGTCCTACATTTAATGGAATAGTTAGCACCATCCCTGGCCTGACCTACTTGGTACCAGTAGTACCTCCAACTGGTGACCACCAAAATGTCTCCAGACATTCCCAGATGTCCCCTTGGGGCCAAAATTCCCCGCAGTGGCAGTTGCTGATTTTTGTGGAACTGTATATGTCATATGCATCCCACTATATGTATATAATATATGAGATCTCATGTGAACTTTTTTTAATAGTATATTACAGTAGCAGATAACATTTAATGGTGTGCCAGGTAATAACTTGAGTGCTTTATTAATACATACTTTATGTAGTAGTAAGAATAACTTCATGAGACAGGTACTATAATTTTTCCCATTTTATGGAGGAGGAACCTGAGGCTCAGAGAGAGTCACTTGCTCAGGATCTCACAAGTAAGTAAGCGGCAGAGCTAGACTTTGAATGCAGGGAATCTGATTCCAGAGCCAACACTCAATCTCTACTAAACCATCTCTTTAATATGCAGCAACTGGCCTTCTCTAGTGGCTCAGATGGTAAAGAATCTGCCTGCAATGCGGGAGGCATGGATTCAATCCCTGGGTTGGGAAGATTCCTTGAAGAAGGGAATGGCAACCCACTCTAGTATTCTTTCCTGGAGAATCCCATGGACTTAGGAGCCTGGTCCATGGGCTTGCAAAGAGTCAGACACAACTGAGCAACTAACACTTTCACTTTTTCACACTGTGTGCATGTTTATGAAAGTATAATTTAGGTAGCACATCTACATTACACATACTGAGAGGCAGAGAGAGAGAAGATGAATATTGTTTACGGTGGAGAAGGAAGATGCCAGTTCCAGAGAACTACTCACTAGAGATGGGCAAAATGGGCTTGTTACAGTACTCTGTAGCTGCCAAATACTATGCCTGCCACCTGTGTTGCCCTGTTTTCTGATTCATCCAGTTTATTCATCATTCCAACTCATATTTCTATTCTAATTTTTGGCCTTGCCACACACCTTGCAGGATCTCTGTTCCTTGACCAGGGACTCAACCAGGGCCACAGCAGTGAAAGCCGGAAATCCTATTAGGTGCCCAGGAAGTGTTGTTGGTTCAGTCGTGTCTGACTCTTTGCAACCCTATGGATTGTAGCCCACCAGGCTCCACTGACCATGGGATTCTCCAGGCAAGAATACTGGAGTGGGTAGCCATTCCCTTCTCTAAGGGATCTCCCCAACCCAGGGATCTGCAGGTCTCCTGCATTGCAGGCAGATTCTTTACTGTCTGAGCCACTAGGGAAGCCAAGGGAACTCCTCCAACTCATGTTTTTACTGAGCACCTGCTACGTGTCTAGATATTATGCCAGGTCCTAAGGGAGAGATAGACATGAAAATAAAATAAGGCCTTTCCTTAACAAGTTTACATGTAGAGGAGTAGATAGAGTCAAAAGAAGAACTATGATGGGGTAAGTTGTCTAGTGAAGGTATGGATAAGAAGCAGTGAAAGTGGAAAAAAAAATTAGTATCAGAGTCTTCCAAGAAAAAGAAAGACTAGCCTCTCTAGAGGAGATAAAGCTGATGCTGTGATGTAAAAATGAGTGGAAATTTACTAGCAAATAAAGCAGACCTCCCTGTAGCTCAAATGGTGAATCTGCCTGCGATGCAGGAGACCAGGGTTCGATCCCTGGGTTGGGAAGTTCCTCTGGAGAAGAGAATGGCAACCCACTCTAGTATTCTTGCCTGGAGAATTCCATGGACAGAGAAGCCTGGAAGGCTACAGTCCATGGGGTCACAAAGAGTTGGACACAACTGAGCAATTAACACACACAAACCAGGCAGAGGCATTCCAGTCAGTGGGCAGGTACCATGGAGTTACCAGGATGTATGGTATGAGAAATCACAACCTTTTCCTGCTCTGAAGAGAGCACTGGGAAGTAAGAATAGACCATCATCTCTAGTTGGAAGGAAGAAGCAGCTAGTTGTGGGAGCCCACTCATCCATTAACTGGAGTATAAGGAGGACAGTGTCTTCAATGAGAATAAAAGTCACCCCTTCAGTATGAAAGTCAGCCCTTTTCATCTCTGTTAAGCCCTCATACAGAACTTGTTAACACTTTTGGAACCTATAAATAAATTTCTCCTTCCGTCATTGACTTTGGCCTTGGCACAGAACATAAGTAAAACCCAAAATGCAAATCAATCTACCTTTTCATTTCAGCATTCGTGCCCCAGTCCAGCAAATTTCCAACTACATAAGAAACACGTTATATCATCTTGAACTTTTACTTCCTAAGAATTCTTTCTTTAGATTCTTCATACTTTATTTAGTCCTTATGGTGGCACTGAGGTGACTCCCATCAACATGCAGGCTGTCTTACCAACCTGTTTTGCTCTAACTGGCTTCTTGGTTTTTTAACCATAGACATCACATGAGAAACTTCAAGATTTTCAAGTGGAACTGACTGCAAGTAGAATTTTTTGTTGTTCTTTTTCCCAGGTTTTTATTTCAGACCTAAAAAAAATTGAAATAATAGTACAATGATCTCTCATATACCTTTCATCACACGCTCTTCACTGAGACTAATTATTAACATTTTGCCACATTTATGTCTATTCATGTGAAAATGTTTGTATATCTATGTATACATGTACCTGTTATATGTATGTTTTTCTTTCCCCTGAACTTGTTGAAAGTAAGTTTAGAAAAGAGGCAGTGAAGATCAGGAGGTCATCGCCCTGCTCTGTAGGAGGGATGATAGTGTGGTGGCATCGTGAGTGCTAGGAGGAGGTGAGTACAGGGCACCCTGAGAGAGTACAGGAGAGACTGCTCATCTGCCTCTTCTGGTGGCCAGAAGAGGTTTCATGAAGGAAGTGACAGGCAAACTACAACCTGAGGGACAATGGGCAGTTATCCAGGTAATGGATGGAAGGGAGCATTCAGGCCAGGGCAACAGCCTTACATGGAAGTGAGTGTCGAGATCACCCAGGCTAAGGTGAAGTACAAAGGAGAGCTGCTGCCCAAAGGGGAGAAGAGGGTCTCGGCCTTTTCAGGCAGCTTGAGGAGCTGAGAGTTTATTGTGAGTATGATGGAGAGTCACTGGAGATTTTAAATGGGGGTAGGACATGATCAAATTTGCAATTTTGAATGAAGAGGCAAGGGGACCACTTAGGAGGCTGCTACAAAGGTCTGTGGGTGAGATCACACAGTGAGTGGAGAGGTAGATCGAACTCTTCCAGAGGAAAGACTGGTCGCACCAAGCACCAGAATGGAGGTGTGTGGCTGGGGGACTGGGGTGAGTCCAATTGTCTAGCTTGGGTTGCTGGGGAAATGGTGGAGCCCTTTGCTGGGCCAAGGACCTTAGGAAAGGAGTTGTCATGGAGGGCAGAGACAGTGAGTTCAGCTCTGGTTGTGTCTGAAATGCTGGTTGGAAGTCAGAGTAGACATGCTGGTGGCACCCTGGGTGCCAGGACGGAGGTCTGCTTGGAGGCAGTGAAGGCTAATCATGTCCTGTTTCTGCTTCACAGCCTTGGCCCCAACATGTGCCTAAGGCAGCTTCTGCAGTCCTCCTGGCTCCAGCGGGCTTGGCGGGCGGCCTTCCTGAAACACGTCCAGGGCAGGCACCCGGGAGCCTGGAGATGGACACATTCTGGAGGCAGCCCCTACAGAGCAGTGATTTTTGACATGGGCGGAGTTCTGCTTCCTTCTCCAGGGAGAGTGGCCGCAGGTGAGCTCTTCATTCTCCTTCACCTTTAGAGACTGGGGTGTGTGGGGGTGGGGGAAAGGAGGTGGTGAGGGGAGATGACAGTGTGCCTCAGTGGGTGCTATTCTTGCTCTTGAATCAAATTCCAAGCAACAGTAGTGCTGCTGAGGATCTTGGGCAAGTGGTTTCACTTCTCTGAGTCAGTTTCCTCATCATTAGAGTAATGCTAATGATAGTACATACTTCTTTGGGGTTTGGGGAGCATTAAGTGAGATCATTCATAGAAAGCACTCAATTAGCAGAATGAGTGCTTGGCTCATCTGAAATTCTCAATAAATGATGAACTGTCATTGTTATGGGTAGAATTGAATTACCTTTCCCTGAGAACTGCTTCTGAATGCTGTAATCTCCCCTCCCTGCTTTTTTGTTTTTTTTTTTATTTTATTTTATTTTTAAACTTTACATAATTGTATTAGTTTTGCCAAGTATCAAAATGAATCCGCCACAGGTATACACGTGTTCCCCATCCTGCACCCTCCTCCCTCCTCCCTCCCCATACCATCCCTCTGGGTCGTCCCAGTGCACTAGCCCCAAGCATCCAGTATCGTGCATCAAACCTGGACTGGCAACTCGTTTCATACATGATCTTTTACATGTTTCAATGCCATTCTCCCAAATCTTCCCACCCTCTCCCTCTCCCACAGAGTCCATAAGACTGTTCTATACATCAGTGTCTCTTTTGCTGTCTCGTACACAGGGTTATCGTTACCATCTTTCTAAATTCCATATATATGCGTTAGTATACTGTATTGGTGTTTTTCTTTCTGGCTTACTTCACTCTGTATAATAGGCTCCAGTTTCATCCACCTCATTAGAACTGATTCAAATGTATTCTTTTTAATGGCTGAGTAATACTCCATTGTGTATATGTACCATAGCTTTCTTATCCATTCATCTGCTGATGGACATCTAGGTTGCTTCCATGTCCTGGCTATTATAAACAGTGCTGCGATGAACATTGGGGTACACGTGTCTCTTTCTCTTCTGGTTTCCTCAGTGTGTATGCCCAGCAGTGGGATTGCTGGGTCATAAGGCAGTTCTATTTCCAGTTTTTTAAGCAATCTCCACACTGTTCTCCATAGTGGCTGTACTAGTTTGCATTCCCACCAACAGTGTAAGAGGGTTCCCTTTTCTCCACACCCTCTCCAGCATTTATTATTTGTAGACTTTTGGATCGTAGCCATTCTGACTAGTGTGAAATGGTACCTCATAGTGGTTTTGATTTGCATTTCTCTGATAATGAGTGATGTTGAGCATCTTTTCATCTGTTTGTTAGCCATCTGTATGTCTTCTTTGGAGAAATGTCTATTTAGTTCTTTGGCCCATTTTTTGATTGGGTCATTTATTTTTCTGGAGTTGAGCTGTAGGAGTTGCTTGTATATTTTTGAGATTAGTTGTTTGTCAGTTGCTTCATTTGCTATTATTTTCTCCCATTCTGAAGGCTGTCTTTCACCTTGCTAATAGTTTCCTTTGATGTGCAGAAGCTTTTAAGGTTAAATAGGTCCCATTTGTTTATTTTTGCTTTTATTTCCAATATTCTGGGAGGTGGGTCATAGAGGATCCTGCTGTGATGTATGTCAGAGTGTTTTGCCTATGTTCTCCTCTAGGAGTTTTATAGTTTCTGGTCTTACGTTGAGATCTTTAATCCATTTTGAGCTTATTTTTGTGTATGGTGTTAGAAAGTATTCTAGTTTCATTCTTTTACAAGTGGTTGACCAGATTTCCCAGCACCACTTGTTAAAGAGATTGTCTTTAATCCATTGTATATTCTTGCCTCCTTTGTCAAAGATGAGGTGTCCATATGTGCATGGATTTATCTCTGGGCTTTCTATTTTGTTCCATTGATCTATATTTCTGTCTTTGTGCCAGTACCATACTGTCTTGATAACTGTGGCTTTGTAGTAGAGCCTGAAGTCAGGTAGGTTGATTCCTCCAGTTTCATTCTTCTTTCTCAAGATCGCTTTGGCTATTCGAGGTTTTTTGTATTTCCATATAAATTGTGAAATTATTTGTTCTAGCTCTGTGAAGAATACTGTTGGTAGCTTGATAGGGATTGCATTGAATCTATAAATTGCTTTGGGTAGTATACTCATTTTCACTATATTGATTCTTCCAATGCCATGAACATGGTATATTTCTCCATTTATTAGTGTCCTCTTTGATTTCTTTCACCAGTGTTTTATAGTTTTCTATATATAGGTCTTTAGTTTCTTTAGGTAGATATATTCCTAAGTATTTTTTTCTTTCCGTTGCAATGGTGAATGGAATTGTTTCCTTAATTTCTCTTTCTGTTTTCTCATTATTAGTGTATAGGAATGCAAGGGATTTCTGGATGTTGATTTTATATCCTGCAACTTTACTATAGTCATTGATTAGTTCTAGTAATTTTCTGGTGGAGTCTTTAGGGTTTTATATGTAGAGGATCATGTCATCTGCAAATAGTGAGAGTTTTACTTCTTCTTTTCCAATTTGGATTCCTTTTCTTTCTTTTTCTGCTCTGATTGCTGTGGCCAAAACTTCCAAAACTATGTTGAATAGTAATGGTGAAAGTGGGCACCCTTGTCTTGTTCCTGACTTTAGAGGAAATGCTTTCAATTTTTCACCATTGAGGATAATGTTTGCTGTGGGTTTGTCATATATAGCTTTTATTATGTTGAGGTATGTTCCTTCTATTCCTGCTTTCTGGAGAGTTTTGATCATAAATGGATGTTGAATTTTGTCAAAGGCTTTCTCTGCATCTATTGAGATAATCATATGGTTTTTATTTTTCAATTTGTTAATGTGGTGTATTACATTGATTGATTTGCGGATATTGAAGAATCCTTGTGTCCCTGGGATAAAGCCCACTTGGTCATGGTGTATGATCTTTTTAATGTGTTGTTAGATTCTGATTGCTAGAATTTTGTTAAGGATTTTTGCATCTATGTTCATCAGTGATATTGGCCTGTAGTTTTCTTTTTTTGTGGGATCTTTGTCAGGTTTTGGTATTAGGGTGATGGTGGCCTCATAGAATGAGTTTGGAAGTTTACCTTCCTCTGCAATTTTCTGGAAGAGTTTGAGCAGGATGGGTGTTAGCTCTTCTCTAAATTTTTGGTAGAATTCAGCTGTGAAGCCATCTGGACCTGGGCTTTTGTTTGCTGGAAGATTTTTGATTACAGTTTCAATTTCCGTGCTTGTGATGGGTCTGTTAAGATTTTCTATTTCTTCCTGGTCCAGTTTTGGAAAGTTGTACTTTCCTAAGAATTTGTCCATTTCTTCCACGTTGTCCATTTTATTGGCATATAATTGTTGATAGTAGTCTCTTATGATCCTTTGTATTTCTGTGTTGTCTGTTGTGATCTCTCCATTTTCATTTCTAATTTTATTGATTTGATTTTTCTCCCTTTGTTTCTTGACAAGTCTGGCTAATGGTTTGTCAATTTTCTTTATCCTTTCAAAGAACCAGCTTTTGGTTTCGTTGATTTTTGCTATGGTCTCTTTGGTTTCTTTTGCATTTATTTCTGCTCTAATTTTTAAGATTTCTTTCCTTCTACTAACCCTGGGGTTCTTCATTTCTTCCTTTTCTAGTTGCTTTAGGTGTAGAGTTAGGTTATTTATTTGACTTTTTTCTTGTTTCTTGAGGTGTGCCTGTATTGCTATGAACTTTCCCCTTAGGACTGCTTTTACCGTGTCCCACAGGTTTTGGGCTGTTGTGTTTTCATTTTCATTCGTTTCTATGCAAATTTTTATTTCTTTTTTGATTTCTTCTGTGATTTGTTGGTTATTCAGCAGCGTGTTGTTCAGCCTCCATATGTTGGAATTTTTAATAGTTTTTCTCCGGTAATTGAGATCTAATCTTACTGCATTGTGGTCAGAAAAGATGCTTGGAATGATTTCTGTTTTTTTGAATTTACCAAGGCTAGCTTTATGGTCCAGGATGTGATCTCTCCTGGAGAAGGTTCCATGTGTGCTTGAGAAAAAGGTGAAATTCATTGTTTTGGGATGAAATGTCCTATAGATATCAACTAGGTCTAACTGGTCTATTGTATCGTTTCAAGTTTGTGTTTCCTTGTTAATTTTCTGTTTAGTTGATCTATCCATAGGTGTGAGTGGGGTATTAAAGTCTCCCACTATTATTGTGTTATTGTTAATTTCTCCTTTCATACTTGTTAGCATTTGTCGTACATACTGCGGTGCTCCTGTGTTGGGTGCATATATATTTATAATTGTTATATCTTCTTCTTGGATTGATCCTTTGATCATTATGTAGTGACCTTCTTTGTCTCTTTTCACAGCCTTTGTTTTAAAGTCTATTTTATCTGATATGAGTATTGCTACTCCTGCTTTCTTTTGGTCCCTATTTGCATGGAAAATCTTTTTCCAGCCCTTCACTTTCAGTCTGTATGTGTCCCCTGTTTTGAGGTGGGTCTCTTGTAGACAACATATGTAGGGGTCTTGTTTTTGTATCCATTCAGCCAGTCTTTGTCTTTTGGTTGGGGCATTCAACCCATTTACGTTTAAGGTAATTACTGATAAGTATGATCCCGTTGCCATTTACTTTATTGTTTTGGGTTCAAATTTATACACCGTTTTTGTGTTTCCTGTCTAGAGAATATCCTTTAGTATTTGTTGGAGAGCTGGTTTGGTGGTGCAGAATTCTCTCAGCTTTTGCTTGTCTGAAAAGCTTTTGATTTCTCCTTCATCCTTGAATGAGATCCTTGCTGGGTACAATAATCTGGGCTGTAGGTTATTTTCTTTCATCATTTTAAGTATGTCTTGCCATTCCCTCCTGGCTTGAAGAGTTTCTATTGAAAGATCAGCTGTTATCCTTATGGGAATCCCCTTGTGTGTTATTTGTTGTTTTTCCCTTGCTGCTTTTAATATTTGTTCTTTGTGTTTGATCTTTGTTAATTTGATTAATATGTGTCTTGGGGTGTTTCGCCTTGGGTTTATCCTGTTTGGGACTCTCTGGGTTTCTTGGACTTGGGTGATTATTTCCTTCCCCATTTTAGGGAAGTTTTCAACTATTATCTCCTCAAGTATTTTCTCATGGTCTTTCTTTTTGTCTTCTTCTTCTGGGACCCCTATGATTCGAATGTTGTAGCATTTAATATTGTCCTGGAGGTCTCTGAGATTGTCCTCATTTCTTTTAATTCGTTTTTCTTTTATCCTCTCTGATTCATTTATTTCTACCATTCTATCTTCTAATTCACTAATCCTATCTTCTGCCTCTGTTATTCTACTATTTGTTGCCTCCAGAGTGTTTTTAATTTCATTTATTGCATTATTCATTATGTATTGACTCTTCTTTATTTCTTCTAGGTCCTTGTTAAACCTTTCTTGCATCTTCTCAATCCTTGTCTCCAGGCTATTTATCTGTGATTCCATTTTAATTTCAAGATTTTGGATCAATTGCACTATCATTATTCGGAATTCTTTATCAGGTAGATTCCCTATCTCTTCCTCTTTTGTTTGGTTTGGTGGGCATTTATCCTGTTCCTTTATCTGCTGGGTATTCCTCTGTCTCTTCATCTTGTTTAAATTGCTGATTTGGGGGTGTCCTTTCTGTATTCTGGCAGTTTGTGGAGTTCTCTTTATTGTGGCGTTTCCTCGCTGTGTGTGGGTTTGTACAGGTGTCTTGTCAAGGTTTCCTGGTTAGGGAAGCTTGTGTCGGTGTTCTGGTGGGTGGAGCTGTATTTCTTCTCTCTGGAGTGCAATGAAATGTCCAGTAATGAGTTATGAGATGTCTATGGTTTTGGGGTGACTTTGGGCAGCCTGTATCTTGAAGCCCAGGGCCGTGTTCCTTTGTTGCTGGAGAATTTGCTTGGTATGTCTTGCCCTGGAACTTGTTGGCCCTTGTGTGGTGCTTGGTCTCAGTGTCGGTATGGAGGCGTTTGATGAGCTCCTGTCAATTAATGTTCCTTGGAGTCAGGAGTTCCCTGGAGTCAGGGTTTGGACTTAAGCCTCCTGCTTCCAGTTATCGGTCTTATTTTCACAGTAGTTTCAAAACTTCTCCTTCTATACAGCACCATTGATAAAACATCTACGTTAAAGATGAAAAGTTTCTCTACTGTGAGGGTCACTCAGAGAGGTTCACAGCATTACATGGAGAAGAGAAGAGGGAGAAGGGAGTTAGAGGTGACCCAAATGAGATGAGGTGGAATCAATAGTGGAGAGAGTGGGCTAGCCAGTAGTCACTTCCTTATGTGCACTCCACAACTGGACTGCTCAGAGATGTTCACAGAGTTATACAGAGAAGAGAAGAAGGAGGCAGGAGACAGAGGTGGCCAGAAGGATAAAAGGGGGGACTTTCCTCTTCCACCAACCTCCCTCTACACCTGCTTTTATTACTATAAAATCAAACCTATAGGTTCTGATCATTTCTTTATCTGTCCTTCCTAACAGAACAGTGACTGAAGAAGGCAGAAGTTGATTTATTTTGTATATGAAAGCTAGGTATGTGGTCTGGGCTAGTATGTTGCTATATGATATCAGAGCTGTGGGCTCTTTCTATAGTGTCATTCTGCTATGGGTATTGTTCATTTCCAGTCTTACCGTATGGTCTCTGCTGGCTGCTTCATCTCTTGCTGTCACATTATCATTACAGCCAGCAGGAATGGAGATGGACCTTTCTTTTTGACCTGTACTGCTGGCTGATTAGGCAGTTCTCCATGCTAAGTCAACCTAAGTTCAGTTTTTCTGTGACCTTGGTCAAAAAATTACCTGGGTATACAAACTGCTGAGGTGAGCCTTTTTTGTTTCCTTTTAATTGCTTCAGCTCTAAGCTGAGCCCTAAGCTTTTCTTTTCCTCCACTCTTATTCTTCTTGCATTTACCCCAGGCCTGTTCCATACTCCCTGAGTCATTGTACTCCCCTACCCCAATCCTTCCTGCTTGGAAACATAAAGATCACTGCGCAAGAGTTTTCTTGACTTTCTCCAGAATATCTTGAGAAGCTACTTGCTTCTCTCCACTCCCATGGCCTCTGCCCAAGTTTAAATCCCCGACTTGTTCTACCTTTGAAATCATATCAGCTACCTGCGTCCTCTCTATGACTCTGGTCCTTTGGCTTTTTTGCACCACCCTCCACACAGCCCCCAGAATTAGTTTTCTAAAACATGCATCTGGGACTTCTCTCGCTGTCCAGAGGTTAGGACTCCATGCTTTCACTGCAGGGGGTGAGAGTTTGATCCCTGGTCAGGGAACCAAGATCTCACATGATGCCAAAATAACCCCACACATACACACATCTTACCCCTTCACTCTCCTGCTTCAAATCCTTGAGTGCCTGCACTCTGTCTCTTAGATTAAGTTGGGAAGCTTTTGTCTGGCATTAGGGGCCTCTTACAATTAGCCTACATACCCTTGTATCACACAACTTCCCACATGTGCTCACATTTCAACCGTTTGATGTTCTTTAAACACATCTGCACCCCTGCACCTTTGCAAGTTCTGTTCCACCTGCTGGCAGCTACCCTTCCCTGCCTCCTCTGTGTGCTCAAATCCTACCTATACTTTAATGACTAGTTAAATGGTATGGTGTTTAGCATGGTGCCTAAAATCTTTGAGCCCTCAGTAAATCAGATGGTGGTTGTTATTATTGACTTCTCTTCTGTCAAGACTCCTCTGACCTCCTTCCCTGGCAAAATGTCCCTGGATAGCAGCTTTCCAGTTCAGCTTAACACCAAGGGGTGTTTTAGCTGGCTATGGGATGTGTTCCTATCTCCTCTGTGGGGCAGTTAGAATTGGGGACCATGGGTCTGGGATGTGTTAACTTCACTTTTCCAGTGTCAGCTCAGAGCTGGTTCACGTGTTCATTCAGTAAAGGTTTGTTGGATGGATAAAGCAGGAAATAATAATACCTTCTACTTTCTCCTTGTTGTTTTTCTTGACTGGAACTCCTAATGTTATTTATTCGTTAAAAAGACCTATGGGACTTTCCTGGTGGTCAGTGGTAGTTAATAATCTGCCTTACAATGCAGGAGATTTGGGTTTGATCTCAGTCGGGGAATTAAGACCCCACATGCCTCAGGGCAATTAATCCCAAGTGCTACAACAGAGATCCACCTGCCGCAAGTAAGACATGATGCAGTCAATAATAAATAAATAAATATTTAAAAACTGCCATCCAAGATAAAACAAAATGACCCATATCAAGGGTTACTGGAGCAACAAGTACTAGAATTCAGATCACCTCTATGGCATACTTTTTTTTTTTTTTTTTAATGGCATACTTTTTTTTACATTTAAGCCAGAGGTCAGTCAGTCAGCTATAGCCTGTGGACCAAATCTGGTCTGTTGTATGGTTTTGTATAGTTCATCAGCCAAGAATGGTTTTTATGTTTTGAAATAATTAAAAATGTCAAAACAAGAATATTATTCTGTGGCATTTGGAAATTATACAAAATTCTAATTTCAGTATCCATAAAAATGAAGTTGTGTTGGAACACAGCCATGTTCATTCATTTACATAGTGTCCATCTGTGGCCCTTCTCAGAAAGTTTGCAAGGCCCTGATTTCAGCTATTAGTTTACTATAAAATCAGTGTACACACAAAATTAAATAAGAGTACAGCCCAAACATTTTAGCATAGCATTCAGGGAGTGTCATATGATCAGACTGCTTAATTTTTGTCAGTGTGATGGATAAAAGGCTATCTCTGTGTTTTTCTCCCTCTGTATGTTATTTTAATATTCAGGTTGAATGCTTTTTCTGTATATTAATTGGTCAGTTTTCCCTTTCTGTGAAATGCTCATTTTTATTGTTGATTTGCAATAATAATTTTGTCATATCACATGCAAATATTTCTCTGTTCTGGGGCTTCTCTTTTATTTTATGATAATGTTATGATAATGTTTTTGCTGTACAAGAGTTTTCATTTTTTGATATCAAGAAAATCATCTGTGTTTTTTTCTATGTCTTGAGTTTTATGAGTCTTGGCTAAGAAAAATATATTCAAATAAAGATGTTCTGTATTGTTTTGGAGTTTTTTCTGATTAGGGTATTTAATCTGTTGGGAATTTTTGTGGTGGTATGAAAAAGAGATTTAATTAAATTTTTTCCTTATAGAAACTCATTATGACAGTCTCATTTATTGAATAGTCAGTTCTAAAAGTATATAAACTATGAAGATAAATTTCCTGCTTGCTCCTCCACTACTTTTCAGTCAGTTCCAGACTTCATTCGTTATCACTGTGAAAAGTTTATTGTTTATATTTCAAAAAATTTCATGTATGTATTTGAGAATGGGTGTGTGTGTGTTTGTGTATGTGTGTGGAAAATTTGCATACCAAAACTGAATCATACTGTACAAACTGTTCAGTACATTTTCTTTTTTTTTGACTCAGTATAATATCTTTGCAACTTTTCCACATCAGTAGGCATAGGTCTAGTTCAGGGATTAGCAAACTCTTTCTGTCAAGGACTAGATAGACTTTCAGGGCCATAATGGCTCTATCACAACTATTCAGCTCTAGTGTTAGAACCAGAAACAGCCCTGGACAGTGGTAAACAAGTAGGTGTGGTTGTGTTCCAATAAAACTTTATTTACAAAAAAAACAGATGGGAGACAGATTTGGCCCCCAGGCCATAATTTTCTGACCTTTGGCCTAGTTTATACATTTCAACATTTACATAGTATTCCATTATATGGGTGTACCATGGTTGATTTAACCAGCCCTTAATTAACATACATGTAAGTTTCTAGTTTTTGTTATGAGCAGTTCTGCCCAATAGCCATGTACATAATTTTTGCTTACTTTTATAAATACATCTGTGGGAGAAATTCCTGAAAGCAGAATTATCACATCAAATGTAACTGTACATTTAAAATATTGTATTCGGGACTTCCCTGGTGGTCTGGTGGCTAAAACTCTGCGCTCCCAATGCAGGGGACCCAGGTTCAATCCCTGGTCAGGGAACTAGATCCCATATGCCACAACTAAGAGTTGGCCTGTTAAAATTAAAGATCCTACCTGCCACAATGAAGATCCTGTGTGCCACAATTAAGACCTGGTGTAGCCAAATGAATAAATAAATATTTAAAAGTAAAATAAAATGTTGCACTCCATAGAGGCTGTGCTTATTTACACCCCCATCAACAGCATAGGAGAGTGCCCCTTTGCTTGCATGCTTGCCAACTCTTAAGATCCTAAAAATTGCTCTAACTTTAGTTCTAAAATTAAAGAGGTATTATTATTTGGATTGAGTTTTATAAGTTTTGCTGTTCTCAAAAGACATTCTGAGTTGGTCACATTGGTGATTTCTGAAGAATGGGATTACTTTGTCATTTTACTTTCTTTTTTAAACCTTTCTATATTGTCTGAAATATTTTCAATGCAAGGCACTGCTTTATTGAAAGAAGATGTATAAAGTTTACTAGGTCTTAGATATCATTATGAATGCTATATATATTTTTGCCCCATAGCAGCTGTATTGTAGAAAGAAACATCTTTGTTAAAAAAAAAAAAGCAACTCCTATACAAATGCTCACAATAGAAACAATACTGATCCACCACCCACTGCCTTAGCTCTCTGTGGACCAAAATTTTCTTCTTTATTCTACAAAACAACACCCCCAAGTGAATGTTTCAGTGTACCGGCTACACTGCCCTGAAGGATTACTACAGCTTACAAAATGAAGGGCTTGTTTTGGAGTGCTGTCAAAATCTGGTTTATTCCCTCATGTACTTCCTAACCATGTGCCAGGATCATGTGAGTGACCTAATACATATGAACCAGCTAATAAGAGACCAGGGAAGAAAATTCATAATGTAGTGTCCAGCATCATCTCAAGCTGGTGGCATGGACTGATGCTTGGCAGCAGCGTCCCCTCAGTCACACAGATTGTTACTGCTGTTCCCTGGGAGCTCTAAGGCTGAGATTTTCCATTTCCTGAATTTCTCTGAATTCCCAATAGAACCCACCTGGCACCACAGTGATGCCACAGAACCTGTATGGTAACTACCCTGCTCCCCAAACTTCAGCTGTTTGTCCATATATCGTTTCATTTACCATGTGTTTCACTTTTGGTAGAGTGGGAGGTACAGAGTCATATCCCTTCTGGAACTATAGTGAAGGCCTTGATCTCAGGTGGCGAAAATGGGCCCTGGATGAAATTTATGAGAGCAGAGATAACAACAGAAGATTTCTTACAAGAATTTGGGAGACTTTGCCCTGAAATTGTGAGTTATAAACATATTTTCCATATTCTTTTTGTCTAGAATAGTGGATGCAACACTCATCCATTAAATTGGTTAAACTAAAAATAAAGAATAGAAAACCTGATAACCCCTTATAAGATTTTAAGCTATTTCTTCCATCCCTAGGTACTCAATTTTAACTGCATGAATGAAAAATAAAAATATTATATACTCAGCCCCTCCATAAGCTATTGTTTGTATGACGCTGAAATTGTTACATAATGGCTTTGATCAGAAAGCTTGCTTAACGCAGTGATAACATTGAGCCTTTCTCTGGACTATGCATTGTTCTAAGCTCTTTATTTATATTAACTCACATACCTTCACAATAACCCTGCTAAAATATAATTTAAAATATAGTCAAGTTCTGTGGATGGATGGTGGGTTTGATTGCACAACAATGAATGTACCTAATGTCACTCAGAGGGCTTAAAATAGTAAATTTGATGTTATGTGTTTTTACAATTTAAATATTTAAATAAGCTTGTATTTAAGTATATAAATACACATAGAAAACCTTATGCTAAGTGATAGAACGAAGCCAGTACAAAAAGACCACATAATATACAGTTCTACTTATATGAAGTATCCAGAACGGGTAAATCTTTAGAAACAGAAAGTAAAGTTGTTATTTTCTAGGTCTAGGAGTATTGGGGTGGTGGGGGCGCCAAATGAGTAGCGACTGCTAATGGATATGGGTTTCTTTTTAGGGTGATGAAAATGTTCTAAAACTGACTGTGGTGATGGTGGTATAACTTTATGAATATATTAAGAAGCACTGAATTCTACAGTTAAGTGGGTCAGCTGTGTGATGTGTGAATTGTATTTCAATAAAGCTGTTGGGAAAGACGAGGACAGGAGAAGAAGGAGATGACAGAGGTTAAGATGGTTGGATGGCGTCACTGCCTCAATGGACATGAGTTTGAGCAAACTCTGGGAGATAGTAAAGGACAGGAAAGCCTGGCATGCTGCAGTCCATGGGCTCACAGAGAATTGGATATGACTGAGTAACTTAACCGGAGAAGGCAATGGCACCCCACTCCAGTACTTTTGCCTAGAAAATCCCATGGACAGAGGAGCCTGATAGGCTGCAGTCCATGGGGTCGCTAGAGTCGGACACGACTGAGCGACTTCACTTTCACTTTTCACTTTCGTGCATTGGAGAAGGAAATGGCAACCCACTCCAGTGTTCTTGCCTGGAGAATCTCAGGGACGGCGGAGCCTGGTGGGCTGCCGTCTATGGGGTCGCACAGAGTTGGACACAACTGAAGCGACTTAGCAGCAGCAGAAGAGTAACTTAACAATAACATGAAATTGTTGTGAAATGTGTGTGTGTGTGTGTGTATAATATAGCAGACTCGCCACTGCAGATTTTGAAATATGATAAAGTAAGAGTTTTCAAAACCCAAACAGATAGAATTTGGACACACAAAAAGTGATCAGAAATTGACCTTCGGTGCATAATGGTGAAGCTCAGGCAATGCAGAATCATCAAATGTCTTCTGAATTCCCAAAAGGAATCAAATAAAAATTAAATTACATCTGCTTAATTCACTTTTAATGTATCTTCTTAGAGTCTTCTGAATCTTTTTAAAAATTGACAGTGAGTGAGTGAAATGAAGAACTCATTTAGGGACTTCCCTGATAGCCCAGTAATAGGGAATCTGCCTAGCAACATGGGATGCAGGTTCGATCCCTGGTCCCAGAAGAGATTCCACATGCTGCAGGGCAATTAAGCCTGCAGTGCACAGCTAGACTCAATGCAGCCAAATAAGTAAATAAATACTTATTTTACAAAACTCATTTAACTGGAATGTTGATGTAAATAGCTCCATTCCCTAATGACTCATGTTTTACAACCTTATATACAAAGTTCTGCACCAGGGCTGAAAGAGAATTCCTTTTGGCAGCAAGCCAGAGGCCTGGGTTAGTGGCAGGAAGCCTGGAATGTGTTTTTCTGTGTTGGTGATAAGCTGTTCTTACTCTTAATGATGGCTGGTTCTCTTCTCTGCTGCTGCTGCTAAGTCGCTTCAGTCATGTCTGACCCTGTGCGACCCCATAGACAGCAGCCCAACAGGCTCCCCCGTCCCTGGGATTCTCCAGGCAAGAATACTGGAGTGGGTTGCCATTTCCTTCTCCAATGCATGAAAGTGAAAAGTGAAAGTGAAGTCACTCAGTCGTGTCCGACTCTTAGCGACCCCATGGACTGCAGCCTACCAGGCTCCTTATCCATGGGATTTTCCAGGCAAGAGTACTGGAGTGGGGTGCCATTGCCTTCTCCGCTCTTCTCTCCCTACCTCCAATCTTAGTCAAAGACCTCCGTGCCTGTGGACTCCTTTTTCTCTCTGCTGACCAGTGAGCGAGTGGCGAAGCAGTTCCCAGTGATGACTGAGGCCATAACTCAGATTCAGGCTAAAGGCCTTCAGATTGCAGTCTTGAGCAATAATTTTTATCTTCCCAATGGGAAGAGCTTTTTGCCCCTGGACTGGAAACAATTTGATGTGGTAAGCTGACAGGCAGAGGATGAGATGGCTGGATGGCATCACTGACTCGATGGATGTGAGTCTGAGTGAACTCCGGGAGGCCTGGCGTGCTGCAATTCATGGGGTCGCAAAGAGTCAGACACGACTGAGCGACTGAACTGAACTGAACTGAAGCTGACAGGGATCCAAAACAATCTGAATCAAGTCTCTGTCTTTACTTTAGGATGTAGCATTAATGCTGCCTCTCAGTAGGTCTTGAGTGGATGGGACGGTTATTCACACAGTTGACTGAGTTAGGATTAGACAGATAGGTGGGAAAGAGGACTTGCAAAGTATCACTGAGCTGTGAACAAGGTCATTTATGGGCTTTGATAACTGGGTGAAACCTCACCTTCAGAGATTCTCTTTCATTCTGGACTTGAACCTTAGTCATTAGATAACACATGCACTTTATCAGCCCTTACCCTTTGACCTTTTCAAAGACCAACCCTCTTGCCCTCTATTTCTATGGCATTCATCCTTAGACCAGTGCTGTGCAAACAAACTTACTGCAGCAAAGGAAATGTCTAGTATGGTTGCTACTATCATACATGACTGTTAAATGCTTGAAATGTGGCTAGTGGCCCTGAGATGCTGAATTCTATTTCATTGCAACTCAAATGTAAATCATCCCACCATATGAGACAGTGCATAAAGGACTAGACTATCAAAGTACCTGAGAAGACTGTGAGTCAGGAGATGGTCTTCTGTGCCAGGAGGTTACTTCTGTGAAAGACTCTCCATTTTCCTAAAAGGAAGTATATGATTATTCTGGGACAAATAGGAATTATTGATAGATGACTGGCTTAAACTTCATTCAGTCAGAAAACACATTCTTACACAGCAGTGGCTGTGTGCTGCGCACTGGCTAGGTGTGAAGGGCTACTGTGTTCAATGTGACTGACATAAGCCCTGCCCTCTGGAATATATGTTTGCCACATTTTAGGTGGTCAGTTGCCACATGTGGCTAGTGGCTACTATGTCAGACTGGGAAGTATAGCATTTCCGTGATTATAGAAAATTCTGTTGGATAGTGCTATTTTAGAACATGAAATCTAGTTGGATGACAGGCACAAATATGGGAGATTAAGCACCCAACCTAATACTCTTTTTCACCTCCCACTTCCTCATTCCTCCTTGTGCACAGCCCGCTGAAGTAGAGTCTCTTCCCTGTACATCCCTGCCTGGCTCCTTACCCACTTCAATTCTTGGTTTTCTGGCTTGTCCCCAGCACAACCCTCCTACAATCACCCTTCCCTTTAGGGGCTCAGGGACCTCAGCCAGATTTGAACCCTGTCTCTGCAGCTTGCTATGGGCAGTAGCTTTGATTCCCTGAACTGTAGTTTCTCCATCTGTAGTTCATAAACAGCAGTTTTGTTTAGGGTGGCTATGTGGATCCCTCAGCATAATACATGCAAAGCACTTTACAGAGTGCCTGGCAGGTAAGTATTCAATACACTCTGATTATTTTCAGAGATTGCTCCCCTCCAGTACGGCTATGGGGATAAATAACTTGGCCAGGCTCACACTGGGCCTTTTTACTATTTAAGGACTTGTGAGCTTCTTTAACACAATGGACTTCATTCAGACTTCACAGACTCCCTGGCATGTGCTTTCCAGCAGCTTTTCTGATGAGTTTTCATAATTTTGTTCTGCAAGAGACCTAGTCTGCAAGAGACCTAGAGTGTTGAAAATCCTTTTTCTGAAGAACATGGTTTATGTTTTTGTTTTCTAAAGCTATAAGATGAAAAAAAATTTTTTTTGATGGGGTAAAGATAGTATAACCACTCCTATGATCTGTGTCATCACTGGGGGCTGTTCCTGACCTCTTCAATGTTATAGGAATATCAGATCAGATCAGATCAGTCGCTCAGTAGTGTCCGACTCTTTGCGACCCCATGAATCACAGCACGCCAGGCCTCCCTGTCCATCACCAACTCCCGGACTTCACTCAGACTCACGTCCATCGAGTCAGTGATGCCATCCAGCCATCTCATCCTCTGTCGTCCCCCTCTCCTCCTGCCCCCAATCCCTCCCAGCATCAGAGTCTTTTCCAATGAGTCAACTCTTCACATGAGGTGGCCAAAGTACTGGAGTTTCAGCTTTAGCATCATTTCTTCCAAAGAAATCCCAGGGCTGATCTCCTTCAGAATGGACTGGTTGGATCTCCTTGCAGTCCAAGGGACTCTCAAGAGTCTTCTCCAACACCACAGTTCAAAAGCATCAATTCCTCGGTGCTCAGCCTTCTTCACAGTCCAACTCTCACATCCATACATGACCACAGGAAAAACCATAGCCTTGACTAGACGAACCTTTGTTGGCAAAGTTATGTCTCTGCTTTTGAATATGCTATCTAGGTTGGTCATAACTTTCCTTCCAAGGAGTAAGTGTCTTTTAATTTCATGGCTGCAGTCACCATCTGCAGTGATTTTGGAGCCCCCAAAAATAAAGTCTGACACTGTTTCCAGTGTTTCCTCATCTATTTCCCATGAAGTGATGGGACCGGATGCTATGATCTTTGTTTTCTGAGTGTTGAGCTTTAAGCCAACTTTTTCACTCTCCACTTTCACTTTCATCAAGAGGCTTTTTAGTTCCTCTTCACTTTCTGCCATAAGGGTGGTGTCATCTGCATATCTGAGGTTATTGATATTTCTCCTGCCAATCTTGATTCCAGCTTGTGTTTCTTCCAGCTCAGCGTTTCTCATGATGTACTCTGCATGTAAGTTAAATAAGCAGGGTGACAATATACAGCCTTGACGTACTCCTTTTCCTATTTGCAACCAGTCTGTTGTTCCACGTCCAGTTCTAACTGTTGCTTCCTGACCTGCATACAGGTTTCTCAAGAGGCAGATCAGGTGGTCTGGTATTCCCATCTCTTTCAGAATTTTCCACAGTTTATTGTGATTCATACAGTCAAAGGCTTTGGCATAGTCAATAAAGCAGAAATAGATGTTTTTCTGGAACTCTCTTGCTTTTTCCATGATCCAATGGATGTTGGCAATTTGATCTCTGGTTCCTCTGCCTTTTCTAAAACCAGCTTGAACATCAGGAAGTTCACGGTTCACATATTGCTGAAGCCTGGCTTGAAGAATTTTGAGCATTACTTTACTAGTGTTTGAAATGAGTGCAATTGTGTGGTAGTTTGAGCATTCTTTGGCATTGCCTTTCTTTGGGATTGGAATGAAAACTGACCTTTTCCAGTCCTGTGGCCACTGCTGAGTTTTCCAAATTTGCTGGCATATTGAGTGCAGCACTTTCACAGCATCATCTTTCAGGATTTGGAATAGCTCAACTGGAATTCCATCACCTCCACTAGCTTTGTTCATAGTGATGCTTTCTAAGGCCCACTTGACTTCACATTCCAGGATGTCTGGCTCTAGGTCAGTGATCACACCATCATGATTATCTGGGTCGTGAAGATCTTTTTTGTACAGTTTTCTGTGTATTCTTGCCATCTCTTCTTAATATCTTCTGCTTCTGTTAGGTCCATAACATTTCTGTCCTTTATCGAGCCTATCTTTGCATGAAATGTTCCTTTGGTATCTATGATTTTCTTGAAGAGATCTCTAGTCTTTCCCATTCTGTTGTTTTCCTCTATTTCTTTGCATTGATCACTGAAGAAGGCTTTCTTATCTCTTCTTGCTATTCTTTGGAATTCTGCATTCAGATGTTTATATCTTTCCTTTTCTCCTTTGCTTTTTGCTTCTCTTCTTTTCACAGCTATTTGTAAGGCCTCCTCAGACAGCCATTTTGCTTTTTTGCATTTCTTTTCCATGGCGATGGTCTTGATCCCTGTCTCCTGTACAATGTCACGAACCTCATTCCATAGCTCATCAGGCACTCTATCTATCAGATCTAGGCCCTTAAATCTATTTCTCACTTCCACTGTATAATCATAAGGGATTTGATTTAGGTCATACCTGAATGGTCTAGTGGTTTTCCCTACTTTCTTCAATTTAAGTCTGAATTTGGCAATAAGGAGTTCATGGTCTGAGCCACAGTCAGCTCCTGGTCTTGTTTTTGCTGACTGTATAGAGTTTCTCCATCTTTGGCTGCAAAGAATATAGTCAATCTGATTTCGGTGTTGACCATCTGGTGATGTCCATGTGTAGAGTCTTCTCTTGTGTTGTTGGAAGAGGGTGTTTGTTATGACCAGTGCACTTTCTTGGCAAAACTCTATTACTCTTTGCCCTGCTTCATTCCGTATTCCAAGGCCAAATTTGCCTGGTACTCCAGGTGTTTCTTGACTTCCTACTTTTGCATTCCAGTCCCCTATAATGAAAAGGACATCTTTTTTGGGTGTTAGTTCTAAAAGGTCTTGTACGTCTTCATAGAACCATTCAACTTCAGCTTCTTCAGTGTTACTGGTTGGGGCATAGACTTGGATTACTATGATATTGAATGGTTTGCCTTGGAAACGAACAGAGATCATTCTGTCGTTTTTGAGATTGCATCCAAGTACTGCATTTTGGACTCTTCTGTTGACCATGATGGCTACTCCATTTCTTCTGAGGGATTCTTGCCTGCAGTAGTAGATATAATGGTCATCTGAGTTAAATTCACCCATTCCAGTCCATTTCAGTTCACTGATTCCTAGAATGTCGACATTCACTCTTGCCATCTCTTGTTTGACCACTTCCAATTTGCCTTGATTCATGGACCTGACATTCCAGGTTCCTATGCCATATTGCTTCCTATGCAATATCGGACCTTGCTTCTATCACCAGTCACATCCACAGCTGGGTATTGTTTTTGCTTTGGCTCCATCCCTTCATTCTTTCTGGAGTTATTTCTCCACTGATCTCCAGTAGCATATTGGGCACCTACTGACCTGGGGAGTTTCTCTTTCAGTATCCTATCATTTTGCCTTTTCATACTGTTCATGGGGTTCTCAAGGCAAGAATACTGAAGTGGTTTGCCATTCCCTTCTCCAGTGGACCACATTCTGTCAGGTCTCTCCACCATGACCCAAATGGTCCACATCAAAAAAGTCTTTTTAAAAAAGTTCTTTAAAAAAGAAAGGAACCATGTTTCTGCCATTGAGGATCTCTTTGGTGTCAGCCCTTCTGTGGAGTTTATCTGTCTAGGTTGAGTATAGCTGTTTGTTTTTCACTTCTGAAATATGGACATTAAAGTCTTCTTTTATAACAGTAAACACTGCTTTCTTTTTGAGAAAACCGTAGAATACTTTCCCTAAATCTGAAATGTGCAGCTTTTCTTTTGTCCTGTGCAACCACAATACCTAGTTTTGGAACGCATTCCAGTTGCACTAAGTTTCCCAGCTACTGTTAAGATGGATCTTAAGTCGCTTAAGTGAAGTCACTCAGTTGTGTCTGACTCTTCGCGACCCCATGGACAGTAGACAACCAGGCTTCTCCGTCCATGGGATTTTCCAGGCAAGAATACTGGAGCGGGTTGCCATTTCCTTCTGCTGGGGATCTTCCCGACCCAGGGATAGAACCCGGGTCTCCTGCATTGTAGGCAGACGCTTTACTGTCTGAGGATAGGTAAGATGGCTATCAGTGTTTCCAGTTTCCTGAAGACGAACCTGCAGTCCCTCATGGCCTCAGTGCTGGTACAAGGTCACTCACCATGTCTGAACAAGAACTTTGGTTTTCTGAGTCTTCCCTCAGGTTGCATCCCAGTATTTCCAAATCACTCCAGTTAAAAAAGCAACATCATTTTATATCATGACACTCTTATTTGTTATAACAAACCTCCACTGTCTTTTTTCTGCTCTTCTTTTCAAAAAAACATACCAGGGTATACCCGGGAACACCACTTTTAGGGACATTTATCTCTCCTTCCTGCCCCTCCCTCAGGTCGTAGAATCCTGCCTGGAAGGTGTCTGCAAGCCAGATCCCAGGATGTATAAGCTGTGCTTGGAGCAGCTCGGCTGGCAGCCTTCTGAGTCCATCTTTCTTGATGATCTTGGACCAAATCTAAAAGCAGCTGTCGGCCTTGGTATTCACACCATTAAGGTAATGGTCACTGTTTTTTGAACCCCTTTGTGCTTCAGGCACTAGTGTAAGTATGCTTCAGACAATTGTGTAAGTATTTCTTTTTACAAAAATTTATTTATTTTATTTTTGGCTGTGCTGAGTCTTTGTTGCTGTATGTGGACTTTCTCTAGTTGCCGTGAGAAGGGGCTAATCTTCATTGCCATGCAGGGGCTTCTGATCCTGTTGTGGAGCGTGGGCTCTAGGCACGCAGGCTTTGGTAGCTACAGCATGTGGGCTCAGTATTTGTGGCTCCCCGGCTCTAGAACACAAGCTCAGTAGTTGTGCTGCACCAGCTTAGTTGCTCTAAGGCATGTGGAATCCTCCCAGACCAGGGATCGAACCTGTGTCCCCTGTATTGGCAGGCAGATTCTTACCCATCGTACCACCAGGGAGTCCTAGTGTAAGCATTTCTGTGCAGTCCTCTTACACTCAAGAGTCAGAGTTGCCTCTGGTGGTTTTTGTCCTTGCTGCCACAGTCTTTTTACCTTTTAATTAGGAAATTTAGGTGATTAGTCACTTGTATTTTCAATAAGAAGTAAGACACACACATACTAAGAAGGCAGTCAAGAAAAAGTCACACAGGGAGGTGAATGGCAGACTTAAGATGGTTCAGGTGACAGGTTGATCTGGTGATGCTGTTTCGGGTGGGGACCCAGAAGCTACCAGCACCCGGACCACCCCAGTGCTTTGAAGCAGGAGAAACCATGTGAGAAGCGGTCTCCATCCAGCTTTCTACATTTGGGTTTTCATTATTAACTGGTCCATAGGGACACAGTGGACACTACAGTACAATATTCTGTCCTCCTGGCAAAAGGGAGTATCATGGACATTTAACCGTCACTCTTCCCAGCAGATAAGAAAGATTAACGTGGTTAGGTAGTAAATGGAAGGAGGAAACTCATTCTGAGGCTTTCTCATCAGCTGACTTTCTGGCTCCCAAGTCTTTGCTCAGGCTATTAAAAAATATTTCTCTCTAAAAAAGTACCCTCTTAGAGAAAAGGCAAGAGGAGAGGTCAGGGTTGTCTGGGGATCCATGCTCAGTATTCTCTTTGAAACCAGGTCGATGACCCAGAGTCTGCAGTAAAGGAATCAGAAACTCTTTTAGGATTTCCATTGAGAATGGCTGTTCCAAACATTCGCCTTGTGAGAAAGATGATGGATATTCCCAAAGACTCCTTGGAGAAGGACCTCAAAGACTTACTGGGGCCCCAAGTCACAGGTAGTTAAGTCTCTGCATTTTGGTAGAGGCTAGGCTTTCAGCCTGGCTCTCACATTCTATCCTGGTGGAATATGCTGGAGATAAAGATGCCACGTGGTGAAGAAAATAGCCATTGGGCCCTGCAGACCCGGGTGCTGCTCTGTTTTGCTTGGGAAGAAGCACTGACCTCCTTTGCTACGGGTCCCCAGAGCGTACTTGGCCCTTGTTCCACGTGAGACTGTGGCATGGCAGCAGTCACCTGCAAACAGCTGTCCTGGGGGAGAAGAACTTGCAGTATGTACCTAGGGTGTTTGGGTCTTTCTGATATTTTTGAGATGACAGCTTATTTTGTGAAGGTGACTTAAAAGTTGCAGGAGTTTAAATGAGAACATGTGTCTCCATCTCTTCATAGGTTGCTCTCTCATTTTTCACATTCCACCCTCAGAAAAACAGGTGATTCATGAGCTTTTGAAGAAACTTCTACCTGGGCATAAAATTTGGCCTCCTGTTTGATCCTTGAAAGTTCTCTTTCTTTGCATGTAGCTTCATGTGAGGATATTTTCTAGTGATCAGATTGTTCCTAGAGCCTCTACAGAGCTGAGGGACCATTTTGAATCAGACCAGAGTTTGGGTAAACTCCGGGAGTTGGTGATGGACAGGGAGGCCTGGCGTGCTGCAGTCTATAGGGTCGCAAAGAGTCGGACACAACTGAGCAACTGAACTGAACTGAGCTGAGCCAATTCAGACAAACTCCCATTTCCTGCTCCTTTGACCAAGTGAAACAAATCTGTGTGTAGAGTTCATATCATTCTAAGACTAGGGTTAATTAGGCTGTTTCTGCAAGGGAGCCTCAGAGTTTAATCTTTGTGGCGGGAAATCACATCTCCCCAAAGCTGCTGTGGTTTGAGCTGTAGGCCTCTGCATAGCTCCTTTCAGCTGTCACACCAGTGTCAGGTGTGGTGTGGCTGAGTATGGGGTGAGGGACACACAAGGGCACTTTTCATCCTTGGCTTAAAGCATTCCAGTTAGCAAGATGGGTTGCCATGACTGCGCTTGTGGTTGATAAACAGAACTATAAAGCTTTTCTGTACAGTGCAGGAGTTGGCAAGACGGACAAAATTGGATACCTGTGAAAGTGAAAATTGTTGTGGTGTAAATCCAGTGGCCTTTGCCACACTGCAGCGTGACATTCTGGACTGAAGCTGGGGTGGGGGGTATGCCTGGGATGCAGTCATGTCTGGTACCCAGGGAGGAGATGCTTTCCTTACAGTGCATTCCAAATCAGGATGCTCTGTGTCCATGTACAATACTCCTTAGAAAGAAAGAATCTCTGTCCACATCTGTCCTCCAGAGCTGGTTTGAGTTTTCCTTCCTTTCAAACTTACAGGCCCATTGGAATTCCTTCAGTTTGATCACGGGCAGTCAAATCCCACCTACTATGTCAAGCTGGCTAACCATCAGCTGGTTCTGAGGAAGAAACCCCCCGGGACACTTCTTCCATCTGTGCATGCAGTAGAGAGGGAGTTCGGGTAAATTCTCAGGGTGTGTGTGTGGGGTGGGGTGTGCTCTCTGTCTCCAGCCTCCACAGCCCCACACCTGGGCTGGCAAGTCAGTGCCCCATCAAAGTGCCTTGAGACATTTAAAATTACAAATATGACTTTCCAAAATTATTTTAGATAAGAACATGTCACCTAATTTTATTCAGGAGATTGTTTTTTCTCTTTTCTCTGTCTAAACCACTAGGAGGCTAGAAATTCTTGGAATTCTGTTAGTGGAGCTTTAGCCCAAAGAAGCATGGCCTTTAATTGACAGTTATTGAAACTGGGGGATTCATTATGTGAATACCTCTACTTTTTAAAAAAAACTGAAGTATAGTTGATTTACTTGTGTTAGTTTTTGGTGTACAGCAAAGTCATTCAGTTATTCAGTGTATATATACACACACATAGGTATTTTTTATGCAGTTTATTTACTTATTTTATATTTTTGGCTGTACTGGGTCTTCGTTGTGGCGCACGGGCTCTTCATTGCAGTGGCTTCTTCTGTTGCAGAGCATGAGCTCTATCTACGGCACGTGAGCTTCCGTAGTTCTGGGGTGCGGGTCTAATTACTCTGAGGCATGTGAGATCTTAGTTCTTGGACCAGGGATGGAACCCCTGTCCCTTGAGTTGGCAGGCAGATTCTTAACCACTGGACCACTAGGCAAGTCCCTAAAGAATGTCTCTTATAAACAGTACCTATTAGGTCTTGTGTTTCTATCTGGTAGGACAATTTTCATCTTTTAATCAGAATGTTTACTCTATTAAATTTAATGTAATTATCAGTATGTTTGACTTAGGTCTGTAAATGAACCATTTTTTGTTTGTCTCATTTTTTTGTTCTCCTTGCCTTCTTTGGTCAATTGAATTTTTTTTAAGAGTTCCATTTTAATTTATGCATTTATTAATTTTTAAATCAGAAAAATAATTTCAAGAAAATTTCATCACTTCACACAGAAGTTCATTCATTTTTCTTGGCAGGATGATGGAAGCCCTTGTAAATGCTGGAGCCCATATGCCCAAAGTTCTTCACCTCGGTGAAGAGTCAAGGTAATGTCCAGATTTACTTTTTATGTTGTATACTCAAGGTACAGAAGAGAAAAGCCCATATAATAACTCTAATTTCAGTTTTCTAGAGTAAAGAAAAATAAAATTTGGATAGAAAAGAGATTTTATAGGAACCTCCTGTTTGGTAGAAAACATCTTTTTTTTTTTAAACATTCTAGACACCAATACAGTATACTAACGCATATATATGGAATTTAGAAAGATGGTAACAATAACCCTGTATACGAGACAGCAAAAGAGACACTGATGTATAGAACAGTCTTTTGGACTCTGTGGGAGAGGGAGAGGATGAGATAATTTGGGAGAATGGCATTGAAATATATATAATATCATATATGAAACGAGTTGCCAGTCCAGGTTCGATGCACGATACTGGATGCTTGGGGCTGGTGCACTGGGACGACCCAGAGGGATGGTATGGGGAGGGAGGAGGGAGGAGGGTTCAGGATGGGGAACACGTGTATGCCTGTGGCCGATTCATTTCGATATATGGCAGAACCAATACAATATTGTAAAGTTTAAAAATAAAATAAAATTAAAAAAAAATTCTAGAAATATATTTCCATCAAGTTGCATGTTGTTTGTTTTTCTTTGTTTTTTTTTTTTTTTATTGTGGCTTTCTAAACTTCTAAAGTTGCTTTGTAATATGCTTTTAAAAATAATTTTATTGATTAATTTTTGGCTGCGCAGGATCTTCATTGCTGCACGCGGTCTTTCTTTAGTTGCAGAGAGCAGGAGCTGCTCTCTAGTTGCGGTACACAGGCTTCTCACTGCGATATCTTCTCTTGTTGTGGACCACAGGGTCTAGGGAGCGGGCTTCAGTAGTTGGGTCTCTCAGGCCCCAGAGCATGTAAGCTTCAGTAGTTCTGGTACACGGGCTTGACTGCCCCATGGCATGTGGCATCTTCCAGGACCAGGGATCGAACCCATGTCCCCTTCATTGGCAGGCAGATTCTTAACCACTGCACCACCAGGGAAGTCCCTGTAATATGCTTTTTAAGTCTGTGTCTTTTTTCTCAATTTTTAAATTATGAAAAATGCAAAACTTACAGTGTAGTTGAAAGAAGAAAAAAATAGCATAATAAGCACCCACTTACACTTCAGCTAGATGGAAACATTGTTAACATTTTGCCATATTTGCTTTCTATATATGTGTATGTATGTATGTAAGTGTATTTTATATATATAAAATATTATAGAAATAGTAATAATTATATAACAATATAATTTTATAAGATAATATTGTCTTATAACATTTAATAATTTTGTTAAATAATTATAAAGGATTATTTTGTAAACAAATATATATATGTATGCATATATATACATATATATTTTTGTTTTTGTTTTTATATATATTTAATTTTTTTTGCTGTGGTGTATGGCATGTGGGATCTTAGTTCCCTGACCAGGGATCAGACCTGTGCCCCCTGCATTAGGAACGTGGACTTTTAATCACTGGACCATCAAGGAGGTCCCAATAAGTATCTTTTTAATAAATGTATATAAATAAGATTGGACCTTTAGAAGTAAGCTGGAGGCAGCATACATCTCCTAAAAATAAAGATATTTTCTTTCATAGCAGTATTACACTTAAGATAATTAAAAAGAATTGTATAACTTAATATCTTATCCATGTTCAAGTCACGATAAACAGTCCTAATGGTAGAATTTTCAAAACAACTTTTTAGAGTACTAAGCTGATTTCTAGGAATGATGAAGAGATGGATTAACGACATTTTGTATGCCATTCAAACCACTGAATAATGATGAAATTATATCTAACGGGAAGGGATACTTATAGAATCTTCACTGGAGCCAGACACATTCCAGACACTCCATATATAAATTGTCTCCCTTAATTCTTATAACTTCCCCTTGAAGATTAAGAAAAACAAGCTCAGAGAGGTTTACTATGTTCCTCAGGATCACATTGCTAGGAAAGGCAGAGGTGGGACTTAAGCCTGGTTCTGTGTGACTCTGACCCCTTCTCAACAGCTGCTTTCCTATATTATCACATTTAATCCCATTCTGATACCTTCTACAAGTGGACCAAAGAGAAGAGAGGCATGTTGGCAAGGGAGTGTAAACAGGGATGTGTGTGTGTGTGTGTGTGTGTGTGTGTGGATTGGTTTGGAGAGGGAATACTTCTAACCTCTGCTTATATGCAGAAGAAAAAGGAAGTTTCCAGTACTCCCACCCAGCATTCAGAGCTTACACACAGGACAGAGCAGTGCCCTGAATAACGGCCTGCCACATCACAGGCCACTGAAACACCCTGCTTGTGTCCCTCCCAGCATCGTCGGCAACCCCTTCTATCCGATGGAATACTGCCCAGGCCTCATCAACAAAGACCCCTCTCCGCCAGGCTTGGAGCCCCACCAGAGGTGGGCCATCTATATTGCCATGAGCAGAGTCTTATGCAAGATTCACAGTGTGGACCTCAAGGCTGCGGGCCTGGAAGACTGTGGGAAACATGGTGAGCGCGGGGCCCCTTGTCTTCTGTGCTGATGTTTCCTCACTGGTCCTCTGCTTTCTGGATTTGGATGGTATCAAGGTCTTAACGCATCAGCCTTTGCTAATTGTGAGGTGGGCTTGTTAGTTTCCTACTTGGAAAGCCCGTTTCATTTTGTGGAGGTGTTGCTTACCTAGACATTTTGTCCAGGGATAAATACCTTCATGAACTACAGAATCTCTTCTCCCTGCAATTTTTATCTCACTTTATCATTTAAACCTTTCTTTTTTTCTGATACTGCCCAAAGGTAGTTAAGATACCTACTTTCTTCGTTTTCTGCCCCTTCCCATAAATATTCTTTTTAACAGGGATAGATTTTTAAAACGCCATTGTGCCAAATATTTGTTTATATAATTTGCTTCTACTTTTTTCTTTTCTTTTCTTTGTATCTCAATTTGAGTTCCTGCTCATTCTTGTGAGCATTTGTTATCATCAGGCTTTTTGCTTTCTTTTTTAAAAAATCAGATTTATTGAAGTGTATCATTTTATGAATTTTGACAAATGGACACGATTTGTAGGTTTGTTTGTTTTTGGCTGCATCGAGTAGCATAGAGAATCTTAGTTCGCTGACCAGGGATTGAACCCATATCCCCTGCAGTGGAAGCCTGGAGTCCTAACCACTGAACCGCAAGGAAATCCCCCACTAATACACATAATTTATAATCAACATCACAATTGTCCCTATACTTTTGCATGTTGAATCTTTATCGTGAGCCAAAAAATTGTACTTCTGCCCTGCAGAGTTCAAGATTTTCTAACTCTTGACCAGTTTGCATTCCAGTGGCTATGGGTAACTGCTCAGTCATGTCTGACTCCTTGCAACCACATGGACTGTAGCCCGCCAGGCTCCTCTGTCCATGGGATTTTTCAGGCAAGAGTACTGGAGTGGGTTGCCATTTCCTTCTCCAGGGGATCTTCCTGACCCCAGGGATTGAGCCTGTGTCCCCTGTGTCTTCTGCATTCAGGATTCTTTACCACTGAACGACCTGGGAAGCCCATGCATTCCTAACTGTGGTCGAAAAGAATCTGTCATCTAAGCTGTATTTTCTTCTTTCTCTGCTTTTAACCAAAACACCTTTGTTTTCTGTAGGATCATATTAAGGGCTGCAGTATGTGTTCAGTGTACATCAGCTTCCTGACATACTTGTACCAACTTACCTAAATCCTTTCACTCCATAGACACATGATCTGAATCCTCAAAACTCAAAATTTGAGACCCTTTGCTACCACAAAGCAGGCTTGCCAACTTCCAGCCCCAGTTGAGGGGGTTCTCCACACCTTCCAAGTACATCCAGACCCATATCATCCTCCCATATTTTAACCTGTTGACCAGAGTTACAAACTCTGTCAGTGTTGCCTCTGTTTGGTGGTCTCAATGGAAAATATTTACAATAAAACTTTTATTATTATTTATCTGAAATTCAAATTTAACTGAGTATTCTGTATTTTATCTAGGAGCCCTCAGTTCAGTTCAGTTCAGTCACTCAGTCGTGTCCGACTCTTTGCGACCCCATGAATCGCAGCACGCCAGGCCTCCCTGTCCATCACCAACTCCTGGAGTTCACCCAAACTCATGTCCATCGAGTCGGTGATGCCATCCAGCCATCTCATCCTCTGTCTAGGAGCCCTAGTTACTAGTAAAATGGCCAGTAGGCAAAGACAACAGATGTTGCCTATTTTGATCCATTATTTCAGGATGGAAAGAGCCCTGGACAAGAAGTCAGGTGCTGATTTGTGGGGTGACCTTGGGCAAGCCCCATTATTTTGTCATAGTTTTCTCAAGAGTAGAGGTTATGTAAAAAAGCCCTGCCTGCCCCCCTCACAGCACTGATGTGAAAAGCAAAGGAGATGGCAGCTGTCCCAGTGCTGTGAATGCAGATAAAGCCTGTCACATGAAGCAATGGGCAGTGTGACATCACATCCTGCAATGGAAAGAGAACAGTTTAAGGAGGACTCCCACGTGCTGAGTGGATCCTTTGCCTTTTAGTTTTAAAGTGCTTTTTACAGTGACCTATTAGTGTGACAGAGACAAAGTAGAAATATGGTGTCATTTTTTGTGACTCAGGACCAGCCTCCCAGGCTGTGTTTTCAGCCTGACAGCATAAAGCAGCTTCCTCAGATTTCACATTCACTGATCCAGCTAAAGGGGCATGAGATCTTCCTTTTCAAGAATCCTGCAATTTCTAGAGTTACGTCAGGAGCCCAGCTGCTGGGCAGGGCATTGGCTATATATAGCTAATCTGCCATCTGTGTAAAATGAGTATACTTAAAATTTGAATAAATATAAATGTTTGTTTGCTGAAGTGAAAAAAATCTCTGAAAGGACACCTAAGACTGGTCGTGTTGGTTGCCTTTGGGGAAATGATCTGAGTGGCTGAGCAAAGGGGTGGGAGAGCCTTTCCCACACCCCCTTTTGTCACTGTAATTCCAAGGCATGTGAATGTATCATTTGTTCAAGAGAACACATTTAAATTTTTTTAGGCACACAAAATGATCTAATCAAGGGGACTTTTGACAAAGATGCTTTAGGTCCAATCTCGTTATCACAAAGAACCTTTCCTTTCCTCTCTGCACAAGGACCTGCAGAGAGCATAATTCCCTTTTCTCATCCCAGAGGGCAGGCTGCTTTGGGGAGGAAGGGCATTAGTGCTTGGCAGACTTGCTCAGAACCAGTGGCCAACTGCAGAGACACAGGGACAGCTGCACCTGCTTCCCACGAGAAGGGAGTGCGCACAGCGCCAGGGGGGTGTGTGCATGGGGGGCGGAGGGACATCCTACATCCACGTAGGATATTAACCTGAGGGGCCCTTTCCACAAAGGTTCAGCTCCTGGTGGCTTTAGTATTTGATTTCTTAGGATAATTTTCAAACTTACAGAAACATTCACTAGTGCTGTGAATAACTATATGCCCATGACTGATTTTAACAATGATTGACTTTTGCCATGTCTGTTTATCTTTCTCTTTCTGCATCTATCTATTTGCATGATTAACAAAGTGGTACAGACCCTGACACTTGACTTTTAAGTGTTTCAGTATGCCTTCCTAATAATAAGAACATTTCACAGTACCATTTCACACCCAAGAAAACGCATCGTTTTCCCCAATATCTAAGACCCAGTCCATATTCAGATTTCCTCATTTTCCTCCTTATATCTTTTATAAGTGAGGTGGGTTTGTTTTTGGTTTGTTTTTTTTTAAGTCAGGATCTGATAAAGGAACCTAGAACAGTACCCCCTCTTTTTTTTTAAATGAATTTTTAAAGGGACCAAGTCAGTTGTCTTATGATTTGTCTTGATTATTACCTTATGGTCTCATTTACTACTTTGGACTTCTTGTAATTCCCAAAATTGAACTCTAGTTCTAAAGGGTTGATTTTACTTTGAGTTAAAACCTTTCATAGGGACTTCCCTGGTGGTCCAGTGGTTAAGAATCCACCGCAAATGAAGGGGCCACAGGTTTGATCCCTGTCCAGGAAGATCCCATGTGCCTCGGAGCAACTGAGCTCATGTGCCACAGCTACTGAGCCTGTGCTCTAGAGCCCAAGAACCTCAGCTACTAAGCCCGAGTGCCTGGAGCCCAAGGTCTGCAATGAGTAGCCACCGCAATGAGAAGCCCCGGCACTGCAACAAAGAGCAGCCCCTGCTTGCCACAAGTAGAGAAAGCCCACACAGAGCAACGAAGACCCAGCACAGCCATAAACAAGCAAATTAAATAAGTAAAGTGGTTCTTAAAGATTACTCGTTACAATAAAAAAAAAAAAAACCCAGCCCTGCTGGATTCTCCAAAGGACAGGTGACTGAGTACTCTGAGTGTGCAGTTCACTCCAGAGAAGGAGACCAGTCTCTCTATCCTTGACTTCAAGCTTCTGGGAAACATTTTTCTCTAGATGAGGGGTGAGGGCTTGGCTTAGCGCCATGGACCTGATATGTTGTCTATTAATAGTGATAGTAATTGTCATTTGACAACAACGACAGCCACAGTAATAACAGCCACAATTCACTGGGAAGCCTTCTGTGCCAGTGCTGTGTTTGGCTGTTATAATATGGACTTCGTACGGCCTTCACAGGGAGTATAGGTGTCAGTACGCTAATAGTACTGATGAATCGGTGGCAGCTTAGAGAGGTTACATCGACTGAACAGCTTGACTATGAACCAGGCAACTCTAGAGTAGAAAGTATGTATTTATGTGGCATTCAAGAAAAGATAAACTACAGGGATAGATCTGTGTTGTCCCCCAGAGGAAAGGAGAAAGATTTGATTACAAAGGGACACCATGTAACTTTGGGGATGATAGAAATAAATATGCCATTTCTTGAGGGCAGTGGTGGCTGCCTGACTAAACTCACAGAATTGTATACTTTACAAAGAGGATGTATGTCCACTATACCTTAGGTTTTTTTCAAAAATCATTTTAAAAAGGCTTGATGCATGTGTTAAATAAAGAAAACAGAGCATGGGAATTCCCTGGTGGTCCACTGTCCAAGACCCCACTCTCCCAGTCAAGGGGGTCCTTGTTCCATCACTGGTTAGGAAACTAGATCCCGTATATGGTAACTGAGAGTTCACATGCAACAACTACAAATCCCACATTCCATGATAAAAGATCCACCCTGCCACACCGAAGATGGAAAATCCTCCATGCCACAACTAAGACCTGGGACAGCCAAATAAATAAATATATATTTTTTAAAGATTAAAAAAAAAGAAAACAGATCATGTCTAGAGTGAGTTATGTGATGATGATAAATGTGTTGATCTAGACAAAACGGTGCCCAGAAACTAGCCATTAATCCAATCCCCTGTGACACTGTTAGCAACATCATGGCAGGGCTCCCTGTAGCCCAGTATGACAGCAGAAGTGCTTTGGGGAATTCCTGATTAGTTTATTTAGGAAAAGAAGAGATAAAGAGCAGGAAGCAGGCCAACTGAGTCCAACTTCTGGCTCCCAGCCCATGGAATGTAAGCTTGGACCCATCTCCTCCCTATGACCCGGATCCTTGTCTGTAAAGTGGGGATTAAAACACTCGTGTGTAGCTCCAGGAATTCAGTGAGCTATAATAACGCATGTCAGGCACTTAGCACCAAGTCTGATACATGTCAAGTGCTCAGCAGTGGTAGTAGCCACTAATGGAACAACAATACTGTTATACATTAGTACTCTTAAGGGTTGTTTGAGGGGGTGGTTCTCACTGGTTTTCTTTGCCTCTGCTTAGGGCAAGCAAGCTCGGCAACTATGAAACAAACTGGAAAGCTGACTGAATTTATGTGTAACCTGGCATGGGATTTTCCAGTCAAAGAGGGATTCCAGGTTTTCAAGGAGATGCTGGCCACCAAACCATTAATGGGGTGCCACCACTCATGGTCCAGGCCACAGTCCCTGCTGAGCACCCTAGGCATGAGGAGCTATGTCACCTCCACAGACTCTTCTCCAGCTCATGTCTCAAAGGGAGCTCTGATCTTCTCTCCAGAAGGCCTTTCCCCCCGAGTCAGGGAGCTATATCAGCGGCTGAAGGAGTTTATGGAACAACATGTGTACCCCGCTGAGCCGGAGCTACAGCGTCACCAGGTCTCAGCTGAGAGGTGGACCCCCTCCCCGCTGGTCGAAGATCTCAAGGTAAAGCAGCCTTTCATTAGCACGGCCCAACCTCAGCTCGTCCACTGGCCATATCTGTTCCTTCTCGGGCAGTTAAGAGATGGAAGAGTTGAGTTCAATGGTCTCTGCTTTCCACCACCACTAGAAAGAGCCAGCCCTAGATCACTCAGTTTCACTTCATTGCTCTTTCTGTGTGACCATGTCCCGGCCTGATACTCAGCCCAGGCAGAGGAATGCAGAATCTGTGGCTTATAATCCTGAGGAGCGTGGACTCATTTTATGCATGTCTGAATCATGTAAATTTGAGACTGATATAAATTGCATCAATTAAATGACGCTCTCTTTAAAGAACCCATAACATCAAACCTAAAGCGTCACATCAACTATAAACTACGTTTATGCTCCTGACATACAGTGACATCAGTTTAGTGCATAATGGAAATGCCTGCTGTGCTTTTTCAGGATTGGTCTTGGCTTGTGTTAGTTCTTAAGTTATCTGAGGTCTTCAGGAGCACATATTCTGCCTATGATGCAACCATCACCTACATTAAAAAGAAACGGCATTGAATTTTGTTCATAGTTATAAACCTATTGCAAGGTAACCAGAGTTCAAACATGGCAAGAGTAGAAAGAGTTCATAACCTGGAAAGAATTCTCTAAAATTCTTGGGCCTCTGAGATAATGACTGTCAACAATTTGATTTATAGGCTCCCGGCTCCTTTCTTCTGGTACATAATAATACATATTATTATCATTCCTGTTGTAATGAAAATGTGTTATGCATTTGAATCTTCCAGTTGTTTTATGTTATTTAATGATGTATCCCATGTCAGTGCTTGGAAATGAACCCAGGCACTGGGACCACATTGGGGATGCGCCGTAATTTATCTACCCTGCCCCTGCCTGAGTGACACTGTGGGGATTTCAGTCTAGGTCACTCCAGGTCACTGAAGCAGCAGAGTGAGCAGCTGGTTGCTAACATGGACAGAGAGGCTGAAGAGCCAGCTGAAGGAGACAGTAGAAGCCAAGGGAAGGCCGGCTGTGGGGAGCCTGGCCATGACTGTCACTAGGGCAGTGTCCGGATGCTTTCTCAGGACTCCAAGATTGAGGTGGGAATTTTCAGCCAGTCACCTGTAGGTCCCGTGCTCACATCTTCATGCCACTGAAATGTCTACAGTGAGAGAGCACTCCAGAATAAGAAGGGGCTTGGATCCTGTGCAAGCAAAGGGTATCGAATGCTGTTACATACTTCTGTGTTCACTTACTGTTTCTACAGTGTCAGTTTAAGAAAAGAGTATGTGTTGCTCTGGGTCTTCTTTATGGTGCACAGACTGTCTCCAGCTGGGATGCATAGAGACGTTTTTTCCCTCTTGTTGCAGCGCATAGTCTCAGTAGTTGTGGCCCATGGTCTCTAGAGTACACGGACCTTAGAGTGCTCAGGCTTCTCTAGTTGCAGCCTGCCGGCTTTGTTGCCCCACAGCACATGGGATCTTAGTTCCCCCACCAGGGATTGAACCTGTGTCCCCTGCATTGGAAGGCAGATTCTTAACCTCTGGTACCAGGGAAGTCCCTGCATGAATTCTTTGAAGTAAAAATTCTGGTCCAAGGATAATATTTTTAGTTGTTGTTTGCTTTGGGTTTGGATAGTTGGTTTTGTTGAACTGCACCACGTGACTTTTGGGACCTTAGTTCCCTGAATAGGGATCGAACCTGGGCCCCTGCAGTGTGAGCGAGTCCTACCCACTGGACTGCCGGGGAATTCCTGAATGAGACCATTTTAAGTTTTGACAAATACTGCCAAATGTATATCAGAAAGCTGCTTGCCATTCTATGCTCCCATTGTTACCTTGTGAAATGTCCTATCCCCCACCTACTGACCTGCACACTTAATCCTCACCCATTAGATGTACCCGTCTCATGCACGGAAGTGTTGGAAAAGCAGACACTCATGCTGTGAACACTTTTAGACTCGAAAATGAATGCATATGAAAAATCTGCTTTAGAGAACATTCTGCATGTGGTCATACCTGAATGGGAATCATGACAACTAAGATTTGAGGGGAGAGTGGTGAAATTATGGCTTATGAGTTTTATTCAGTGTCGTTACTACCAATAAATAAGAATGTTTGGCATTTACACTGCATCTCACAAATCCTGTGAGGTAAGCATCATGAACCTCAATTTAAAGATAAGGAATCAAGTTTTCCAGGGACACAGCTAGAAATAATAGCACCTGGACTCAATCCAGATCTTCTGGGCTCAAATCTATGTGTTTTTCCCTCCCACAAGATGATTCATTTCCTTATTCTTCCTCTTCTCAGAACTCCCTTGCTTCCCTTCCTATTCTCCCTTCCTTTCCTGCTTCATTTGTTCCAATTAATCTGTCCTTCTTCTCCTTGGTCACTGCAGTCTCAGCTAATTAGCTTAACACAGCCATGAAACAAGTATATGTGCTGATTCTGGTCGTATGTGTCCTAGAGAGCAGTCCCAGTGCGATAGGAAGCTCAGCCAGGTGGTGCTCTCCCGGTGGGAAGAATTTCCATCATCACTAATATTTAGTGCAGCTCCAGCTTCTGGCACACTATATTCTGTCACTACCTGGAACTGAAAGAGTGAAATGTTTTTGAGAGGGAAAATAGCTGGCATTCACTCACTGTACAGCTGGACTACAGAACGTCTGTCCTGCTGCCATTCTTTACGCTCCCTTGGTTCCTGTCCATTTCTGAGCCTCCTTCTCTAATCTGAGCTCCTGATAACTATCCCACTTGGAAACGCTTTTTCCAGTCAGTCAGTCACCTCCATTCCTACTCTTGCTCAGTAGCTGTGACTGGTAGGGTGAGTGATGACCGTCCCAATACAACAGATGAGGAAACTGGCACAGGGAGCACACCATCTTGCCTAAGGTGTCCCAACAGGTGGTGGGGCAGGGCCTGAAGCAGGAAGTCTGATTCAGGGCCTGGGTTCCTGACTCCCAGGCTAGACTTTCTGGTTTCCCTGTCAGGAGCTACGTTCAGAAACCCAGGGTTACTTCCCCAGGAACAAAGTTGTGCCTCATGAAGAAAGCTCGATCAGGGGATCTCCTTGGGCAACTCAGCAGAGCAGCTGAGGCTGCTGCCAGATGTCCTGGCCAGTTCCCTGCAGGCTCACTGAACGACCCTTCATTCTCTGTGTTCTGGGGCGAGTTTTATGCTGCATCGTGATGACAGTAATGATGCTAACAGTGAGGGGGTGGGGTAGGTGGGGCATCTGGGGTACAGACGAAGTGAACTGATTGCCACCTGTTAGGAATGGGCTGTCCCCAGACTCTTCCTGTTCTCCTCCCACATATCTGTGGAGTTGTATCCAGCCTGGTAGTTTGGACTTACTCATTATTTTCCATGGGCCAAGATAGTATGACAACCACCCTAAGTGGATCCCTGATTTTTTTTTTTTGCTGTGACAGGAGAAAGCCAAGGCCGAAGGACTTTGGAACCTTTTCCTACCCCTGGAGACTGATCCTGAGAAGAAATACGGAGCTGGGCTGACCAACGTGGAGTACGCACATTTGTGTGAGGTCATGGGCACGTCTCTGTATGCTCCCGAGGTACCTTCTTTACCGTACCGTCTTCCTCAGCATGGGAGGAAATCCTTGTCCTCCAGAGAGTTCAGCCATCCTCCTGGGCTGACGGGGTTCCCTGCAGTGGCACTGGACTCAGGAGCTCTGACGCAAACTCAGACTTCTTATGAGTTGAAGATACTGCAGGCAGGTGGCTGGAGCCAGAGCAGGAAAGGAGCAGGGGGTGGGCATCTTCTCGAGTGAGTACAGCCTGGCTGGCTTCCGTGGAGCCTCAGTCCCCCAGCTCTACTCTCCTCCTTCTCTCCCAACAAGCTCTGTGGTTGAGCTTAGGTACTCTGAGCTGCTGTACTCACAATGTCCTGGGTCTCTACATCTTTGGGGAGAGGAAGGACTTTCATAAGGGTGTCAGAGGGCATGTATCTTGGAAGGAGCCCCGATCCATGTTTCTGGGGAATCTGAAGTTTTGAATATGATAAGGCCTTTGTGCCTTTTCTCCTTTCCAGATCTTTAACTGTTGTGCTCCAGACACGGGGAACATGGAGCTTCTGGTTCGATACAGCACCGAGGAGCAGAAGGCCCGCTGGTTGATTCCATTGCTGGAGGGAAAGGCTCGTTCCTGTTTCGCTATGACTGAGCCCCAGGTGCCTACCTTGGGTCACCCACAGGCGCTCCTCATCACACCAGACCCTCACCCAGCCCCATCGGGCTCTGCCATCAGGGAACTCAGGACCCTTGCCAGCTCTAATCAGAATGTGCTCTCACTCAGGTCGCCTCCTCAGATGCCACCAACATTGAGTCTTCCATCCGAGAGGAAGATGGCTTCTACGTCATCAATGGTCACAAGTGGTGGATCACAGGTATTTGGCCTGAAATTCATTTTTCAATCACATTTATGTGGGTCTTCCCTGATAAGCACGTCTTCTCTGCCCTGCTGTTGTCTGAGAAACTGTGGGAGGGACTAGCTTCATTTCCAGTTAACACAAAGGAGATTCTGTCTCTGTTCCCAGAAGAGGCAGCAAACCCTGAGAGAACCAAAGGTTCTACCTGACCCCAGGTGACCCCCCATGTGACAGTTCCAGGAATCTCTCCTCCACTCCCCACTCTTCATTCTGCTGTGGGTGTCTCCCTTTAGAGTCACTTCCTCAATGGTGTCCCCCTCTTGTGAGGTCAGCTGTGCTGCAGCAGAAGGGCTGGTGATAATCCTGTCGTTCACTAGGCTTTAACTCTCCAGGGCCCTCGGTACATGCTGTGGGGACCTCCCCTCACGGAGTCTCCACCCTTCCCCAGAAGGTCTGTGGTATTATCCCCACTTCACAGAGAAGGAAACCAGGATGGAGAAGTGACTTGAGTCACTGCCCAAGGTACTAGCCCCCCTGTTGGCAAGTAGGGAACCACCCAGAGTTCAAGGCTGGCCTGACTCTGAAGCCTGTGCCCAAAGCCAGCATGTTTCCACCTCCTGTGGGAACAAAGCAGAACAGGCTGCCACTGATAAAGTAGCAGTTTTCAGCCTCTTGTCTTCAAATTGTATTTTCAATCCAACGTTGTGCTTTAAAAAAAAACAAAACAAAACTGTTCTTAGGATGTTGGATTCCTTCCTCACTGGGACAGAAACCAGTTGCTCTTATTGCTGGTCAAAGGGCTGCATGGCCTCATCTGATCACATGACATCTTAAAGGGCCCCATCTGCTCAATGACTTCAGCTTCTCTGGGCCAGGACTGAGTGTTTAAGGAGAGCTGATGGCCATGGTGTCAGATGATGGGGGTCTGTCTCTCTCCTTTCCTGGCAGGCATCCTGGATCCTCGCTGCCAGCTCTGCGTGTTTATGGGAAAAACAGACCCACATGCCCCACGCCACCAGCAGCAGTCCATGTTCTTGGTTCCCATGGATACCCCAGGGATAAAAATCATCCGGCCTCTGAGGGTGTATGGGCTGGAGGACGCACCAGGTTTGTGCGTCTGTTTGTTCTCTGTGTGGGTCTGGATCTAGGGAAAAGGCTTTGGACAGCAGTTGCTCCAGTGCAGAAGTAACACCTGTAAGAGTCTGAGGACATTTGGAAGGGCATGTGCTCTTGCATTTCAGTTCTATCCATGAATATCAACCATGCAGGCAAGCTTCAGACAGGCATTCATCTGTTTTTTTTTTTTTTTTCTCTTCTAATCATAGAAGACAAGCAGGACTCTAGGAGGTAAGGAAGCCACGGAGGATGGAACAGGAGGCAGGAAATGCCCTCCAGACCTTTTCTTATAGACCACAGTGTGGACAGCCTATCTCCTGGCCTGGAGGTCCTCTCACAGGGGCCCTTTCTCTCTGCTGATGCTGTCCACATTTTGACTTCAGAGTTTCCTTAGGGTCACTACACTGTGAGAGTCACAGACTACTAGGAGTTCCAGTTTAAGTTAGAGTCACGTTTTATAAAAGGAATGCCAAACTATTCCTTTGACATTTTAAATGACCAATTTACCTTCCATCTGCAATAGTCTTGTTCCTGCCTTCCATCCTCCTTCAATGATGTTCTAGTTAGAAGTCTACAAAAGAGCAGGGATATTGTCAGCAGATGAGATAAATGCATCTGGAGAAAGCAGGAAAGCAGATTGCTCAAGGGTACTCTATGGGTTTTCTCAGGTGGCCACGGTGAAGTCCTGTTCGAGCAGGTGCACGTGCCCAAAGAGAACATCATCCTGGGCCCCGGCCGGGGCTTTGAGATCCTCCTAGGCCGACTAGGTTCTGGCAGGATCCATCACTGCATGCGGCTGATTGGCTGCTCAGAGAGGGTGTTGGCGCTCATGAAGGCCCGAGTAAGTACTTCCTTTTGTGCCTGTCTCTGGACCAGAACAACCCATCTGTCTTCCTCTCAGACTTCTAATCCTGTTTCCTGAGAGCAGACTTAGCAGGTGAAGAAGCAAGGTGATGTTCTTTACAAGAAGCTGTGTCCTTGTGTTTGCTCTGCCTCTTTTACTTTGCTCAAGTTTCAAATCCAGAGCAGAATGCGCCTCCCTCTGCCTAGGGGTCAGAAGGCGTCTGGGCTCTGTGGGCTCTGTGGCAGCAGAGGGCAAGGCTCCAGGCCCACAGGGTCATGGTCCACTGATGACCATCCTGCCACCAGCTCACCTTTAAACATCAGGCAACAGGGAGAGCGGGGTTCCAGCATCCAGCCCTGCATCGTCCTCCTCCCCCAGCACGTCCAAAACTTTATTCTTCTGTGACCCCTTGAAGGTTGCAAGCCCATACAAGAGTGTTATTGCTGTGAACAGTGGTTCAAGTCAGTGAAATCAGTTTCACTCTGAAGTGATTTCAGAGTGAAACTTCAGACTGAACAGATGTCTCACAAGATAGTCTTAATGAAGAATAGCAACAGTTCAGGGTATCGCGTTACTGAGCAAAGTTGTGATTCAAATCCTTTTTAGTTGAAACCAGCCAGTTTAAAAGAAAACGCTTCTAAGGACTTAGATATAGTCTCCATCCTCATCCTGCAGATCAATCTGACCTAATGTGTCAGAAATCTTAGAAGATGCTATAGTACTGACGTAGCCATGCTACTCATTGGACTTGGTCGAAAGGGAGTAATCAGGCATCTACAAAAAATTTGATACTAGGAGGTTCACCACAGCCATGATTACGTTAGGAAACACCTATAAGGCTAGCTATTGGGGTCTGGTTAGATAACCCTGCTATGGGCGTGCAGTGAAATTCCAAAATGATGCTGTAGTAATCTATTTGTTAACTAGAGATACGTTTGCCATATGCTAAGTGAAAAAAAAAAGGCTATAAAGTAATACAGAGAGAATGACTTAAAAAAAAAAGCAGATGTATGTATATGCATATACAAAAAGTCTAGAAGGGTATGCACCAAATAGTAAGTATAATTTACTAGATAATGGGGTGCTGGGTGTTTATATTTTGTCTGAAAGTGTATACTCTTTTCTGCCATGAGATATTCGTGTGTTGTAATTGTTTTTAATTTTTAAAAATAAGGTGGAAGAAGGACCACTTATCACTTTTTCTGATTGCCTGTAGCTTTTGAACACTCTACTCAATCTCTGTTGCAATAACAGTTGCCCACAAGAGGGCTCTGGCACCCAGACTTGCTCCCGAGAGTTCCTCAGGACGTGAAGCAGGCCCTGCTGTCAGCAGAGGGCGCCCTCCTGGCCTGTGTGAGGCGCCCACAGTCGCTGCCTGGTTACCAGAGTAGCCCTGGGCCACAGGCGACTCAGATCAAGCTCTGTCCTGCTTGGAGGCCAGACCTGCCCAGATGGGGCAGAATGGCTGGCGTAAAGGGGTTGTGCTGATAATTTGTGCAGCTACCAAGTGTCTAGCTTCCCCCGCTGCCCTCCCCTGTGCTTCCACCCTCTCCTCTGCAGGGCACCGTCCATGCCTCCCCTCCTGTCTCCTGTGTCCACAGGCGAAGTCCCGCGTGGCCTTTGGGAAGCCCCTTGTAGAGCAGGGCACGGTCCTGGCAGACATTGCCCTGTCCTGCGTGGAGATCGAGCAGGCCCGGCTGCTGGTGCTGAAAGCTGCCCACGTCATGGATGTGGCGGGAAATAAGGTAGGAGGCTGAGGGACCTCACAGAGGACAGGTCCAGAGGACACGGTGAGGGATGCCAGCCCAGAAATCTTTTAATAGATGCTGACTTCCCTCCCCACTCAGCAAACCACAAAGTGCTTGGCTCCTTGACATAAATAACTTTGCTTCACTTCTCCTTGGAATTACCTGTGCAGCTTCTGAAAAACAGAAAAGGTACAATAAAGAGGATTGACCTTTCTGTTTTACTGACCCAGTGACCTTATGGGTTCAAGACAGCAGGGCCACAGGGCCCCAGCCTGAGCTACAGCCCCACCTGATCTTACAGGCATCAGGCAAACTGAGAGTAAGCCAGGGAGTTAGAGAAGCTTCATTTTCAATGTGACATTATCCCTTAAATGGCTCTGAGTGCCTTTAGTGCCAGGCATGATGCCAGGCTGACCCTTGCTTTCTCCATCTCTCCATGGGTCTCCACCCCTTAGCTGAGACCCCTCAGTAGCAGGGGGTGATCCAGGCTCAAATTCTGGTTTCTTGGCTTTCTCGTGGCGGTATGAGGGCTCTCAGGGGCTTTGATCCAAATCCCAGATTCAGAGAAGATCCTTGAACCTAAATCCCCCAGAGTCTTGACTGGCCTCGTTTCACCTTTCCCTTTGAATACAGAGCTGATCATGACCCTGAAGGAGGCTCAGGCCAGTCCCCAATCTGTGTTGCCTGTGTGCTGGTGATGCTGCCTGGGAAGATGCCCCTTATCTTTCCTTGACCAGGCAGCTGCCCACACCACATAGCATCCTGAGTCACCTGCCTCATCACCCCCACTGCCCCTCCACCCCCGCTGGTGCTGTGCAGGGTCCATGCACCAGGCAAGGCTTGCAGTCCAGCGGGAGGGACCTGAGGTCTCTGTTCTGAGCTGTTGTTTCTACTCCTCCCTGTGAAACTGATCGATCTTCCACAGGTTCCGCCCTGGGGTCTGCCCTCCTTACCACAACTCCTCTTCCTTGTAGGCTGCAGGTCTGGATATTGCCATGATTAAAATGGTGGCCCCATCCATGGCTTCCCGAGTGATTGATCATGCTATTCAGGTGAGCACAGATGATGGATCGCTGGTTCTTCTGAATCATTTACAAGATTCAAAATTCCTCTCCTTCAGCTGCCCAACCTCCTGTAAACTAACAGCCGCCCTTTGTTGCACACCCCCCATACATGACTGTCCTTTTCCTCCTCAGAACAACCCTATGAGGGGTCCTATTCCTGCTTCCATTTTGAATACATGGAAACAGAAGCACAGCAAAGTGATTTGTCCAAGGTCACTCAGCTTGCAAGGAGCTGAGCTCAGATTTTGGGGAACCTAGGTCCTTCTTACACCAGGCCCAGCCTCCTAACCATGTAAAGATGCCTCCTTCTCAAATCTCAACCCATGGCCCCTAGAGAGGGACTTCCCGACAGAAGTCACCTAGTGGAGCAGACCTGGGGAGCCTGGTGTCCCTGGGACGGCTAGTGAGGCCCCACCTGGAGTCTTCCAGAACACTGTTGTCACACAGGTGTCAGGGGACAGACAGCTTTGCAATGTGGCTGTTCTGAGCTGTCCTCACATCTTAGGAGCAGGCATTTGTTAGTGGGGCTCTCAGGGATGAGGGCTCACCCAGGGCTTCCTCCCTTCCTGCCCTGTGTCTGCCAGGTCTTCGGAGCAGCAGGGCTGAGCAGTGACCACCCACTGGCTCAGTTCTTCGTGGGGGTCCGGGTACTGCGCCTTGCTGATCAGGTGCACCAGAGGTCAGTGGCCAAGATGGAGCTGAAGCACCGCAGTTAGGCCTGCAGGAGTCAGATCGTCCCCGCCGGGCCTGTGGTGCCCAAATCTTTAAATGATGTGCTTTCAAAGGCCTGGTATGTGTGCTCCTTGCACCCCTCCCGGCAGCTGTGTCCTGGGATCCTTATTGTGAACCTAGCCTTGATGTGTCCCTACAGAACACACTCCTGTGTAAGAAGCCTGGAGTTGCCTGTTTCAGGCAAGGGGGAAGGGGAGTAATGAAGAGCCTGGAGAGGTGATCTTTAGTCCAGGTGCCAGATGGGCAGCCAGGCCCCTTCTCTCTGGCTGTGGGGCTCTGCATGAATATTACGAGTCCTGCCAGGGTGCTATGCCTGTGGTTGCTCCCAATCTGAGGGTGATACGGTGGCTTCCTGTTCTGTGTCCCCCACCGCCCCCAGCTGATGGTGGCAGCCTACAGACCCAGGGCAGGAGTGCTCTGGGAGAATGGAAATAAACCCAAATTGTGAAGCTATTGCTAGGTAATTTTCTTTGTTTCAATATCCGAAACACAGATTGCTAAAATGTTATTTTGGAAATGAGCTTTGCGAACAAAGAAGAAAATATGTCTCAGAGACTTTGTGAACATTCTGTCATATACAAGGAGTGGAGAACAAAAGCTCACACTTTAGCCTGACGCAGTATGTCAGCTGCAGCCTCACACATCTTTCACTCCTCCTCTGCCTCGTCTCCACCCAGCGGCCTGTCAAGTCTGCCTCCACGCTCTCCCTCCCAGCCAGCCCTGTTGCTTCTGCTCAGGCCTTCATCATTTCTCAGGTCAACTCTCTGCTGTTGCAGCTTGTCCTCCTCTCTAGGACCGATTTTCCGTGCTGTCCCTAGGAAAACGCATCACTCCCAGACTTAAAGACCTTGGTGAAGAGAAACGATAGTACACAAGATTAAGACTGACAAGAAATCTACTGTGGTCACAACAGCATCATACTGGCCTGTGACCAGAATATAGTTCAGAAATACTCAACTATCTGTGTTGAGTACATAACCCAAATTTGAGTGGGTCATCCTCTCGGGACCAGGTGCTGACATCCTGGTCAGGAGGAGGAAACAGTATGAGGTTAGTCGGGCTCACCCACCCCTGTAGCTGACCTCCCCCTTCAAGTGCTTGGGAAGCTGTGGGTGTGAAGCTGTGAATCCTGAACCTGCACTCAGGGTGGCAATGGAACAGATGCTCAGAGTGGTTGCAGACTGTGGGCCAGGCCCTCCTCCCTCCTCCATGGGTGTTATCTCTGCTTCTCCCCATGGGCTTCACACTCATCCATGTTCAGCAGGAGGCGAGGTCGATTCTCAGAGAGGGGAGCATGTGGGCAGGGTGTGGCCCAGTCCAGCTTGAACTGGGGTCTACCTGGCTTCCAGCCTGAACTCTTCCTGCCACACCTGTTCCCGCCACTGGAAACTACCTGTCACCCACTTCCCAGCCCTCCTGCAAGAAGAAACAGAGGTGTCTTTTCCCTCCAGACTGATGGTCAACCAACTAATGTGAACCCATACACATTTCCAAAGAACCTGGCTGATGTTCATCCACACTCTCTTCCCGAAGGCCCGGAGCATTTTACTGCAGGTGCACAGCTCAGATTCTGCCGTGATGGTTGGGGAGGCATTGTGCTGAAATGCCAAATTTGAGCCTAAGAAAGTGACCCCTAGTGGACCTAGACTGCCCGGTTCTTCTTGTGTCACCCAGGCACTACCATTATGGTCACTGCCTTGCATGCTCGCTCCGTGAGGCTCAAGGCAACACCTGGAAGCCTCTCACGTGCCCCTCTGTGAGGGGTATTACAGTGATTCCTGCTCAACAGATGAGGAAATGAAGGTGTGGGCAGGTGAAGTCCTTTGTCCCACGTGACACAAATGGGGCAATGTGATTAAAAGATCCAGATTCATCCTGATTCTTGTCTCGACCCTTGGCCACTGAGCCGAGCCAGCCCTCCCTGGGCCCTGCTGCCCTGAAATCTCAGGCCCTGGCATCAACTAAGTTCTGGGCTTTGCTTCATGCCTTGATCTTGTCTGAGGTCCCAGACCCTGGCCCAGAGTGACTGGAGTCCTAAGCCAGGGTCAAGCCATGTTGGGACAGCTCTTGGGCAAGGAAGAGCTTGGACAGGTGTCCTTGCCTTCACCTTCACCTTGGCTGAAGTGACTAAAGTGACCTCAGCTCCCTCCCTGAGAGACCAGCTTCCTTAACCTCAGGGGAAATTTCCCCTCTGTACTCCCCTGAGGCCACTGCTTGGCTCTGGGAGCAGAGACTCTGACACGAAAATAGTGGCTTTGCGTAAGGACTCTTTCCCTGAGTGAACGGAGAGGCCTGAGTATCCCTGATACTGGCTTCATTAAACCAACAGCAGTCTCTCCCTGGAGGCGGGAGCTGTTCCTCCTAACAGCACAGAGCTAGCCTTCTCTATCTTCCCCCTATTTGGTACTCTCTGGATCCTGTTTTTTTTCATTTGCACTTACGACTGCAGTCTGAGGTTGTCTTGTGTATCTGACTGATTTTCTATGCCAACCAGAATACCAGCTCCATGAGAGATAGATCTTTACTGAGTTTGATTCCCACTGTGTCAGCCCTAGAACAGTACCTGGCCCATCGCAGGTGTTCACTAAAAATTTGTTGAGTGGTTGAAAGAATAATCTAACCTCTTACAACAATCATGACAGTAGTGTGGTAGAGGAAAGGTGGCTGCTAATTCTTTGCTGCTCCTCTCAGGCAGGGGTGGAGGCTCTCCTCCCTCTCTGTGAACCTGGATGGGGCCTGTGACTCATGCTGATCAATGGAATTTGGTGGCAAAATCTAAAGCTAGATCTTAGAAGTCTTACAGCTTCTCCCTGGTATTGTGGAACTCTCTGGGGAAATCAGCTGTCATGTGAGAGGTCAGACTAGCCTAAGCCTGCCATACAGTCAGGAGACCCAAGCAACTATGTGGTGTCAGACATATGAGTGAAGAAGCCACCTTGCACCTGTGTCCCCAGGTGCCTTTACTGTGCAACATGAGCAAGCCCTGTCTAGCTGAGCTCAATCAATGGACGTGACTATGCGAGATAACAAGTCACATCTGCATTCTGGAAACTGTTCCAGGAGACTGGAAGCGATCTAATCATGTTTGCAGGCTAGAGAAGAGAATGAAAGGGTAACAGAAAGAAAGGACAATTGGGAAAATGTGCGTGTGTCACTAGAATGTACACTCGATGACAGCACGGAGTCTATTCAATGCTGAGTTCCCAGCACATGGAGAATAACTCTCAATAAATATTCACTGAATAAACATACTTAATATGTTATAGTTACTTAGTCTAAAAACTTTAACATTAAAGATCTGAACTTTTTCAGATCAATACAATTTATTAATGGTAACAACAACCCTATTTTAGGCCATTCCACTGACCTTAAAAGTCTGGAGATGATCAAGTTTCAAATGTCCACTTCCTCCTATGGTTAAGGTATTTATTAAAATCATCACTCTGAAATTTATATAAAATAGGCCTCATGTTAAACTATTCCTCCCTTAACATAAAATTTACACATCAATTTTATAGTAGATGGGAATTACTTCAGTGAGAAAAATCAGACTGTGCTAATTTTGTTGTTTAATTATATGAATACCCCCAAATGACTTCATCTGTATAAGGGTCCAGTTCATAAACTCCAGCCCAATATATGTGAAAAAGCTTCTCGGCATGGAAAGGTGCTTCGGAGATTCCCCATCCTGACCAAGGCTGCTCAATTTCCAACTGCCACTGTGGTGCCAACAGGAAGACTCGTATCCCCAGTCTTACCGCAGCTGCAGAGGACGGCCCTAGTGCTGAGCTTGAACTTGAAGACTCGTATCCCCAGTCTTATCGCAGCTGCAGAGGACGGCCCTAGTGCTGAGCTTGAACTTGAAGACTCGTATCCCCAGTCTTACCGCAGCTGCAGAGGACGGCCCTAGTGCTGAGCTTGAACTTGAAGACTCGTATCCCCAGTCTTATCGCAGCTGCAGAGGACGGCCCTAGTGCTGAGCTTGAACTTGAAGACTCGTATCCCCAGTCTTACCGCAGCTGCAGAGGACGGCCCTAGTGCTGAGCTTGAACTTGAAGACTCGTATCCCCAGTCTTATCACAGCTACAGAGGACGGCCCTAGTGCTGAGCTTGAACTTGAAGACTCGTATCCCCAGTCTTATCACAGCTGCAGAGGACGGCCCTAGTGCTGAGCTTTAACTTGAAGACTCGTATCCCCAGTCTTATCACAGCTACAGAGGACGGCCCTAGTGCTGAGCTTGAACTTGAAGACTCGTATCCCCAGTCTTATCGCAGCTGCAGAGGACGGCCCTAGTGCTGAGCTTGAGACCACTGAGGTGACACTGAGAGCAATGAGGCTCAGGGAAACCTAGACTTTCAGAGACGAAAATGAGATGGAATAAAAATACTTTAATAATCCTTCAGAGCAATATAGATCTTAAAAACAAAAGCTAACATGCAGGGCAAATGGCAAAATTAAAAGCCCAAACAACCTTCCAAGTTAGAATAGTAAAATGCAGTAGACATAGGTAGACTAATAGTAATAGTAGACTAATAGTAATAACTATTAGTTATTACTAACTAATAACTAATAGTAGACTAAATAGTCATTACTAATAAAATATCTTACCTCTAACTGTAAGGCATCTATTTTCTCCTCCTGCCAAGTGTCACCCTCACGTTCATACTGTACTATTTTTCTATCTGTTTTACTTGAAACCAGTCGACAGAAATAATTATCTAAAGAAAAGAATGGGTCAACCAAGGTATGTTTCTTCAGAATGAAGTCTCCATAATTACGCCTTTAACTTGAACAAAATTTTTGTTTTTACAGATCCAAATTAAATGCCATGCAATATTTCTTTAAAAAGTGGTTTAAATCATTTGGATTAAAAAAAAATGAGCGGGCAGGAGTGTAGCATTAACTCTCTTTATCCTGTGTAATGCATGAGAACTGGAGTTTGCAACAGCTGTCAGGAAGATTCCAAGCTGTGAGAAGGCTGAGAGAAAGTTCTGAGGGAGATGTTTTCAGACATAATGAATCCAAATTAGAAAATGAGAGTGGTGTTCGCCTCCAGCGTAGTCCCAGACTCGATGGTTGGTGGGCTGCATGGCATACGTGTGCCAGTCTCCTCTAAGTGCTTATAGGCATGTTGACTCACATATCGTCCACATCCTATGTGGCCACATATTAAATAAATCCAAAGGTTCTGCCAAGAAGGAGGTAAGACCTCAATTAGTTACATAAAAACACATGATCTGTGTTCTAAAATTAAGTATGCTGCTGCTGCTGCTGCTAAGTCGCTTCAGTCGTGTCCAACTCTGTGCGACCCCATAGACGGCAGCCCACCAGGTTCCCCCATCCCTGGGATTCTCCAGGCAAGAACACTGGAGTAGGTTGCCATTTCCTTCTCCAATGCATGAAGGTGAAAAGTCAAAGGGAAGTCGCTCAGTCGTGTCTGACTCTTAGCGACCCCATGGACTGCAGCCTACCAGGCTCCTCTGTCCATGGGATTTTCCAGGCAAGAGTACTGGAGTGGGGTGCCATTGCCTTCTCCAAAAATTAAGTATAAGAAAGAGAATTCTGAACCTTGAGGATGTGACTCTGAAGATTACAGAAAGTGTTGCTGGGTTGGAATAGCTGGAATAGAGGGGAAAGAAAAGCCACCTACAATGCAATTTGCTTTTGAAATGCTGCAAACTCACTTCAACAGCTGTGATCCAAAATGGCTACCTGAGTATCCTGTGTCCCAGTGGGGACCGAGCAAACAAGGCAGGACAAGGACTGTCCTCTTTAAAGGCTTCTAAAGAGGTCGGCTACCAATATCCAAGGAGCTGGTGGCCCAGCTTATTGATTACCAAGCCAAACCCTTCCTTTCCTTTGGCCTCCAGCAAGCCTTGTTTGGACCACAGAAAGGAGTTGAAAGACATGATGAAACTGCAATCAATTAACTGACCTACAAGCTTCTTTAGTAAAGGCTTGGTGGGAATATGAGACTACAACGATGTAATGGATCACTTATAATTTTTCTTTTCTTTTTTATCTTCCTTCTGATCTCAGCAAGGCAGCAGTAAGCAGTGGCATGAAGCGAGATCTTAATTCCTTGCCCAGGTATTGAACCTGGGTAGCCTGAATGAAAACCAGGAATCCCAGCTACCAGACCAGCAAGGGCTACAGGCTAGAAGCAATTTTTCCCTGGATCTTTGCCCCCAGTGCATTTATCACAGAGGCAGAAACTGTAAATGCAGATACAAAGTTTATTATTAGAGGCGTAGTACAACAAGTGGGAGAGCACATAGAGAAATGGTTTGCTTAGTTAAGACAGAAGCAAGGCAGAGATGCACCCCCGGAGAGGAAGGGTGCGCACATGCCCCAGTGAGGAGGAGAGCAATGGAGGTGGTTAAGTCATTTCTATAGGTCAGTTCTTCCAGGTCTTTGTCTTCCTCCAGTTCAATTATCTGGTTTCTTTTTCCACACCTGACCTAACCTGGGACACTCCCTTAAGGCTACACTCATACCCCTCAGCCAAGACGGATCTCAAAGTGAAGGCATCTGGGAGGAGCAAGACTCATTATGGCCTGGCATTGTCCCCTGACTTCTGACCCACAAGGAGCTTTTCTGGCATGTATAGTGTCTCCCTTGTCTCAAAAGAGGAAGGGAGGGAGATCCCTTAATCCTTTACTCAAACAAGGTTTTGCCCCTCTTTGTCCTTGTCATGATTATAACCTTGACTATAGGTATAGCCAGGACTATGACCTTAAGGTGTTTATAAGAGACAAACTGACTATTTACCCTGTTTCTGTTGTTACTTCCATTTCAGAGGGCAAACAAGAGGCTGATTGTAAATAACTTAACTGGAGACCACCTATCTCTTGTCTCACAAAATGCTAACAGTTATAAGTATCCAGCCCAAAGCCCACCTCTTCGTGCCCCATGAAATGCAAACGGGAGGCCAGCTGTAAGTGTCTAACCTGGAGCCCATCTATGTCCTATATCGCTTCCTTTCAACTTCCCAATCACCTGCATGCCTACCTTCTCAGAATATTTTCCCAGGTATTTTCTCAGGTGTATCTATGTTACTTTTGTAAGAAGCTTTGACCCAATCTACAAGATTTAGCTAAATATAAAACACCAGGGAATTTTTTAACACACAAAATATTGTTCTATTCCTCAAAGCTTAAAATATCCACTTCCCTTCAGGGCAAGAGCACTTTCTCTGCCCAATGTCAAAAAATAGGCAAACTCAAAAGGAAACAGTGTTTTTCTCACCTTGTCTTGAATAGATGCATAATACTGTGAACGGTTTCAACTGAGAGGTTTCCACTGAAGAAGGAAATCTGGTCTGGAAGCTGCCTGGATGGAGAATCGGGAGCAGCGTTTACACCTTCTTTACTTTGACCTTTACTTCTCGGTGCAATGGGGGATGCTTCTGAAGACTTTCTTTCATTGCAGCTTTCAGCTCATCTTTCAGAAACTAAAAATTAGCAGGATTCCAATTAGATGAAAACTGAGTCAGAAGAATAAAGTTTGATAGAGAAAAATATTTTTTTAATCTTCAAATATTTTTTATTGGAATGTCACACATTGCCTTCATTTATTGTATTTCAAATCACTACACTTAACTTTGGGGAAAACACTGCTTGCCCTTTTTAGTACCAAAAAACCCTTAAAAACTGTTTTAGGAATGTAGAGAAATAGCCAACTTAAATAGCAAAAAAGTGCATCATAATCACTGCTGCAGTGCAGTCATTTCTGCATTTCCCATGTTTCTTTTCTTAAATAACTATCTTGTCTGATAACATATAATATAAAGAGCAATTATGAAAAAACAGATGTTTACACATACTTCTGAAGTCTTATTGAGAATATCCTGTTTGCACTGGATAACCAAATATAGGCTCAGCTGCAATAGCAGCATACGCAAATACTTGCTGGTTCACACCATGGTGCATATATGGAACATTACTCCCATATTGCTGAATGGTATCATAGCCATTCTGATAAGTCCCTGTTGGGTTATTAGTTCTAAAACTGGTCTGTATACCAGCAGGCACAAAATTACTTCCAAAGCTCCCCCTGGTGTAATTTGTAGCAAATATAAACCACATTCTGAGTTTCTGCTCCCAAATCTCTCTTTAAGTAGACTAGTGTAACCCCTTTCATAATTTTCTTTGTCTCTAAAGGGATTCAGTCCATCTATTTTGCCCACAGAGTATCTTGTGACACTCAGCCTGCATGTCTCCCCTGCCTCTGAAATGATCTGAAACTGTTTCTGACCAACTGAAGCAACTTGGGATTGATTGCTTGATTAGCTTCAGGGAGCACAGAGATAAGGTCACTCACTTGCTTTATGTTATTAGGTGTAAAGTAAGTGTATGCTGTGCCTGTTTTGGTACTGTGAGTGTTCTTCCTGGTACTGTGTTTTGGTACTGTGAGATTATCTTCGATGAAGATAATCCTCTGAGGAGTTAGGGTAGTTAAAATTGATGACAAATTTCATATCTTCCACATCTAGCCTTCTGGAGGCCACATTTGTAGCAATCAGAATAGGAGTTCTTCCATGTTTAAATTCATTTACAACCTAGTCACATTCCTGTTGACTCATGTCACCATGGATACTCATGACAGGCCACCTTTTTCTCCTCATTTTTCTAGTAAGTGCATGGCATCCTATTTGGATTTCAACAGAAAAAATGGTTTTATTCTCGTCACTCGTGATCTCTTCCATTAGGCAAATATATTTTTCATACATTTTACATCATGACACATATCCACAATTGGAACAATGTTGTAGTTTGCACCATACGTTTGTTTTCTCTGTCTATCTGTTTCTGTTTTGTAAATAAATTCACCTGTATTCTTTTTTAGATTCCACATATGAGTGATATATATTTGTCTTTTTCTGTCTGACTTAGTTCACTTAGTATGATAATCTCTAGGTCCATACGTGTTGCTGCAAATGCAATATTTCATTCTTTTTTATGGCTGAGTAATATTCCATTGTGTGTATATATGTGTGTGTGTGTGTGTACATGAACATGCACACACACACACACACACCCCATACCCTCTTTATCCATTTGTCTTTATCCAGTTGATGGACACTTGGAATAGTAAAAAGCAGTAGATATAGGTATTTAGTAATTACTAATAAATATCTTACCTTTAACTATAAGCTATCTATTTTCTCCTTTGGGCAACTATCACCCTCATACTGTACTAGTTTTCCATCTGTTTTACTTGCAGCCAGTCAGTGGACATAATTATGTAAAGAAAAGAATCAGTCAACCAATGCATGGTTCTTCAGAATGAAAAATGTCTCCATAAGCCTTTAACTTGGACAAAATTTTTGTTTTCACAGATCCAAATTAAATGCCTTGCAATATTTCTTTAAAAGTGGTTTAAATCACTTGAATTTTAAAAAAGAGTGAGAGGGCAGAAATTTAAGTATTAACTCTCTTTATCCTGTGCAATTCAGGCCATCTCTAGGAAACAGCATCCTACGGGACACAGTGAGAACTGGAGTTTGCCACAGCTGTCAAGAAGATTTTAAGCTGTGAAAGTAAAGGGGTTCTGATGGAGATGTTCTCAGACAGAAATGAATCCAAATTAGAAAATGGGGGTGGTGTTCACCTCCATTGTGGTCCCAGAGAAATTGTGATGTCTTATGTTAAGAACTATATCACGGAACAGTGGAGTTATGGGGGAATCTCAACTTAAAAGTGGTCTCTGCCCCATAAAAAAATCTCATTAACACCCTCAAACGCAGAGATGGCTCTTATGTTTAGAAATACCATAAGAAAGCAGGTGTCTTCTATCATATACTCCTAAGTGAGACAAATATTCAGGGCTATTAAGTTTGAAAACCAAACCTGCCAGTTCCTCACACTGGAGATGCAATACGCATCCACTCCCCTGGATGGAGCGAGCTGGCAGAGCAGGGGGAGTCACAACGTGCTTATCTGGATTCAACATGAATTGCCACAGACCTACGTGCTAAGTAGCTCTCCTCACTGAGGAGAGTTGTCAACCTAGCTTGTTACGAGTAATTTAGAAGAAATATTTAGAGAAACTGAAATCCACCCTGACAGCTTCATGTAAGGAACACAGGCAGTAAAAGCTAAAGTATGCTAGAGGTCTTAATCACAGGCTCACTGAACACCATACAACACAGGCAACCATGGGTTTACCTTACAGAAGATAGCCTAGGGTTCTGGAAAGCATACCTGGGTTGGCCTTCATGGTCTCAATGATCACATCTGTCATTTCTCGACGACCAAGATGCTGATGTATGATTGCTGCTTTCTCCCCTGGTGACTTCCCTTCTAAACAGGCTACAGCTGAAGCTAGTGTCTTCTTTTGGATCTCCTCTTCAGACATTTCTCCGACTAAAGAACACATGAATGATTACTACCTGATAAATCCACTCTCACTGTATCCATCCACAGGTTTCCCTTTTCTCTCTTCTGCCCTCCCTCAAGACTATAAGATGCCTTGGCAGTAGTCCTCTCACTCACCTCTGGGGCTCCTGCTGTACTTGACAGTCAACTAATGCCCAGGGCAATAAACTCAGAAACACAGGGCAGTTCTAGTGAAAATCATGCACTTTAAAGCAAATGAAGGAGATAAGAGCTTTGACAGTGATCATGCTCAGATGAACCAACATTTCAGTAACACTTGTAGAGTGACACTCTGTGTTGGACTCCAAATGAAGGCTAAAGTCCACTAATAATCGAAACTTTAAAAAACTTTTAGGGTAGTCTTCTTAAACACCCTGGGTTAGCCTTATGCCATCACACCCTAAATCTGTGATTATAGGCTTTATCAGAGTGGAGATCATGCCTGTTTTGCCCAGCACTGTATCCTCAGCAGTTACATCACAGTGCCTAGCACATATTGGAAGCTATTTAAAGATTTGTTGAATAAATTAATGAATCAATGACTGACCCATGTAGAAGTGTATATGTGGCTTATGTCAACTTAGTTGACTTTCAAAACTCAGTAGCCTATTAAATCATATTCAGTCTTTTAATAAATGGCTCCAAAATTCACACACTCAGGGAAGTTCCCCACATCACCAGGCCCAGGCCCCTCCCCAAATCAAACATATCCTCTCGTAACAGCTGTCTAAAAACTGTCTTCCCTTCCTTCACCACATGTGTCACAGCTGCAGTTCTACATTTATTCTGTAAGTGTTTACTTCATTCGTCTCCATGAATTGAGTGAACTGCTGGTGCCATTAAAGCAAGGCATCCCTTTCCACACACAACTAAAACTCCAACAGAGACTGGGTTCTCAAAAAGTTTTTTTTTTTTTTTACTTTTACACAAATGCCGTTAACAGTTTATTCAAACAGCCAAAATCGGAAACCCAAACTTCCAGTAAATCAATGAATAGTAGTAAATGATGTTCATCCACACAGTGGAACACTAGTCACAAAGAGAAAAAGCTCTGAAAACACAGAGCTACTCAGTTGAGTCTTTAAAACATGCCAAAGTGGAAGAGCACATCATGTGAAATGCCAGGCTGGATGAAGCACAAGCTGGAATTAAGATTGCCAGGAGAAATATCAATAACCTCAAATATGCAGATGACACCACCCTTATGGCAGAAAGCGAAGAAGAACTAAAGAGCCTCTTGATGAAAGTGAAAGAGGAGAGTGAAAAAGTTGGCTTAAAGCTCAACATTCAGAAAAGTAAGATCATGGCATCTGGTCCCATCACTTCATGGGAAATAGATGGGGAAACGGTGGCAGACTTTAGTTTTTTTGGGCTCCAAAATCACTGCAGCCGTGAAATTAAAAGATGCTCACTCCTTGGAAGGAAAGTTATAACCAACCTTGACAGCGTATTAAAAAACAGAGACGTTACTTTGCCAACAAAGGTCCATCTAGTCAAGGCTCTGGTTTTTCCAGTGGTCATGTATGGATGTGAGAGTTGGACTATAAAGAAAGCTGAGCGCCCAAGAATTGATGCTTTTGAACTGTGGTGTTGGAGAAGACTCTTGAGAATCCCTTGGACTGCATGGAGAGCCAACCAGTCCATCCTAAAATAAATCAGTCCTGAATATTCATTGGAAGCACTGATGTTGAAGCTGAAACTCCAATGCTTTGGCCACCTGATGCGAAGAGCTGACTCATTGGAAAAAACCCTGATGCTGGGAAAGACTGAAGGCGGGAGGAGAAGGGGACAACAGAGAATAAAATGGTTGGATGGCATCATCAACTCAATGGACATGAGTTTGAGTAGGCTCCGTGCGAGTTGGTGATGGACAGGGAAGCCTGCAGTCCATGGGGTCGCAAAGAGTTGGCAGGACTGAGGGACTGAACTGAACTGAAAGTGGAAGAAATCAGACACACTGGATTACATTTTTTGAATGAATGTTATTGTTAGATAACTGATGGAGGTTCAAGGAACAGAGCCATACCTGCATTCCCCCTGAGGAGGCTGTGTGACTGGGAATGAAGTGCTCAGACTCTCAAGTCCAGCTCCCTGAGTAGAATTCCATCTGACAGATGATCCTGGGCAAGGCGCTTAATCCCAGGACTTCAGTTTCCCAGTTTGTAAAAGGCTCACACACCCTTCTAACTAGTAGGATTGAATGAAGACAATTAGAGAAAACAGTGCCCAGGAAGTATTTAGTACACTGCTCAGATACTGAACGTGTAGACATTTTAGTTTTAACTACTGCTACAGGGCCCCTTAATGGAAAGTTTTCCAAAGAGGAAGGATTTAATTAAACCTTCCCAGGAGCCGTCAGAGTGCTGGGTATTCCGTCTTCACAAAGCCAAGAGGAAATCAACTCTCACAACTAGGCTCTCACCCAGGTTGGAGAGACCTATGCGCCAAATATAAAAGAGTCCCGGTGGGAAGGCACCAGGAAGGAGGAACTGAGGCAGACTTCCCAGGGGTGACACCTGGGAAGACCTCCTAAGGATGGGGGAAGTGAGAGGGATCCCAACGACTTCTCGGCTTCCTCCGGAGGCGAAAGCCCTCGCCGAGGCTCCTGCCCGGACTCAGACTCTGAGAGGACGAGCCCCGGGGCCCAGGCGCGGACTCACCGCTGAAGCTTAACTCGGCGGGGACCCGCGAGTGTTCTGGGAGCTCCGGGTGGATGACAACCGCTCACAGGGCAGGCGCCGTCCGGCGCAGGCCCCGGAGGGCTCAGGAGAGGCTGGGAGGGGAGCCTTGAGGATGAGCGCCCCGGAGCAGGTAGCGCCGCCGCCCCCGCCACCTCAGCGCCACCAGCTCTACGTGCAACGCTTCCAGCCAAAACCTTCACTGCCGCCTGCCGGCCGCCGTCGCTGACCCTTGAGGTTACGCAAGCGCGGATCAGCGGGCTCGCTGATTGGGTGCGCCCACGTGACTACCGTGTTTGCTCGGAGGTGAACCCGCGCCCACTGGTCAGGAGCTCCAAGAGGACTTGGAGGAGGCACGTCACAGAGTTCGTGGGCACCTGGACACTATTTAGGAGGATCGGTGGGTTTTGCTCTCAGGCCTGAGGGGACGTGCCCTCAGCCCGCCTTATCTGACGGCGAGGAGTTTCTGGCTCCACTAGGTTTCCGATTGTCCGAGGAACCCGCTTCCTGCAGAGACCCGAGCTCTGGTCTCTTTTTGTCGTGTTTGATCTCGCTCCAGCTGTAGGCAGAGTTGCTTTGTGTCAGCCACGCTTTACAGATAAGTGCGCTGAGGCTCAGAGAGCTGAATCCGCCTGGGGAGTTGGCACTAGTTGCAGTGTTTCTGATTCTGTTAAGGTAGGACGGTGGGCTGGTTAAGTGCCCTGAACTGGAGATCCATCTGGGTCCCCCTCCCGGACTAATCTCTTTTAACAAATGTTTACTGAGAGCCCAGGCTCTGTTGCGGCGGTAGAGATACGTTGGTGATTATGGAATAGACCCTGATTACCAGTTTCGTGACCTTGAGTTTAAGTTTTGTGTAAACTTAGTATCTTTGTACAGCTGTGATGATGAAATGAGCCACAATGAGTACGTGGCTAGAACTGAAGCGTCATCTTTAGTTGGAAGGAAGAAGGAAGCCAGTGATGGGAGAGTTGCCGACTTATCCATTACCAGGAGTATGAGGAGGAGAAACTGCTACCCACTCCAGTATTCTGGCCTGGAGAATTCCATGTACTGTATAGTCCATCGGGTTGCAAAGTGTCGGACGCGACTGAGCGACTTTCACTTTCATGACGAGGACAGTGTCCTCAATGAGAATGAAAGTCAACCTTTCAGGGCCAGACACCCTTTTCATCTCTGTTAAGCCCTCACACAGAACATGTTGACACTTTTTGGAGCCTATAAATAAATTTCTCCTTCTATCATTAACTTTGGCCTTGGCATAAGTAAAACCCAAAATGCAAATCAATCTCTACATTTTTCATTTCAGCATTCATGCCCCAATCCAGCAAATTTCCAATTACATAAGAAACACACTGTATCATCTTGAACATTTACTTCCTAAGAATTCTTTCTTTAGATTCTTCATACTTTATTTAGTCCTTATGGTGGCACTGAGGTGACTCCCATCAACATGCAGGCTGTCTTACCAACCTGTTTTGCTCTAACTGGCTTCTTAGTTTTTTAACCATAGACATTACATGAGAAACTTCAAGATTTTCAAGTGGAACTGGCTGCGAGTAGAATTTTTTGTTGTTGTTGTTTTCCCAGGTTTTTATTTAAGATCTATAAAAAAATTGAAATAATAGTACCGTGATCTCTCATATACCTCTCATCATGTGCCTTTCACTAATTATTAACATTTTGCCACATTTATGTCTATTCATGTGAAAATGTTTATGTATCTATATATACAGGTACGTGTTGTGTGTATGTTATTTTTTCCCCCTGAACTGGTTGAAAGTAAGTTTAGAAAAGAGGCAGTGAAGATCAGGAGGTCATCGCCCTGCTCTGTAGGAGGGATGATACTGTGGTGGCATCGTGAGTGCTAGGAGGAGGTGAGTACAGGGCACCCTGAGAGAGTACAGGAGAGACTGCTCATCTGCCTCTTCTGGTGGCCAGAAGAGGTTTCATGAAGGAAGTGACAGGCAAACTACAACCTGAGGGACAATGGGCAGTTATCCAGGTAATGGATGGAAGGGAGCATTCAGGCCAGGGCAACAGCCTTACATGGAAGTGAGTGTCGAGATCACCCAGGCTAAGGTGAAGTACAAAGGAGAGCTGCTGCCCAGAGCAGAGAAGAAGTTCTCAGAGGGCCTTTTCAGGCGGCTTAAGGAGCTGAGAGTTTATCTTGAGGACAGTGGAGAGTCACTGGAGATTTTAAATGGGGGTAGGACATGATCAAATTTGCAATTTTGAATGAAGAGGCAAGGGGACCACTTAGGAGGCTGATGCAAAGGTCTGTGGGTGAGATCATGCAATGTGAGTGAAGAGAGTAGATGGAGAGCTTTGGGAGGAATGACCAGTCACACCGAGCACCAGAATGGAGGTGTCTTGCTGGAAGACTGAGGTGTTGTCATGGAGGGCAGAGACAGTGAGTTCAGCTCTGGTTGTGTCTGAAATGCTGGTTGGAAGTCAGAGTAGACGTGCTGGTGGCACCTTGAGTGCCAGGACGGAGGTCTACTTGGAGGCAGTGAAGGCTAATCATGTCCTGTTTCTGCTTCACAGCCTTGGCTCCAACATGTGCCTAAGGCAGCTTCTGCAGTCCTCCTGGCTCCAGCGGGCTTGGCGGGCGGCCTTCCTGAAACACGTCCAGAGCAGGCACCCGGGAGCCTGGAGATGGACACATTCTGGAGGCGGCCCCTACAGAGCAGTGATTTTTGACATGGGCGGAGTTCTGCTTCCTTCTCCAGGGAGAGTGGCCGCAGGTGAGCTCTTCATTCTCCTTCACCTTTAGAGACTGGGGTCTGTGGGGGTGGGGGAAAGGAGGTGGTGAGTGGAGATGACAGTGTGCCTCAGTGGGTGCTATTCTTGCTCTTGAATCAAATTCTAAGCAACAGTTAGTGCTGCTGAGGATCTTGGGCAAGTGATTTCACTTCTCTAAGTCTTAGTTTCCACATCATTAAATTAGGGCTAATGGTCTGTACGTCTTTGTTGCTAGGAGATGGTTAAGTGAGATTATTCATGGAAAGCACTTGATTAGCAGAATGAGTGCTTGGCTCATCTGAAATTCTCAATAAATATGACAAGCTGCCATTGTTATTGTCAATGTTATAGGTAGAATTTAACTACCTTTCCCAGAGAACTACTTGTGAATGCTGAAATCTGCCGCCCTCCCCGCTGTGATCACAACCTTTCCTCTTCCATCAACTTCCCTCTACACCTGCTTTTGTTATAAGACAAACCTCTAGGTTCTGATCCTTCCTTTTTCAGCCCCTTTTGGTATTACCTTTTTATGCACTCAGTTGAACTGACTTAATTTGATTTGTTTGGCTTGAAGTGTTAGAAAACCTAACAAAACATTGACTGAAACAAGATTGAAGTTAAATGTGTTTTTTATGTGAAAGTCCAGGTGTGTGTCTTGGGCTAGTGTGTTGCTCTGTGATATCAGGGCCCTGGGCTGTTTTCCTTGTGTTGCTCTGCTGTGAGCACACCCCATTTCCACTCTCACCTCGTGGATCAGGTTTGGCTGCTTCACTTTCTGCCATTACATGCGCATTCTAGCCAGCTGCTGCTGCTGCTGCTAAGTCACTTCAGTCGTGTCCGACTCTGTGTGACCCCATAGACGGCAGCCCACCAGGATCCCCCATCCCTGGGATTCTCCAGGCAAGAACACTGGAGCGGGTTGCCATTTCCTTCTCCAATGCATGAAAGTGAAAAGTGAAAGTGAAGTCACTCAGTCATGTCCAACCCTCAGCGACCCCATGGACTGCCGCCCACCAGGCTCCTCCGTCCATGGGATTTTCCAGGCAGAAGTACTGGAGTGGGGTGCCATTGCCTTCTCCGATTCTAGCCAACAGGAAGGACCAAACAGAGGTCTCTGTTCTTTTGACAGATTGTGGTTGCTGATTGGGCAGTTTTGTATGCTACGTTAACCCAAGGTCAGGTTTTCTGTGCTCCTGGTTGAAAAATTACCAAGCTTTGCTAACTCGTTGAGTTATTTTTTGTTTTGCTTTGTTTTTTAGCTCAGCTGCAAGTGAGCCCTCAGGCTCTCTATTCCTCCACTGATATTCCTCTTGAACTTACTACAGGGTTGTTCCAAACTCCCCTCGGAGCCATCATATTTCTCCAGGCCAAACCTTGGCAGATAGCTGAATCTCTGCTTTTACAGCAAACATAAAGATCACTTGGCAGGAATTTTCTCAACTCTTTCCAGAATACCTTGAGAAGCTATTCTCTTCTTTCCACTGCTACTGCCTCTACACATGTTATATCCCTAAATTCTCCCACCTGCTTGATCACAGCAGCCTCCTAACTGCTAACTCTACCTCTGGCCTCTGGGTTTTACACCCCTTCCACACAGCCCCTAGAACTGCCCTTCTAAAACACACATCACATCTTCTCCCTTCCCTCTCCTGCTTCAAATCCTTGACTGCCTGCAATTTTTTTTCCCTTCAAGACCGGAAGCTTTACCTGGTTCCAGGGCCTCTCACAAACAGTTCTCATGTCCTTTTTTCACACCATTTGCCATGTACGCCCACATTTCAGCTACCTTCAACTACTTGATGCTCTTTAAAATTGCCAAATGTGTTTATACTCCTTTGCCTTTGCAGGTTCTGTTCCCTCTGCTTGAAGCTACCCTTCCTTGCCTGCTCTCCCTTTTCAAATCCTGCTCATACTTTTATGTTATTCAGCAGTGCCCAGAATCTTTTGAGCACTTAGTAAGGCTTGTGGTTGTTATTGACTTGTGTTTTTATCTTATAATGTTTTTGCAATACCAGGATTTTCATTTTTCTTGTCATCAAAATCATCTCTGTTTTTCTTTATGGCTTGAGTGTAAAGTGTCTAGGCTAAGGAAGTCTTTCTTTCCTTGACATTCATAAAGATGTTGTATATTGTTTTGTAACTTTTAGAGGTTTTTTTGTTTTTTCTTTTCTTTCCTGATTTGGGTATTTAGTCTTTTGATAATTCATTTTTGTAATTGTGAGAAATAGAGATTTAATTAATTTTTTTCTATTCAGAAACTCACTTATGCCAACCATATTTATTAAATAGTTGGTGCTAAAAGTATATTTAATACTTTGGATTTAAAAAAATACAAAGGCCAATTTCTTATTGTCACCTCCACCCCTTCCCCGCAGTTCTAGTCTTCATTGGTTATCATTGTGAAAAATTTGTTTATCCTTCCAAAAATTCCCAATATATACACAGGAACTTGTGTGTGTGTGTGTGTGTACTGTGTCTACACTGATTGGGTCATGCTATACAAACTGTTTGGGCGTCCCTGGTGACTCAGACTGTAAAGAATCTGCCTGCAATGCAGGAGACTTGGGTTCAGTCCCTGGGTTGGGAAGATCCCCTAGAGAAGGGAATGACTACCCACTCCAGTATTATTGCCTGGGAAATACATGGACAGAGGAGCCTGGAGTGCTACAGTCCATGGGATCACAGAGTTGGACACAACTGAGTGGCTAACACTCTCACTTTTCATACAAACTGTTAGATGTACCTTTCTTTTTTTCTGACCTAGTAAAATATCTTGCCAGATTTTCTACATCAGTAGGCATGGGCTTCCCAGGTAGCTCAGTGGTAAAGAATCCGCCTGCCAATGCAGGAGACTCAGGTTCAATCTCTGGGTTGGGAAGATCCTCTGGAGAAGGAAATGGCAACCCACTCCAGTATTCTTGTCTGGAGAATCCCACGGACAGAGGAGCCTGGCAGGCTACAGTCCATTGGGTTGCAAAGAGTTGGACACCACTTAGTGACTAACCAACAACAGGAGGCATAGGTCTAGTTCAGGAATTAGCAAACTTTCTGTCAGGGGTACTATTCAGCTCTACTATTGGAGCCAGCAGCAGCTGTAGCAATAGTCAACAAGTATGTGGTTGCCCAACAGTGGTATACCTAATCTTTGCTTACATTTATAAATATATCTCTGGCAGAAATTCCTGGAAGCAGAATTGCTACATCAATTGTAAATGTGCATTTGACATGTTGCACTCCATAGAGGTTGTGCTTATTTACACCCCCATCAGCAGTGTAGGAGAGAGACCCTTTCCTTGCATGCTTACCAACTCTTAAGATCCTAAAAATTGCTCTAATTTTAGTTCTAAAATTAAAGAGGTTTTATTTGGATTGAGTTTTAAAAGACCTGCTGTTCTCAGAAGACATACTGAGTTGGTCCTGTTGGTGATTTCTGAAGAATGGGATTGCTTTGTCATTCAGCTTTCTTTTTATACCTTTCTGTGTTGTCTGAAATATTTTCAGTGCACAGCCACTACATTAAACAAAAACTTTGTGTTAAGTATGTTATATCTTAGATATAATTATGGATGCTATATGTTTTTGCCCCATAAGCAGGTATATTATAGAAAAAGAAAACCCTCTTGTACAGGAAAAAGTATCCACTATCCCAGCATTCCCCATGTACACAATAGTAATCCATCCACTGCTTTGGCTCTTTATGGACAGAATTTTGTTATTTTTCAAAGACACCAACCTCCATTTGAATGTTTCAGTGTACCAGCTACACTGCCCTGAAGGATTACTTCAGTTTACAAAATGAAGGGTTTGTTTTGGAGTGTTGTCAGAATCTGATTTATTCCTTCATGTACTTCCATACCACGTGCCAGGACCATGTGAGTGACCTAATATATTGTTGCTGTGGTTGGTTAGTTGATAAGTCATGTCCGACTCGTTTGAGAGCCCATGAACTGTAGCTGGCCACGTTCCTCTGTCAATGCAATTTTCCTAGGCAAGGATACTAGAGTGGGTTGCCATTCCCTTCTCCAGGGAATCTTGCCAACCCGAGGATGAAATGCATCTCCTGCATTGGTAGGTGGATTCTTTATCTCTGAACTACCAGGGAAACCTGACCTAATACATGTAAACCAGCTAATAAGAGACCAGGGAAGAAAATTCATAATGTAGTGTCCAGCATCATCTCAAGCTGGTGGCATGGACTGATGCTTGGCAGCAGCATCCCCTCAGTCACACAAATTATTACTGCTGTTCCCTGGAAGCTCTAAGGCTGAGATTTTCCATTTCCTGAATTTCTCTGAATTCCCAATAGAATTGGGAATTCACCTGGCACCACAGTGATGCCACAGAACCTGTATGGTAACTACCCTGTTCCCCAAACTTCAGCTGTTTGTCTATATATCGTTTCGCTTACCATGTGTTTCACTTTTGGTAGAGTGGGAGGTACAGAATCATATCCCTTCTGGAACTATAGTGAAGGCCTTGATCTCAGGTGGCGAAAATGGGCCCTGGATGAAATTTATGAGAGCAGAGATAACAACAGAAGATTTCTTACAAGAATTTGGGAGACTTTGCTCTGAAATTGTAAGTGATAAACACACTTGAATTTCAATATTCTTTCATCTAGAATAGTGGTTGCAACACTCATCCATTAAATTGGTTAAACTAAAATTGAAGAAGGGAAAACCTAATAACCCATTATAAGATTTTAAGTTATTTCTTCCATCCCCAGGTACTCAATTTTAACTGCACGAATGAAAAATAAAAATATTATGTATATTAGCTATTGTTTATGTGAAGCTGGAATTGTTGCATAATGGCTTTGATCAGAGAGCTTGTTTAACGCAGTGATAACATTGAGCCTTTCCCTGAACTATGCATTGTTCTAAGCTCTTTATTTATATTAACTCCCATACCTTCACAATATAATTGCCAAAATATAATTTAAAATATAATGAAGTTCTGTGGATGGATGGTGGTTTTGGTTAGATAACAATGAATGTACTTATTGTTATCCAAAGTGGTTAAAACAGTGACTATGATGTTATGTGGTCTTACCACAATTTTAAGTAAATGAATAAATATTTATATATATATATATATATATATATATATAGAAAACATTCTGCTAAGTCATAGAAAGCCAGCCCCAAAGACTATATATTATACGATTCCACTTACATGAAATACCCAGAACAGATAAATCTACAGAAGTAGAAAATAGAGTTGTTATTTTCTAGGACTGGGAGTATTGGGGAATCAGGGGCAGGGAGGCAGAGGAATGGGTAGTGACTGCTGATAGGTATGATGTATCTTTTTTGGGTGACATAAATGTTCTAAAACTGATTGTCTTAAGAATTTTACACCTTTGTGAATATATTAAAAAGCACTGAATTTTACAGTTTAAATGGGCCACTTCTGTGATATATGAATTGTATTTCAGTAAAGCTGTTGTAAAATGAGTATGTGTGTATAAAATAGCAGGCTTGCCATTGCAAATTTTGAAACATGATAAAATAAGAGGTTTTAAAACCCACAGAGACTGAATTTAAAATTACAAAAATTGATCAGAAACTGACATTCAGTTTGTCATGCTGAAGCTGAGACAATGCAGAATCATCAAATCTCTGGGTCATTAAAAATTAAACTACATCTGCTTAATTCACTTTTAGGGTTTCATGTATCCTCTTAGAGTCTTCAGAATCTTTTTTAAATTGACAATGAATGAGTGAAATAAAGAATTCATTTAACTGGAATATTGATATAAATTTCCCCATTCCCTAACCACTATAATTCTAATTCTAAGCAACTTTTTACAACCTTATATGCAAAGTTCTGCACCAGGGCTGAAAGAGAAAATTCCTTTTGGCAGCAAGCCAGAGGCCTGGCGTAGTGACAGGAAGCCTGGAATATGTGTTTTTCTGTGTTGGTGATAAGCTGTTCTTACTCTTAATGATGGCTGGTTCTCTTCTCTCCCTACCTTCAATCTTAGTCAAAGACCTCCGTGCCTGTGGACTCCTTTTTCTCTCTGCTGACCAGTGAGCGAGTGGCGAAGCAGTTCCCAGTGATGACTGAGGCCATAACTCAGATTCGGGCTAAAGGCCTTCAGACTGCAGTCTTGAGCAATAATTTTTATCTTCCCAATGGAAAGAGCTTTTTGCCCTTGGACCGGAAACAGTTTGATGTGGTAAGCTGACAGGGATCCAGAACAATCTGAATCAAGTCTCTGTCCTTACTTTAGGATGTAGCATTAACGCTGCCTCTCATAAGGTCTTGAATGGATGGGTTTGTTTATTCACATAGTTGACTGAGTTAGGATTAGACATGATAGGTGGGAAAGAGGACTTGCAAAGTATCACTGAGCTATGAGCAAGCTTATTTATGGGCTTTGATAACTGGGTGAAACCTCAGCTTCAGAGACTCCCTTTCATCTGAACTTGAACCTTAGTCATCAGATATCAGGGATTCCCAGGTGGCACAGTTAGTAAAGAATCTGCCTGCCAGTGCAGGAGACACAAGGGCTGCAGGTTCGATCCCTGGGTTGGGAAGAGCCCCTGGAGTAAGAAATGGCAACCCATTCCAGTATTCTTTCCTGGAAAATTTCATGGACAGAAAGCCTGACAGCCTACAGCTTACGCGGTTGAAAAGAGTTCCACACAACTGAACTCACACAACAACAACAACAGCATCAGATAACATATGTACTTTGATCAGCCCTCACCTTTTAATAGGCCCTTTGACCTTTTCAAAGACCAACCCCATTGCCCTCTATTTCTATGGCATTAATCCTTAGACCATTGCTGAGCAAACAAACTTACTGCAGGAAAGGAAGTGTCTAATATAGTTGCTACCAGTCACACACATGGCTGTTAAACACTTGAAATGTGACTAGTGGCACTGAGCAACTAAATTCTATTTCAACTGAAATGTATATCATCACATATGACTAGGGGCTGCCATATGGGATGGTGTGTGAAGGGCTAGACTATCAAAGTACCTGAGAACATTCTGAGTCAGGAGATGGTCTTCTGTGCCAGGATGTTACTTCTGTGAAAGACTCCCCATTTTCCTCAAAGGAAATATATTATCATTATCCTGGGACAGATAGAAATTATTGATAGATGACTAACTTAAACTTCAGTCAGAAAACACATTCTTTCACAGCAGTGGGTATGTACCAGGCACTGGCTAGGCATGAAGGGCTACTGTGTTCAAAGCGACGGACACAAGTCCTGCCCTCAGGAATATGCATTCACCACATATCAGGTGGTCAGCTGCCACATGTGGCTAGTGGCTACTGTGTCAGACAGGGCAATATAGCATTTCTATCATTGTAGAAATGTCTATTGGATAGTGATATTTTAGAACATAAAATCTAATCAGGGGACTTCTCTGGCAGTCCCCTACTCTGCTTCCACTGCAGGGGGTGGGTTCGATCCCTATTCAGTGAACTAATACCCTGCATTCCATGCAGCATGGCCAAAAAAAAAAAACCCAAAAACTGGTGAAACAGACGAGCGGAAATTCAGAGTTCAAATATGGGAAATTAACCACCCAGCCTAATGCTCTCTTCACTTCCCACCTCCTCATTCATCCTTATACAAAGCCTGTCAAGATAAGAGTTCTCTTCCCTCTGTACCCTTGCCTGGCTCCTTACCCACTTTGACTCTTGGTTTCCTGGCTTGTCCACAGCACAGCCTTTCTCCAAGCATCCTCCCCTTTGGGGGCTCAGGGACCTCAGCCATATTTGGATCCTGTCTGCAGCTTGCTGTGGGCAGTAGCTCTGATTCCCTGAACCACAGTTTCCTCACCCGTGGTTCAGGAGCAGGAATTTTCTTTCTTTAGGGTGACTGTTTGGATCCCAGACTATAATACATACAAAGCACTTTACAGAGTGCTTGGCAGATTATTTTCAGAGATTCCTTCCCTCCAGTGCGGTAATGGGGATTATCATCTTGATCTGGACAAACTAAGTTGGCCAGGCTCACACTGGGCCCTTCAAGTATTTAAGGACTTGTGAGTTTCTTTAACACGATGGACTCATTTATGCAGACTTCACAGACTCTCTGGTAGGTGCTTTCAGGCAGCTTTTTCTGATGCATTGTCATATTTCAGGTCTGCAGGTGACCTGGAGTGTTGAAAATCTATTTCCTCAAGAGCAAGAGTGTACGTTTTTATCCTCTAAAGCTATGAGGAAAAATATTTATTTTGATAGAAGTAAAGCTGGGCTTCCCAAGTGGTGCTAGTGGTAAAGAACCCACCTGCCAATGCAGGAGAGATAAGAGATGTGGGTTCAATCCCTGGGTCAGGCAGATCCCCTGGAGGAGGGCATGGCAATCTACTCCAGTATTCTTGCCTGGAGAATCCCATGGACAGAGGAGCCTGGCAGGCTACAGTCCATGGGGTCACAAAGAGTTGGACATGACTGAAGTAACTTAGCTTGCATGCAAAGCTAATATAACCATTCCTATGATCCCCATCATCTTTGGAGGCTATTCCTAAACTTTTCAATAATATTATAGGATTCTGTTTCTGCTGAGGTGAATGTGGCTTTTAAATTTTGGTCCTCTAATTTAAGTAAAAATGTTTACATTATATTTTATCGTCAAAGAACATGTGATCTAAGATTTACCATTCTAGCAGTTTTTAACTATATAGCACAAGAATATTAGATGTATTCACATTCTCGTGAAACAGAACCCCAGAAATTTTTTATCTTGCAAAACAGAACATAAGGAAAAGGCCAGGGGTCTTACCAGTTTAAATCTCAAGAATGTTTTCCCTTCTCCAGATATAATCACCTGAGAGGAGGTGTCTGCTTGCCAGATGTGGCCCAGATCCCCAGGCTTTGCTCCCCTCTCACCTCTTGTCCCAGCTGTCCAGATGTGCTGCTTTCCTGTCACGTCATGCCTTCATTGGTGTCTGAAACACCTGGGTTCTCCACTGCCCACTGTTGATGTTTTCTTCAGAAGGAATTTCTCTGTTTTGTTTTAGCTCATTCAGGTCCTTAGGAGCCCGGGAAGAATAAGTAAGAGTAAGTTACTCAACATTTATTTACCTGAAAGGGCAGTTCTCCTCCAGCCTTGAACAGTGGGAATTTGGAGGAGAGGGAGAGGCCCTCAGGTTTGTCCTTGATCTTGGAGAGCAAGGGTCAATTCAGGAGTGAGTGAGGGATTTAGTTCTATTCTTAGGACAGACCCAGAGAGTATTGGTTACAGGCTTCTGTGGCTTTTAGACCTAATCACAGGAGATTAAGCCCTGGGGTCAGTGTCAGAGGACTTCCGGGGGTTGCTGGATCAGAGGTAGCCTGACACTGAGACAGCTTTTCAGGGTTCTCCTGAACCCTCAGATGCACCCCACCAGTTCTGGACTAGATAGAGTTTGAGGCAAGGCTCTCAGGATAGAGGAGACTTTTTGCATGAAACCTGTCTTTGCCACTGACTGTATCTCTGGTGTCAGTCCTCCTGTCTAGGTTGAATATAGCTCTTTGTTTTTTCACTTCTGAAATATGGATATTAAAGTCATGTTTCTTTTACAACAGTAAATACTGCCTTTCTTTCTGAAAACATGGTGAAATACTTACCCTAAAACTGAAATGTGCAGCTTTTCTTCTGTTCCATGCAGCCACAATACCTAACATGAGCAGAATGCTGTGTCATTTTGGAATACCTTCCAGTTTCACTAAGTTTCCCAGCTACTGTTAAGATGGGTAAGATGGCTATCAGTGTTTCCAATTTCCTGATGAGTATATCCAAATCACTCCACTTAAAAAAGCAACATCATTTTATATTATGACATTCTTAAGTTACTTGTTATGACAAATCTCCACTGTCCCACTGGTCTTCTTTTCAAAAAAACATACCAGGGTATAACATGGGAACACCACTTTTAGGGATGTTCATCTCTCCTTCCTGCCTCTGCCTCAGGTCGTAGAATCCTGCCTGGAAGGTGTCTGCAAGCCAGATCCCAGGATGTATAAGCTGTGCTTGGAGCGGCTTGGCCGGCAGCCTTCTGAGTCCATCTTTCTTGATGATCTTGGACCAAATCTAAAAGCAGCTGCCGGCCTTGGCATTCACACCATTAAGGTAATGGTCACTGTTTTTTGAACCCCTTTGTGCCTCAGACACTAGTGTAAGTATTTCTGTGCAGTCCTCTTACACTCAGAGTTGGAGTTGCCTCTGGTGGTTTTTGCCTTTGTTGCCACAGTCTTTTTTTTTTTTTTTAAGTATGAGGTCTAGTTGACTAGCAGCTTGTATTTTCAGTAGGAAGTAAGAAGGCATTTTGAGAAAAGAGTTACACAGGGAGGTGAATGGCAGGCTTAAGACATTTTGGGTGACAGTCCTGCTGGCCTGTTGATGCTGTTCAACTACCAGCCACTTGGACCACCTCAGTGCTTTGAAACAGGAGAAGCCATGTGTGTGTGTGTTGAGGGAGGGGGTGGTGGTCTCTGTTTAGCTTTCTACGTTTAGGTTTTCATTATTAGCTGATGGGCCTATAGGGGCAGAATGGATACTCTAGTACAATATTTTGCCCTCCTGGTACAAGGGAGTATTAATGAACTTTTAACTGGCACTCTCTCCAGCAGATAAAAGAGTTTAATGTGGTTAGGAATTAAACGGGGGGAGGAAAGTCATTCTGAGGCTTTTTCATGAGCTGATTATGCTGGCTCCAAAGTCCTTGCTTAGAGAATTGGCTTTTGTTTATATTTCCCTCTAAAATGTACCCTCTTAGAGAACAGGTAGGAGGAGAGGTCAGGGTTGTCTGGGGATCCATGCTCAATATTCTCTTTGAAACCAGGTCGATGACCCAGAGACTGCAGTAAAGGAATTGGAAACTCTTTTGGGATTTCCATTGAGAATGCCTGTTCCAAACACTCGCCCTGTGAGAAAGACAATGGAAATTCCCAAAGACGCTTTGGAGAAGTACCTCAAAGACTTACTGGGAATCCAACCCACAGGTAGTTAGGTTCCTGCATTTCGGTAGAGGCTAGGCTTTCGGTCTGGCTCTCACTTTCTCTTCTAGTGGAATATGCTGGAGATAAAGATGCCATGTGGTGAAGAAAACAGCCAGGTGGCCCTGCAGACCCGGGTGCTGCTCCGTTTCGCTTGGGAAGAAGCACTGACCTCCTTTTCTGTACTTGGCTCTTGTTCCACGTGAGACCATGGCGTGGCAGCAGTCACCTGCAAACAGCTGACCCAGGGGAGAAGAACTTGCAGTATGTGCCTAGGGTGTTTGGGTCTTTCTCATATTTTTGAGATTACAGCCTGTTTTGTGAAGATGACTTAAAAATGAGACAATTTGTTTAAAATGAGACAATTTGTCTTCATCTTTCAAAGGTCCCTCTCTTCTTTTTCATATTCCACCCTCAGAAAAACAGGTGCTTCAATACTTTTTTTTTTTTATTTTACCTTAAAATTAATCTCTTGCTTCAATACCTTTTTAAAAAAAAAAATTATTATAGTTTCATGACCTTTTGAAGAAATTTCTACCTGGTGATAAAGTTTGATCCTCGAAAGTACTCTCTGTATGCAGCTTCATGTGAGGATTTTTTTCCCTTGATGGATTGTTGTAGAGCCTTTACAAAGTTGAGGGAGCCTTTCTGACCAGACCAGGCAACTCAGGCAGACTCCCACTGCCTGTTCTTCTGATCAAGTGAAATGAATCTTATGTGTCAAATTTATCTCACTGGGAAGACCAGGGTTAATTAGGCTGTTTCTTTTGTTGCTGTTTTGTTTTGGCTTTGTGGCTGTGGGATCTTAGTTTCCCCTCTGGTAGCCCCTGCAGTGGAAGTGCTGTGCTGTGCTGTGCTTAGTCGCTCAGTCATGTTGGACTCTGTGTGACCCCATGGCCTATAGCCCACCAGGCTCCTCTGTCCATGGGGATTCTTCAGGCAAGAATAATGGAGCGGAAGTGCAGAGTCCCTATATAAACTATTTCTGCAAGGGAGCCTCACAGTTTAGCTTGATGGAATGGGAAATTGCATCTCCTGAAAGCAGGCCTCTGCATAGCTGCTTTCAGCTGTCACGCTAGTATCAGGTGTGATGTGCCCAAGCCTGGGGTGAAGGACACACAAGGGCACCTTTTGTCCTTGGCTTAAAGCATTCCAGTTAGCAAGATGGGTTGCCATGACTGTGCTTGTGGTTGATAAACAGAACTATAAAGCTTTTTTCATGGAGCAGAAATAGGCAGGAAGGACAAAAGTGGACACCTGCACAAAGTGAAAGTTGTTGTGGTGTAAATTCAGTGGCCTTTGCTACATTATAGTGTGACATTGGAGATTTGACCCAGCCATGTCTGGTACCCAGGGAGGAGACGCTTTCCTTACGGTGCCTTCCAAATCAGGATGCTCTGTGCCCATGTGCAGTACTCATTAGAAAGAAAGAGTCTCTGTCCTCATCTGTCCTCCAGAGCTGGTTTGAGTTTTCCTTCCTTTCAAACTTACAGGCCCATTGGAACTCCTTCAGTTTGATCATGGGCAGTCAAATCCCACCTACTACATCAAGCTGGCTAACCATCAGCTAGTTCTGAGGAAGAAACCCCCTGGGACACTCCTTCCATCCGCGCATGCAGTAGAGAGGGAGTTCAGGTAAATTCTCAGGGTGAGAGTTGTGCTCGCTGTCCCCAGCCTCCTCAGCCCAGCCCCTGGCTGGCAGGTCAGCACCCCATCATAGTGCCTTGAGACATTTAAAATTATAAGTATGATGCTCCATAATTATTTCAGATAAGAACATGTCACCTGATCTTAGGAGCTTGTTTTCTCTATCTTGTTTGGACTTGCCTGGTGCCTCAGACGGTAAAGCGTCTGTGTACAATGCGGGAGACCTGGGTTTGATCCCTGGGTCAGGAAGATTCCCTGGAGAAGGAAGTGGCAACCCACTCCAGTACTCTTGCCTGGAAAATCCCATGGACGGAGGAGCTTGGTACAGGCTATTGTCCACGGGGTCGCAAAGAGTCGGGTACAACTGAGCGACTTCACTTTCACTTTCTTTTCTCTATCTAAACTTGTAGGAAACAAGACTTTTTGAGATTCTACTAAATGGGGCTATTGCCCAAAGGGTTGATAGTTGTTGAAACTCTCCATGAGTTGATAGTTGTTAAAACCTGGGATTCCTTATGTGAATCTTCTTACTTCTGTATATGTTTGATATTTTTCATAATAAGATGTTTAAAACAATAAATGTGTTATAACCCATCCCAAGTAAAATCTCTTGCTTCACAAATAGGAAAATTTAAACATAGTAGGTTGAGGCTTCCCTGGTGGTCCAGTGGACAAGAAGGGAACACTGGTTAGGGGACACCAGTTCGATCCCTGATCTGGGCAGATCCCACGTGCCTCGAAACAACTAACCCTGGGGCCACAGCTACTGAGGCTACTCTCTGGAGCCCGGGAGCTGCAACTGCGGAAGCCTGAGCACTCTAGAGCCGGTGCTCCATAAGGGAAGCCCCTGCAATGAGAAGCCCACATGCACACCACCCTAAAGAGTAGCACCCACTCTCTGCAACTAGAGAAAGCCTGTGCACAGCAATGGACACCCAGCACAGACAAAATAAATAAATATTAAACAAAACAAAATAAAACATAGTAGGTTGAAAAACCTAGCTCCAAACCCTTGGACAGTGAGTGACAGCGTGATGACTGGGCTCCAGAATGGAGCTTCCTCTCCCAGAGGACTTTCTCTGCCTCCTCCTCCACCTTCCTTCCAGCCTATCATGTTCTCCAGAAGGAAGGTTGCAGCAAGTAGTCAGGAAAATGATTTTAGCTCTTGGCCTCTTTCTCATTATTTTCTGTCTCTCCTCTGACTTTTTGGTTCCTTGTGTCTGACTCTCTGTATTACAGCTACTGATGACTGACATTTATGAAGCCTTCGGAGTTCATTTGTGAAGCCCACAGAAGTCCAATAGCTATTTTTGAGCATTTATATTTATATATGTGCCCATGTGATAGTATGTGCTTACAGAGGGGAAACCCTGAAATGTGAAGCTACCACTATGTATGCATTCTGCCTGGGGACTCTCTCCAACTCTCCAGTGTTCTGAGGAATTCTGGACTGTTCGAAGGACATCCAAAAATCCAAAATGCACAGAATTTCCATTTTAGTAAAGGAATAAAATGTGCACTTGAAGATGAAACATGTATCTGCTTATAAAATGCCAAATCGAATTTGGAAAGCTGGGAAAACGGTATAACACAATTTGTTAAAACCTCAGGGTAGTCATATTTTTATACCTAATAATTCCAATAGAGGATCTCTCTTTAAAAAATAGTTCTAAATAGGGAGAAAACCTTTATGCATTAATATGCTGACTGCAGTGTCATTTATAATAAAAAAATGGAAATAACCTATAGCTGCAGTAATCAAGAAATGATTTTGCAAACCTTGGTATTTCTATTTGTTGGAACAAAAATATAATAGCTAATACTTACTGAGTGTTCAGTATGTGTCAGGCACTATAATACATGCTTTGAATGTATTATTAATTCAGATAATTCTCAGCAACCCCCTGATATGGTCCTATTATGACCCCCATTTTATAGAAAAATGAAGCTTAAAAAAACTGAGCAACATGCCTAGTGATATATAACTAGTATGTGAGGGATGGAGCCTGGCTTCACACCCAGGGGTAGTAGGATTCCATAGCCCAGTCTTAATGATTATACTGTGATTGCTGTCAATAAAAGGATGCCTGTAATAAAATGTATATGATAAAATCTTAATGTAGCAAAAACAGATGCAAACTATATATGTCTTAACTGTTTTTTTTATTTTTTGTAAAGACTTATACATTGAAACAGGAGAAGGCAGTGGCACCCCACTGCAGTAATCTTGCCTGGAAAAACCCATGGACTTCCTTACAAGTTTCATAAAATTTACCAGTAAACTCATCTGGGCCTGGAGTTTTTTTAGGAAAAGGTTTTTGCTTATGGGTTCAATTCAATAAATATTGGATTACTTGGGTCTTTTATTTCAACTTACCTTAGCTTTGGAAGTTGTAATTTCCAAGGAATTTGTCCATTTATATTTTAAAATATATAAAATTGTTATAAATATATATAAAGTTATATATGTCCATTTCATATGAACAATTAAATTTATTGTTCAAAATATTCCCTTACTGTCCTTTTACTGTTATGTAGGATTTCTAGTAATGTTCTCTCTTTATGATTCCTGCAATTGACTGATAATTTGTATTTTCTCTCTCTCTTTCATCAGTCTACTTAAGGATTTATCATTGTGTTGATGAGTACAAATGCTTAGTTTTATTAATTTTTATGTTTATCTTCTATTTCATTTAGTTTTCCTCTGAGCTTTATTCCTTTCCATCTGCTTACTGTGGATGTATTTTTACCTTCTTAGCTATAACCTTACATTTTGTAAATGTAAATGATTTACATTTTCCTTCTTTTCTAACATGAGCTTTCAAAGTTATGAATCACTTTCTAAGCTCATCTGCATCCCACAAGTTTTGACATGTATTATTATTATTATTATTACAGTTTGAAATGTTTTTTAATGTTCCTTTAATTCCATTAAGGTCTTGGAAATACTAAGATTTTGATACTTGGAAACTTATTGTGACTTATTTTATGGACCATTACATGATAAGTCTTGGTGACTGTACTGTGTGCACTCATAAAGAATGTATATCCTGTGGGTGTTGTGTGAGTGTGTTGAAAGAACTGTCCATCAGATCAAGTTGGTTGGTAGTGTTGTTCTTATCTTACTACTTCTAGTTAGTCTGATAAATTTAATGATAAAGGCATTCTGCAGTCTCAGTTATGATTGTTAGTTTGTCCATTTCTGTCTTTAATAATGAAATTTTTACTTTAGGTATTTTAAAGCTCTGTTATTAGGCACATACACATTTATTTTTTATTTATTTTTTTAATTGAAGTATATTTGATTTAGTGTTATGTTTAATTTCTGCTATACAGCAGAGTGATTCAGTCATACATACATGTATTGTTTTTCATATTCTTTTCCATTGTGGTTTGTCACAGGATATTGAATAGAGTTCCCTGTGCTGCACAGTAGAACCTTGTTATTTAAGGCACATACACATTTATGATTATAATATCTTCCTGGTGAATTAACTCTTGTATTGTTCTGAAATGTCCCTTTTATCTCTAGTAGTTCTCTTTTTCTTAAGTCCCTTTTTCTGATATTAATATTGTTACACTAGCTTTCTTATGCTCACCAGTTTCATGGAACTTCCCTTTCCATCCTTTCATGTTTTATTTATTTTTTCTATGTTTTTATATTTAAAGCCTATTAAGTCTCACTTTTGTATACAGTAGGACAATTTTTGTCTTTTAATTGGAATGCTTACACTATTAAATTTAATGTAATTATCAATATATTTGACTCAGGTCTATGATTTTCCTATTAGATCTTTGTTCCATTTCTCTTTTGTTCTCCTTGCCTTTTTGCCTTCTTGGGTCAATTGAAATTTTTAAGTTTTAGCATTCCATTTTGATTTTTGCATGTACCATTTTAAAATCAAAGAATAATTTCAAGAAAATCTGATCACCTTATTCAGCAGTGTCTCTCATCTTTGTTCTGCCAGGATAATGAAAGCTCTGGCAAATGCTGGAGTCCCTGTCCCCAAAGTTCTTGACCTTTGCGAAGACTCAAGGTAATGTTCAGATTTATTTTTTCCATTGTATATTCAAGCTACAGAAAAGTCCATGTATTAACTCAAATTCTAGTTTGCTAGAGTAAAGACAAGTAAAATTTGAGTAGAAAAGAGATTTTATAGCAACCTCTCCTAGAGAGGTTTAAGTTATCCTGAAAGATAAATGCCTGCTTTTGTGAGAATTGGTAGGAAGCATCTTTTCTAACATTTAAAGAGCATACGTCCATCTAGCTTCATGTTGTTTGTTTTAATTAATTTTTTTATTGTGGGCTTTCTAAACTGTTTTTGAATTGCATTATAATATACTTTCTGAGTCTCTTTTTTCCTGATTTTTTAATTATTAAAAATTTGAAACATGCACAGAAGTTGAAAGAAGAAAAAACAGTACAGTGAGCACCCATTTACACTTCATCTAGATGAAAACATTGGTTGATATTTTGCCACATTTGCTTTCTATGTATGTGTGTGTGTGTGTGTGTGTGTGTGTATATATATATATATATATATATATATATATATATACGTATATGTGTATATGTAAGTGTATGATATAGATAAAATAATTTTATGGAAATAGTTAATAATTATATAAACATTTTCTAATTTACTATTTTGATAAATAATTATATAATTGTTTTATAAAACATATGTATGTAATTATTATTCACTGAACCTTTTGAAGTAAGTTGCAGACCGCATATATCTCCTAAGAATAAAGACATTTTCTTTCATAACTCCAGCAGCAGTATTACACTTAAACTAAAAATAATTTAAATTTTTAAGTCAGGATGAATATTTATAACAATTTTCAAAACAACTTTTCAGAGTACTAAACTGATTTCTAGTAGTGACAAAAAGATTGATTAATGACATTTTGGTGTGTCACCTTAATACTTTGGGGTGTTGTGTATGCCATTCATCTGAATAATGATGAAAATAACATCAACAACAAGAAGGGATATTTATCAGACCCTCATGGAACCAGACACATATGCCAGGCATTCCCTGTATATTGCTCCCTTAATTCTTATAGATATTCTTTGAAGCTTTATAGACTGAGTAAAAACAGTGCTCAGAGAGGTTTAATATGTTCCTCAGGATCACAATTCTAGGAAGGGCAGAGGTGGGACTTAAGCCTGGTTCTGTGTGACTCCAGACCTGACCCCCCACCCCTTGACCCAGCATGCTGCTTTCCTATATTATCACAATCCCATTCCGAGTAGATTCCAAAGAGAAGAGAGGCATGCTGGCAAGGAAGTGTAGACAGGGATGTTTATGTGTGGCTTAGTTTGGGGAAGGAGTACTTCTAACTTCCACTTATATGCAGAGGAAAAAGGAAGTTTCCAGTACTCTGGGTCTGGACTCCCACCCAGCACTTAGAGCTTACACACAGGACAGAGCAGTGCCCTAACAGCCTACCACATCACAGGCCACTGAAACACCCTGCTTGTGTCCCTCCCAGTGTTGTCGGTACCCCCTTCTATCTGATGGAATACTGCCCAGGCCTCATCTACAAAGACCCCTCTCTGCCAGGCTTGGAGCCCAGTCAGAGGCGGGCCATCTACACTGCCATGAACAGAGTCTTGTGCAAGATTCACAGTGTGGACCTCAAGGCTGCGGGCCTGGAAGACTATGGGAAGCACGGTGAGCACGGGGCCCCTTGTCTTCTGTGCTGATGTTTCCCCACTGGTCCTCTGCTTTCATAATTTTTATTGTGCCAGGGTTTTAAGGCAGCATTGGTAAATGTGAGGTGGGCTTGTTAGCGTCCTACTTGGAAATCCACTTTCATTTTAGTGGAGGTGTTGTTTACCTAGATGTTTTGTCCTGAGATAAATCCGTCCATGGACTATAGAATCTCTTTTCCCTGCAAATTTTATCTCACTGTATTCTTTTTTCTGATACTGACTGGCCTAAAGTACTTAAGATATGTATTTTCTTCTCCATTTTTTACCATTTCCTCTAAATATTCTTTTCAACAAGGGTAAATTTTTTTTAAATGCCATTGTACCATGGTATTTGTATAATTTGTTGCTGCTCTTTTCTTTCTTTTTTTTTTAATTGTCTGAGAGCTCCAGTTGTTACTCATCCTTGTAAGCACTTTGTGTTGTCAGGATTTCCCTTTTCCTTTTTTTTGGAAGTCAGTTGTATTGAAAGGTAGCATTTTATGAATTTTGACAAATGCACACAGTTTTATAACCACCATCACAACTGTCTCCGTGCTTTTGCATGCAGATACTTTAGCATGAGCCAAAGAGTTTCACTTTTCCCTGCAGCATTCAAAATTATCTGACTCTCAATGCATTCCTGACCATGGTTAAAAAGAATCTCAGTAAGCTATATTTTGTTCTTTCTCTGCTTTTACTAAAGCATGCCTATTCCTCTAGGACTGTATCAAATGCTGCAGTATGTATCCAATGTACATCAACTTCCTGACATATTTTTACCAAATTTCCTAAAATTCTATCACTCTGTAGGCACATGATGTAAGGCCTCAAAACTAACCCTTTGAGAAACTTTGCTACCAAATAGCAGGCTTGCTGACTTCCCAGTCACAATAGAGGGAGTTCTCTACCCTTTCCACTGGTAGCCAGATCTGTATCAAATGCTAACTTTTGAACAGAATTTCCAATTTAGTGGGGTTCCCTGTCTTGGTGGTCTCACTGGAAGATATTTATAATAATTTATTTGTTGTCTATCCAAAATTTTGAACTGTGGTGTTGGAGATGACTCTTGAGAGTCCCTTGGACTACAAGAAGATCCAACCAGTCCATCCTAAGGGAGATCAGTCCTGGGTGTTCATTGGAAGGACTGATGTTGGAGCTGAAACTCCAATACTTTGGCCACCTTATGCAAAGAGCTAACTCATTTGAAAAGACCCTGATCCTGGGAAAGATTGAGGGCAAGAGGAGAAGGGGACGACAGAGGATGAGATGGTTGGATGGCATCACCGACTCAATGGACATGAGTTTGGGTAAACTCCAGGAGTTGGTAATGGACAGGGAGGCCTGGCATGCTGCGGTTCATGGGGTCGCAAAGAGTCAGACACGACTGAGCGGCTGAACTGAACTGATCCAAGATTTCACTTAACTGAGCATCTTCTATTTCATCTGGAGCCCTAGTTACTAGTAAAAGGGCCAGTAGGCAAAGACAACAGATGTTGCCTATATTGATCTGTTGTTTCAGGATGGAAGGAGCCCTGGAACAGAAGTTAGGTGCTGATTTGTGGGGTGACCTTGGGCAAGCCTCATTACTTTATCATAGTTTTCTCAAGAATAGAGGTTGAGTGAAAAAGCCCTGCCCTGCCTGTCTCACAGCGTTGATATGAAAAGCAAGAGATGGCACCTGTTCCAGTGCTGTGAATGGACAGTCTGTCGCATGAAGCAGCGGGCAGTGTGACATCCCATTGCACAGTGAAGAGAGAACAGTTTAAGGAGGGCTCTTCTATGCGCTGAGTGGATCCTTTGCCTTTTAAAGTGGACCGTTCTGATATACTTTCCACTGATGTATTAGGTTGACAAAGAGATGAAGCAGAAATCTGGTCTGATTTTATATAATTCAGGGTCAGGCTCCTGGGCCGCTGGCTATGTCTTGAGGCTTATTACATAAAGCAGCTTCCTCAGATTTTACAATCACTGGTCCAGCTACAGGGCCATCAGATACTCTTTTCAAGTATCCTGTAATTTCTTAAGTTATGTTAGGAATCCAGCTGCTGGGCAGGGCACAGGCTGTGTATAGCTAATATACCATTTGTGTACAATTGGTACATTTAAATAAAATTAATTTATTTGCACACATGAAGAATATCCCCAAGAGGATGCCTAAGAAATTGGTCACGTGGTTTGCCTTTGGGGAGAAAGGGCTGAGTGGCTGGGCAGGGGATTGGGGATTTATTGTACACATTTTTGTCACTTTAATTTTGAACCAGGTGAATATATGATTTATTGAAGAGAACAAATATAAATTTGTAAGGCAAAAAAAGCACATAAACATGATTTCTGATGAAAAGGAACTTTTGACAAAGATCCCTTTAGGTCCTATCTAGTTATCATAAAGAAACTTTCCACCAAGAATCTGTAGAGAGCAAAATTCCCTTTTCTCATCCCAGAGGGCAGGCTACTTTGGGGAGGAAGGGTGTTTGTGCCTTGGCAGGCCTGCTTGAGGCCAGTGGCCAACAGAGCAGAAACACAGGGACAGCTGTACCTGCTTCCCATGAGAAGGGAGTGTGCACAGCGCTGGGGTGGTGTGTTCATGGGGGGATGGGGGGACATCCTAAATCCACGTAGGATATTAACCTAAGGGGCTCCTTCCACCAAGGTTCAGCTCCTGGAGGCTTTAGTATTTGATTTCTTAGGATAATTTTCAAACTTACAGAAACATTCAGTAGTGCTGTGAATAACTATATGCCTGTGACTGATTTTAAGAATGACTAACTTTTGCCATATTCATTTATCTCTTTCTGTATTTATCTGTCTGCATGATTAAGAGACCTTGACACTTGACTCCTAAGTGCTTCAGTATGCATTTCCTAATAATAAGAACATCCCCCAGCACCATTATCACATCCAAGAAAATTTAGCATTTTCTCAGACTATCTAAGACCCAGTCCATATTCGATTTCCTCATTATTCCTCTTGTATCTTTTATAAGTGAGGTTTTTTGGTTTGTTTTCCAAATCAGGATCTGATTGAGGAGTCTAAAACAACCCCCTCACCAATTTTTTTAAATGAGTTTTTAAAGGTACCAGGTAAGTGTATTATAGATTTATTTTGATTATGGTTTCATTTACTGCTGACTTCTACTTCCTGTCATTCTGAAAACTGAAAGTTAGTTCTCAAGGCTTGATTTGTTTTGGGTTGAATTCCTGTGGGTTTTGATCACGCCTCTTACAGCTCTGCTGGATCATTCTAATGACAGGTGAATGGATGCTCCAAGTGTGCAGCTGACTCCACGGAAGGAGCCCAGTCTCTCTTTCCTTGTCCTCAAGCTCCTGGGAAACATTTTTCTCCCAGATGAGGGGAGAGGGCTTGACTTAGAGCATGGACCTGGTATGTTGTTTATTATTAATAGTGACAATAATTGTCATTTGACAGCAATGACGGTGACAGTAATAATGGCCCTTATTCATTGAGTAGCCTTCTGTGTTTGGCATGTTATATATGGATTTCACTTGTCCTTCACAATGGTCCTAGGGAATATAGGTATCAGTACACCGATTGTAGGGATGAAGCAATGGAGGCTTAGAAAGGTTAAATCATTTGAAAAGCTTAACTGTGAGACAGGTAACTCCAGAACTCACTTCTAGTCTATGGTCCCATAACTTGCAAGTTCCTCAACTGTGGTAACTCTGGGTTTCTTAATAAACAACTGAATAATAGCAAATGCTCATGTATTACTTACTACATGCTGGGAACAGTTGCAGGGGCCTTACATATTTTATCCTCCCAACAACTCTAATGAGGGCCATCTCACTGATGAAGAACAAGGGCATGGAGACATAAAGTAACCTACCTGAGACCACATAGAGAATGGCAGGGCTGGGAACCAAACTCAGACCATCTATCCCAGAGTCCATGCTCTTAGCCAAGCACTGTCCTCTAGCTAAGAAAGGATTTATTAAAGGCTGTTAGCAAGCTTACAGGATCTCTGAGAGGGCCAGAGATCAGGCTCAGAGGGCTGTGTGGCTGGGAACAATGCCCAGATCACACAGATCCAGCCAAGACAAAAGAGCAGTGGCTTCCACGCTGAGGGAGCAGGAGCATCAAGTGGGAAATTCTCCAGTCATGGGATGAAGATGCCTCAGACATTACAAAGGGTTTCACGCAGTGGTTGATTTCTGAAACCTTTGGAGTTTGTTGAAATGGCACACCATATTCTAATCTTCTTTCCCTCAGGGGACTATCTTGCGCGTCAGGTGCAAACATGGATCAAGCAGTATCGAGCCTCAGAAACCAGCACCATTCCAGCAATGGAGAGGCTCATCGAGTGGCTGCCCCTCCACCTTCCCAGGCAGCAGCGGACCACAGTGGTGCACGGGGACTTCAGGTCGACTCGGCATGAGGAGGGTTGATATTTAAATGTGGAAAATGATAGGAAGGGCATTTGAAGGGGAAAGAAGCAGCTGGTCTTGCCCCAGTTTACTGCTGACAACTATCCATGCACAATTTTCTCCCTGTGCATGGCCTTTAAGGAAGGGTTTGTCAGGTTTGACACTGTTGACATCTGGGGCCTTTGCCACAGCAAGAGTTAGTACCACCCCCAGGTCCAAAGGCACAAGCACAGGCTCCAGTTGTAACTACTGCAGGACAACTGCCTCCAAAACTGCATTGCTGTCAACAGCCACAGCAATGATTTTACTCATGAGTCTACAGTCTGGGGACAGGATGGCTTGTTGGAGTGACTTTAAGGCCAGGGGCTGAAATCGCCTGATGGCTCACTCACACATCTGCATGGGGACAGAGGAGAGCTGGGCTCCCTGAATCTCTGTATATCTATGGTTTCTCAACTAGTCTCTTCAGTATGGGGCTTCCCAGATGACTCAGTGGTAAAGAATCTCCCTGCCAGTGCAGGAAATGCAGAAGATGTGGGTTCAATCCCTGAGTTGGGAAGATGTCCTAGAGGAGGAAATGGCAACCCACTTCAGTACTCTTGCCTGGGAAATTCTATGGACAGAGGAGCCTGGTGGGCTATAGTCTATGGAGTCGCAAAGAGTTGGACACGACTAACTGACTGCACACACACGTACTCTCCAGTATAGTAGCTTCTGGGTAGCTGGACTTCTTACCTGGTAGCTCAGGGCTGCACAGGTGTGTATTCTGAGGGGGGAGGGCCAGGCGGGAGCTGATCACCTTTTCTGTCCTTGTCTTGGGAGTCACTCGGCACCACTTCCACCTGCATCATAATTGTTAGAAGTGACATGCTTCCAAAGGTGAAGGATTAGACTCTTCCTTTTGTGGCAGGAGTGTCAAAAAATTGCAGACCTGTTTTAAAACCATCTCAGGGAAGGAGAATTACCAGAACCTGGATACTGTCTCTATGTGGCGAGGGCTGCCTCACCAAAGCTGTGGCCCTTGGGAGAGGAACACAGCTGTCCCTTGGCCTTGTGCTGAGAGGGGGCTGGGGAATTAATATGCAGGCCCCCTTCCCATTGCCTGTTGGTATCCCCATTGGCTGAGCCAGAGGGCAAGGGAGGTGGTGGATGCAGCCCATGCAGGCTCCTGGGCACATGGGGCACAGAGGGCTGGGAAGTGTGTTTGGAGGGGCCAACAAAATAAACACTCAGCATGGAACACTCCCCAGTGGTCAGTTTTCTTAGTGCTGTCTCCATTCCTTGTGGTTCCTTCAGGCTGGACAACCTGCTATTCCATCCGGAAACTGCCGAGGTGCTTGCTGTCCTGGACTGGGAACTTTCTACTTTAGGTGACCCCCTTGCCGATGTGGCCTACAACTGCCTGGCTCACTACCTGCCATCCGGTTTTCCCATTCAGCCAGGTAGGAACTGCTGCTGGGGGAGTGGGGATGGAGCCTCCTCCATTCTCAAAGATTTGGGCAAACTCAGCTGAAGTAGTTGGTGATTGGGCTCCTTCATGAAATTCAGGTATTTAGTATTTCTTTTGGAGAAGGCACTGGCACCCCACTCCAGTACTCTTGCCTGGAAAATCCCATGGATAGAGGAGCCTGGAAGGCTGCAGTCCATGGGGTCGTGAAGAGTTGGACACGACTGAAGCGACTTCACTTTCACTTTTCACTTTCATGCATTGGAGAAGGAAATGGCAACCCACTCCAGTGTTCTTGCCTGGAGAATCCCAGGGACGGGGGAGCCTGATTGGCTGCCGTCTATGGGGGTCGCACAGAGTCGGACACGACTGAAGCGACTTAGCAGCAGCAGCAGCAGTATTTCTTTTACAGTATCATTTTTAATGACAGCATAGGATTTCATTGTTAAAGAATTAACTCATTCAAGGCATTTGGTTTGATTTCTATTTGGGTATTTGTTTCCAGTTGGTTCTTTTTTTTTAATTCTTACTAACTTCCCTGTGCTTCCACAAAAAGGGCAGTAAATATCTGCATAGTAATATCTTTGCCTGTATGTAAGGTATACTCCTAGGATAAATTATTGGAACAGAATATTATATGCTTCTGAACCATCAAAATGTTACAAATGAAGAAAATCAGTAAGATTTTTTATCCGTTGCAGTTATCTTTTTCATAATTTGGTGAGATTTCTTTGAATACCATTTTTTATCAAATGACTGATAGAAAATAATATGCATCCACCCTGACCTGTGGTCCAGATGGAACCTGGAGGCCCCTCATTACTTCCTTTACTGCCAGTTTAGTCCAAAACTTTTAAGAACCAGGTTATGAATAACAGCTTCATGCTTGGATTCCAGACATCTTAAAATGATGACCTATAATCCTTTGAACTAGTTGTGAAACTTATTTCCAAGGGACAAGATGATTTTCAGAATTCAAATATTGGGAGCCACAGGGGAGCTGAGGTCATTGCCTAGTTCTGGCTCTGTTGCTTCAGGGTTGAGTGACTGTGATTTGACTGAGCTGGGAATCCCTACTGCAGAGGACTATTTCAGGATGTACTGTCTTCACATGGGGATCCCTCCTATTGAGAACTGGAACTTCTACATGGCTTTCTCCTTCTTCCGCATCGCTGCAATCCTGCAGGGAGTCTACAAGCGTTCACTCACAGGTAATGGGAGCCTAGGAGAGCTGGCCTCAGGGTTTGAGTCACAGCCAAGAGGCTTCTCTCCCTGAAACCCTCTTATGACCAAATTACAAAGTCCAGTTAATTCAACCATTTGTCAGCAAGTGTATATCATATGTTTTTAAGAAATATTTAGAATTTTTTTTTTTTAATTTTATTTTATTTTTAAACTTAACATAACTGTATTAGATTTGCCAAATATCAAAATGAATCCGCCACAGGTATACATGTGTTCCCCATCCTGAACCCTCCTCCCTCCTCCCTCCCCATTCCATCCCTCTGGGTCGTCCCAGTGCACCAGCCCCAAGCATCCAGTATCGTGCATCGAACCTGGACTGGCAACTCATTTCATACATGATATTTTACATGTTTCAATGCCATTCTCCCAAATCTTCCCACCCTCTCCCTCTCCCACAGAGTCCATAAGACTGTTCTATACATCGGTGTCTCTTTTGCTGTCTCGTACACAGGGTTATTGTTACCATCTTTCTAAATTCCATATATATGCGTTAGTATACTGTATTGGTGTTTTTCTTTCTGGCTTACTTCACTCTGGATAATAGGCTCCAGTTTCATCCACCTCATTAGAACTGATTCAAATGTATTCTTTTTAATGGCTGAATAATACTCCATTGTGTATATGTACCACAGCTTTCTTATCCATTCATCTGCTGATGGACATCTAGGTTGCTTCCATGTCCTGGCTATTATAAACAGTGCTGCGATGAACATTGGGGTACTCGTGTCTCTTTCCCTTCTGGTTTTCTCAGTGTGTATGCCCAGCAGTGGGATTGCTGGATCATAAGGCATGTCTATTTCCAGTTTTTTAAGGAATCTCCACACTGTTCTCCATAGTGGCTGTATTAGTTTGCATTCCCACCAACAGTGTAAGAGGGTTCCCTTTTCTCCACACCCTCTCCAGCATTTATTACTTGTAGACTTTTGGATCGCAGCCATTCTGACTGGTGTGAAATGGTATCTCATAGTGGTTTTGATTTGCATTTCTCTGATAATGAGTGATGTTGAGCATCTTTTCATGTGTTTGTTAGCCATCTGTATGTCTTCTTTGGAGAAATGTCTATTTAGTTCTTTGGCCCATTTTTTGATTGGGTCATTTATTTTTCTGGAGTTGAGCTGGAGGAGTTGCTTGTATATTCTCGAGATTAGTTGTTTGTCAGTTGCTTCATTTGCTATTATCTTCTCCCATTCTGAAGGCTGTCTTTTCACCTTGCTAATAGTTTCCTTTGATGTGCAGAAGCTTTTAAGGTTAATTACGTCCCATTTGTTTATTTTTGCTTTTATTTCCAATATTCTGGGAGGTGGGTCATAGAGGATCCTGCTGTGATGTATGTCAGAGAGTGTTTTGCCTATGTTCTCCTCTAGGAGTTTTATAGTTTCTGGTCTTACATTTAGATCTTTAATCCATTTTGAGTTTATTTTTGTGTATGGTGTTAGAAAGTGTTCTAGTTTCATTCTTTTACAAGTGGTTGACCAGAGTTCCCAGCACCACTTGTTAAAGAGATTGTCTTTAATCCATTGTATATTCTTGCCTCCTTTGTCGAAGATAAGGTGTCCATATGTGCGTGGATTTATCTCTGGGCTTTCTATTTTGTTCCATTGATCTATATTTCTGTCTTTGTGCCAGTACCATACTGTCTTGATAACTGTGGCTTTGTAGTAGAGCCTGAAGTCAGGTAGGTTGATTCCTCCAGTTCCATTCTTCTTTCTCAAGATCGCTTTGGCTATTCGAGGTTTTTTGTTTTTCCATACAAATTGTGAAATTATTTGTTCTAGCTCTGTGAAGAATGCTGTTGGTAGCTTGATAGGGATTGCATTGAATCTATAGATTGCTTTGGGTAATATACTCATTTTCACTACATTGATTCTTCCAATCCATGAACATGGTATATTTCTCCATCTGTTAGTGTCCTCTTTGATTTCTTTCACCAGTGTTTTATAGTTTTCTATATATAGGTCTTTAGATTCTTTAGGTAGATATATTCCTAAGTATTTTATTCTTTCCGTTGCAATGGTGAATGGAATTGTTTCCTTAATTTCTCTTTCTGTTTTCTCATTATTAGTGTATAGGAATGCAAGGGATTTCTGTGTGTTGATTTTATATCCTGCAACTTTACTATAGTCATTGATTAGTTCTAGTAATTTTCTGGTGGAGTCTTTAGGGTTTTCTATGTAGAGGATCATAATAAGGTACAAAACTTTTTAAAAGTAAAAACACATAATAAGAACTCAATCATATAGAAGAATACAAAATCGTTTTCCATTTTTTTCAGCATCACTCCTCAAAGATGAAGCTAAGTTAAGGGTTTTGGGCCCCAATTTTTCTCTATATCTGTTGTCTCTCCTCTCTGTCTCTCTCTGCAAGTTTTATAAAAGTGTGATCATTTTACATGTTATTTTTTTAGTACCTTGATATAAAATTTTTTTATCCCAAAGAATTTTTATGAAATACTATGGATGGCATCACCGACTCAATGGGCATGAGTTTGGTGAGTTCCAGGAGTTGGTGATGGACAGGGAGGCCTGGTATGCTGCAGTTCACAGGGTTGCAAAGAGTCGGACATGACTGAGCAACTGAACTGAACTGATTGTGTGTGTGTGTGTGTGTATATATATGTGTGTGTGTGTATATATATATATATATTTATATATTATGGTCATATATATGTATTTGACAACTATGTAAGGCAAATTCCTTATTTTTTTCCACTTAACAGTATTTCACTGAGACCTTTCCATGTGAGTATGTATAGACATCATTCATTTTGCTTTCTGTAGTACATTCCATTGTATGGATATACTGTAATGTATTTAACCAGTTACCCTATTGATGTATCTTTGGATCGTCTGCAGATTTTCACAGTCACATAGTGGTTGGTGGACATCTTTTCTTACTCATATTTGAATATATCTGAAGGATAGATTCCCAGAGTTAGAATTTCTGGGTTAAAAATTTGTGTATTTAAAATTTTTTAGATGTTGCCAAATTGCCCAGTGAGGGGACTGTTGAAGAAGAAAAAAAGATTACTGTATTTTCTTTGATGATCCTCTTACATATATGGGAAAATACTTTATTTAACCAGTGTTTTCTAGATTGTATCTTTAAAGTTTGAACTTTTGAGAAGAAAAGTTTGGCTACTTAGAACTGATGGTTCAATATATACATGTGTCACCTATGGAGTGTTCATATATATGCAAGTATGGCACAATGTTACTGTGCCAATTTAGTTTTCATTCTGAATTCTGTAAGGTAGACACTGAAATAATCTATAGCCTAAATTATTTAAGAAGGTATAAAGACAGATTAAATTTTGTTTCCTCTGTAGAAGGAAAGCAATTAGAAAGCAGGAAGGTAGAATCTCCCAAAAGACTTCCCCAAAGACTTAGCAATAGTGACTGGGCCAGTAGCATTAAGTACCTATAATCATCCACATTATAATCTATAAATTCCATTCTTACCAAAAGGACCCAGGCCACGTTGGAGAAGTGACTGATTTCAGGTCTAGGGCAGAAAATCCACAAGATGAATCTGGAACATCTTCCTGTACCAGAAAGATAGGAGGTTGTTGATTATGAAGGTCATATTTAACTGTCTCAAGAGTCCACTTGAATAGGCTCCCACTTGCTAATGACAGGAAACTTTGAGCACCAGTAAGGATGAGAGCTGGAATGGATGACACACATCAAGTATGTTTAAATCCATGAGTAAAGAGTGATACTCAAAGTCTCACTGCTGACTGTGGAGGCTGAGAGGGAAGCAACCCATTATTCTGATAATTGGTAAATGAAGGGGAAAACGTTAACCACTTATCCTGCCTTTCCTATACAAATTAGATGTCATGTTAACCAAATGATTAATGAGGAAGTTTCTCTGTAGAGAAGCATCCTGGACCCAGTGATAGAATTAGCATAGCACCAATTTGCCATCCCGGTACATGAATGCATCTGGAAAATAAGTGTTAATGGTGCTAAAATCGAGAGAGGCAGCCAGACATTACATATCTCCTGATGCTGCCCTCAAAAGTTGAACCTGGATCTGACCAAGCCTCTAGTGCCAGCCACCAACTTACAGGGAACAGAGGGTTCAGTGGAGCACATTAAATAGCACCACTGAGACAAAGCCACTCACAAAAATCCAGATTCTGGGAAACTTCACAGGGAAACAATTCAGTTTCTTCAACAAATGAAAAAGGTGATATGATGTTGAGACTTAAAAGATATATTAGCCAAAATCAGTATTTGGACCATATTCAGATCCCTGTTTGAAAAAAGAAATGTTCAAAAAAAAATTTTCTGAGACAGTCTTAACTATCTCAGGGACTTAAAAGATATATTAACCAAAAACAGTATTTGGACCTTATTCAGATCCCTGTTTGAAAAAAGAAATGTTCTGAAAAAAATTTTTATGAGACAATCAATGAAAAATGAATTCTGACTAGATAGTTGAGGATATTAAGGTGTCATAGTTAACTGCTGTTTAAGTGTGATAATGATATTGCATGGATGTTTTTAAGTCTTTGTTTTTAGACATAAATGAAATATAAGTATAAAGATGTGGTGTTTGGGATTTACTGCAGCAAAATCCAGGGCAGTAGGGGTGAAAAGGCAGAGGATGAAACAGGATTGGCCATGCTTTGATGATTGTTGAAGCTGAGTGGCAGAAACCTGTAGGTACATTAAATTCTTCTCTGTAGTTTTGTTTGTCTTTGAAATTTTCCAAAATGAAAACTTAAAATGGCAAATAGAAAGAAGCCCAGCAATGGGTTTGCTAGTACTATGGAGACATCTTAGCTTTGTGCTCATCAGTACCCAAGGCTTTCTGGTAGCATTTTGCTCTCAGCTAGGGTGTCAAAATCTTCTAAGAAAGGCAGTTGCAGTAGGGGAATTGATCATGCACTCACTCCCAAGAGCCTCTGCTACGTCAGGCACCATGCCAGGCAGTTGCTGTTGTTGTTCAGTCGCTCAGTTGTGTCTGACTCTTTGCAACCCCATGGACTGCAGCATGCCAGCCTCCCTGTCCTTCACCGTCTCCCAGAGCTTGCTCATATCCATTCAGTTGGTGATGGCATCCAACCATCTTGTCCTCTGTCGTCCCCTTCTCGTCCTGCCTTCAGCCTTTCTCAGCATCAGGGTCTTTTCCAATGAGTCAGCTCTTCACATCAGGTGGCCAAGGTATTAGAGCTTCAGCTTCAGCATCAGTCCTTCCAGTGAATATTCAGAGTTGATTTTCTTTAGGATGGACTGGTTGGATCTCCTTGCAGTCCAAGGGACTCTCAAGAATCTTCTCTAATACCACAGTTCAAAAGCATCAACTCTTCAGTGCTCAGCTTTCTTTCAGAGAAGGCAATGGCAACCCACTCCAGTATTCTTGCCTGGAAAATCCCATGGACGGAGGAGCCTGGTGGGCTGCAGTCCATGGGGCCGCTAAGAGTCGGACACAACTGAAGTGACTTAGCAGCAGCAGCAGCTTTTTTTATAGTCCAACTCTCACATCCATACATGACTACTGGAAAAATCATAGCCTTGACTAGATGGACCTTTGTTGGCAAAGTAATGTCTCTGCTTATGAATATGCTGTCTAGGTTGGTCATAGCTTTTCTTCCAAGGAGCAAGCGTCCTTTAACTTCATGGCTGCAGTCACCATCTGCAGTGATTTTGGAGCCCAAAAACATAAAGTCTGTCACTGTTTCTACTGTTTCCCCATCTATTTGCCATGAAGTGATGGGGCCAGATGCCATGATCTTAGTTTTCTGAATGTTGAGCCTGTTAACAATGTTGTGATAGCTTCAGGTGAATAGCGCTTATAGAGATACTTGGTATTGCCCTGGGAAAGAGGATTTTGCAGAAAAAGGATGTGTTTCAAAGGCATTCTCTCTGTGATGTCATCACAGGAGATCTGCGTTCATCCTTAGGTTGGCAGGGGGACAACAGTGACCAGAGCCTGGGGACTGATTTATAGTCTGTACCAGCCAACCCATGTATGATTTTCCTTCATTAATAAGTGGATGCTGAGGTTTAGATTTCTTATCAATTCAGTTCAGTTGCTCAGTCGTGTCCGACTCTTTGCGACCCCATGAAGTGCAGCACGCCAGGCCTCCCTGTCCATCACCAACTCCCAGAGTTCACCCAAACTCACGTCCATCGAGTCGGTGATGCCATCCAGCCTTCTCATCCTCTGTCGTCCCCTTCTCCTCCTGCCCCCAATCCCTCCCAGCATCAGAATCTTTTCCAATAAGTCAACTCTTCGCATGAGGTGGCCAAAGTATTAGAGTTTCAGCTTTAGCATCAGTCCTTCCAAAGAACACCCAGGACTGATGTCCTCTAGAATGGACTGGTTGGATCTCCTTGCAGTCCAAGGGACTCTCAAGAGTCTACTCCAACACCACAGTTCAAAAGCATCAATTCTTTGGCACTCAGCTTTCCTCACAGTCCAACTTTCACATTCATACATGACCACTGGAAAAACCATAGCCTTGACTAGACGGAAAGAGGTGTGAAAAGAAGAGAAGTGAAAAGCAAAGGAGAAAAGGAAAGATATAAGCATATGAATGCAGAGTTCCAAAGAATAGCAAGGAGAGATAAGAAAGCCTTCCTCAGCGATCAGTGCAAAGAAATAGAGGAAAACAACAGAATGGGAAAGACTAGAGATCTCTTCAAGAAAATTAGAGATACCAAGGGGACATTTCATGCAAAGACGGGCTCGATAAAGGACAGAAATGGTATGGATCTAACAAAAGCAGAAAATATTAAGAAGAGGTGGCAAGAATACACAGAAGAACTGTACAAAAAAGATCTTCACAACCAAAATAACCACGATGGTGTGATCACTCACCTAAAGCAAGACATCCTGTAATGTGAAGTCAAATGGGCCTTAGAAAGTATCACTACGAACAAAGCTAGTGGAGGTGATGGAATTCCAGTTGAGCTATTTCAAATCCTGGAAGATGATGCTGTGAAAGTGCTGCACTCAATTTGCCAGCAAATTTGGAAAACTCAGCAGTGGCCACAGGACTGGAAAAGGTCAGTTTTCATTCCAATCCCAAAGAAAGGCAATGCCAAAGAATGCTCAAACTACCACACAATTGCACTCATCTCACATGCTAGTAAAGTAATGCTCAAAATTCTCCAAGCCAGGCTTCAGCAATACGTGAACCGTGAACTTCCTGATGTTCAAGATGGTATTAGAAAAGGCAGAGGAACCAGAGATCAAATTGCCAACATCTGTTGGATCATCGAAAAGGAAGAGAGTTCCAGAAAAACATCTATTTCTGCTTTATTGACTATGCCAAAGCCTTTGACTGTGTGGATCACAGTAAACTGTGGAAAATTCTGAAAGAGATGGGAATCCCAGACCACCTGACCTGCCTCTTGAGAAATCTGTATGCAGGTCAGGAAGCAACAGTTAGAACTGGACATGGAACAACAGACTGGTTGCAAATAGGAAAAGGAGAACGTCAAGGCTGTATATTGTCACCCTGCTTATTTAACTTATATGCAGAGTACATCATGAGAAACGCTGGACTGGAAGAAGCACAAGCTGGAATCAAGATGGCCGGGAGAAATATCAATAACCTCAGATATGCAGATGACACCACCCTTATGGCAGAAAGTGATGAGGAACTAAAAAGCCTCTTGATGAAAGTGAAAGAGAAGAGTGAAAAAGTTGGCTTAGAGCTCAACATTCAGAAAACGAAGATCATGGCATCTGGTCTCATCACTTCATGGCAAATAGATGGGGAAACAGTGGAAACAGTGTCAGACTTTATATTTTGGGGCTCCAAAATCACTGCAGATGGTGATTTCAGCCATGAAATTAAAAGATGCTTGCTCCTTAGAAGGAAAGTTATGACCAACCTAGATAGCATATTCAAAAGCAGAGACATACTTTGCCAACAAAGATTTCTTATAGATGGATGCTAAAATTCTAGAAAAATAAGTGCTGGTGCCTGCAATTTAGGAAGATGCCATGGATGTGGTCTCTTCTGCTGGGACTACATTCAGGAAAATATATCAGAAATGATCACTTTAAATCAATCCAAGCTCATACAAATGACTTCCCAAGAGCCAAAGCAGTACTGTGAGAGTAATATCCAATTAAGGGGATGAAAATTTGTAAAAATTCTTTGTACCCTCTGTTAGAAAAGAAAATCATTATGAATAACAATGAATGCAAGGTGGAGGGCTGTCTTTCCTTTCAATGAGATATGTACAGTCTGAGTTAGGAGAGGAAAATAAAGTCTGTAAGGCCATGACCCAGGGAAGGGGCTGCCTGCTTTCCAACTGGCCCCCAGTGCCTGGGTCCATACTCATTACCCAGAAGATGATTAAGTAAAGACTTGCTGAGGTCCAGTGGGCTGCATCCTCTACTGTGTAGCAGATGGATCTGGTTTTCAATTTGTAAGGAATCGCCTAGCCTACGGAGAAGGCAATGGCACCCCACTCCAGTACTCTTGCCTGGAAAATCCCATAGATGGAGGAGCCTGGTAGGCTGTAGTCCATGTGGTCGCTAAGAGTCGGACACAACTGAGCGACTTCCCTTTCACTTTTCACTTTCATGCATTGGAGAAGGAAATGGCACCCCACTCCAGTGTTCTTGCCTGGAGAATCCCAGGGACGGGGGAGCCTGGTGGGCTGCCGTCTATGGGGTCACACAGAGTCGGACACGACTAAAGTGACTTAGCAGCAGCAGCAGCAACTCTTCGCATGAGGTGGCCAGAGTATTGGAGTTTCAGCTTAAGCATCAGTCCTTCCAATGAATACTCAGGACTCATCTCCTTTAGGATGGACTGGTTAGATCTCCTTGCAGTCCAAGGGACTCTCAAGAGTCTTCTCCAACACCACAGTTCAAAAGCATCAATTCTTCGGTGCTAAGCTTTCTTCACAGTACAACTCTCACATCCATACATGACTACTGGAAAAACCATAGCTTTGACTAGACAGACCTTTGTTGGCAGAGTAATGGCTCTGCTTTTTAATATGCTGTCTAGGTTGGTCATAACTTTCCTTCCAAGGAGCAAGCATCTTTTAATTTCATGGTTGCAGTCACCATCTGCAGTGATTTTGGAGCCCCAAAAAATAAAGTCTGACACTGTTTCCCCATCTATTTGCCATGAAATGATGAGACCAGATGCCATGATCTTCGTTTTCTGAATGTTGAGCTCTAAGCCAACTTTTTCACTCTCCTCTTTTACCTTCATCAAGAGGCTCTTTAGTTCTTCTTCACTTTCTGCCATAAGGGTGGTGTCATCTGCATATCTGAGGTTATTGATATTTCTCCCGGCCATCTTGATTCCAGCTTGTGCTTCTTCCAGTCCAGCGTTTCTCATGATGTACTCTGCATATAAGTTAAATAAGCAGGGTGACAATATACAGCCTTGACATACTCTTTTCCTATTTGCAACCAGTCTGTTGTTCCATGTCCAGTTCTAACTGTTGCTTCCTGACCTGCATACAGATTTCTCAAGAGGCGGTCAGGTGGTCTGGTATGCCCATCTCCCTCAGAATTTTCCACAGTTTACTGTGATCCACACAGTCAAAGGCTTTGGCATAGTCAATAAAGCAGAAATAGATGTTTTTCTGGAACTCTCTTGCTTTTTCGATGATCCAACGGATGTTGGCAATTTGATCTCTGGTTCCTCTGCCTTTTCTAAAACCAGCTTGAACATCAGGAAGTTCACGGTTCACGTATTGCTGAAGCCTGGCTTGGAGAATTTTGAGCATTACTTTACTAGCATGTGAGATGAGTGCAATTGTGTGGTAGTTTGAGCATTCTTTGGCATTGCCTTTCTTTGGGATTGGAATGAAAACTGACCTTTTCCAGTCCTGTGGCCACTGCTGAGTTTTCCAAATTTGCTGGCATATTGAGTGCAGCACTTTCACAGGATTTGAAATAGCTGAACTAGAATTCCTTCACCTTCACTGGCTTTGTTCATAGTGATGCTTCCTAAGGCCCATTTGACTTCACATTACAGGATGTCTTGCTTTAGGTGAGTGATCACACCATCGCGATTATCTGGGTCGTGAAGATCTTTTTTGTACAGTTTTTTTGTGCATTCTTGCCATCTCTTCTTAATATCTTCTGCTTTTGTTAGGTTCATACCATTTCTGTCCTTTATTGAACCCATCTTTGCATGAAATGTTCCATTAGTATCTCTAATTTTCTTGAAGAGATCTCTAGTCTTTCCCATTCTTTTGTTTTCCTCTATTTCTTTGCACTGACCACTGAGGAAGGTTTACTTGTGTCTGCTTGCTATAAGGTTTACTTATGTCTGCTTGGTATTCGTTAGAACTCTGCATTCAAATGGGTATATCTTTCCTTTTCTCCTTTGCTTTTCACTTCTCTTCTTTTCACAGCTATTTGTAATGCCTCCTCAGACAGCCAGTTTGGTTTTTTGCATTTTTTTTTCTTAGGGATGGTCTTGATCACTGCCTCCTGTACAATGTCACCAACCTCCATCCATAGTTCATCAGGCACTGTGTCTATCCGATCTAGTCCCTTAAATCTAGTTGTCACTTCCACTGTATAATTGTAAGGGATTTGATTTAGGTCATACCTCAATGGTCTAGTCAGAGAAGGCAATGGCACCCCACTCCAGTACTCTTGCCTGGAAAATTCCATGGATGGAGGAGCCTGGTGGGCTACAGTCCATGGGATTGTGAAGAGTCTGATACGACTGAGCGACTTCACTTTCACTTTTCTCTTTCATGCATTGGAGAAGGAAATGGCAACCCACTCCAGTGTTCTTGCCTGGAGCATGCCAGGGACGGGGAAGCCCAGTGGGCTGCCATCTATGGGGTTGCACAGAGTCGGACACGACTGAAGCGACTTAGCAGCGGCAGCAGCAATGGTCTAGTGATTTTCCCTACTTTCTTCAATTTAAGTCTGAATTTGGCAATAAGGAGTTCATGATCTGAGTCATAGTCAGCTCCTGGTCTCATTTTTGCTGACTGTATAGAGCTTCTCCATCTTTGGCTGCAAAGAATGTAATCAATCTGATTATTGATCTTTGTAAAATGGGGATTAAAACAGTCATGCAACTCCAGGAATTCAGTGAGTTGAACATCAGTCACTCAGCACTAAGTCTAGTACATGTCAAGGGCTCAGCAATTGTAGTTGCTGCTGATGGAACAACAATACTGTTATACGTTAGTAGTATTAAGGGTTGTTTAGGGGGTTCTCACTGGTTTTCTTTGCCTCTACTTAGGGCAAGCAAGCTCGGCAACTGCAAAACAAACTGGGAAGCTGACAGAATTTATGTCTAACCTGGCATGGGATTTTGCAATCAAAGAGGGGTTCCAGATTTTTAAGAAAATGCCGGCCACCAAGCCATTAATGAGGTCCCACCACACATGGTCTCTGCTGAGGACCCCAGGCACGAGGAGTTATGTCACCTCCACAGACTCTTCTCCAGCTCATGCCTCAAAGGGAGCTCTGATCTTCTCTCCAGAAGGCCTTCCCCCCCGAGTCAGGGAGCTATATCAGCAGCTGAAGGAGTTTATGGAACAACATGTGTACCCCGCTGAGCCGGAGCTACAGCGTCACCAGGTCTCGGCTGAGAGGTGGACCCCCTCCCCGCTGGTCGAAGATCTCAAGGTAAAGCAGCCTTTCGTTAGTACAGCCCAACCTTAGCTCGTCCATATCTTAGCTTAACTCGTCCAACCTTAGCTGGCCATATGGGTTCCTTCTCAGGCTGTGAAGAGACGGAAGAGTTGAGTTCAATGGTCTCTGCTGCCACCACCACTAGAAAGAGCCAGCCCTAGATCACTCAGTTTCACTTCATTGCTCTTTCTGTGTGACCATGTCCTGGCCCGATATTCACCCCAGGCAGAGGAATGCCAAGTCTGGCTTCTAACTCTGAGGCAGATGAACTCATTTTATACATGTCTGAATCATGTAAATTTGAGACTGAGTGATATAAATTGCATCAGTTAAATGACGCGCTCTTTAAAGAATCCGTAACATCAAACCTGAAGGGCCACATCAACTGTAAACTATGTGCTCCTGACACACAGTGACATCAGTTTAGTGCATAATGGAAATACCTGCTGTGCTTTTTCAGGAGTGGTCTTGGCTTGTGTTAGTTCTTAAGTTATCTGAGGTCTTCAGGAGCACATATTCTGCCTGTGACGCAACCAGACCTACTTTAAAATGAATTGGCGTTATCTCTACTTTCATAGTAACAAACCTGTTACAAATTAACCAGAGTTCAAACATGGCAAGATTAGAAAGAATTCATGACATAGAAAGAGTTCTATAAAATTCTCTGGCCTCTGAATCTCAGAGTGACTGTCAACAATTTGATTTATAGGCTTCCAGTTCCATTCTTCTAGTACATAGTAATATATATATATTATTCCTATAATATATATAGAAATATATATATATATATATTCCCACATCCTATTGTAATGAAACTGTTTTATTCAATTATTTGAATCTCCCACTGGCTTATGTTATTTAATGATGTATCCCATGTCAGTGCCTGGAGATGGATCCCCGAGAGGACCACATTGGGGGTGCACCATAATTTGGCTACCCTGCCCCCAGCTGAGAGACACTGTGGGGATCTCAGTGTAGGTCACTCCAGGTACCAAAGCAGCAGAGTGAGCAGCTAGCTGCTAGTATGGACAGGGAGGCTGAAGAGCCAGCTGGAAGGGACAGTAGAAGCAAGGGAATGCTGACTGCCAGGAGTGTGGTCACAGCTGTTGCTAGGGCAATGGCCAGGAGGTCTCCACTGTATGGTGTATGGATGCTTCCCCAGGACACTGAGATTGAGGTGGGAATTTTCAGCCAGTCATGTGTAGGTCCCATGCTCACATGTTGATGCCCCTGAAATTTTTACAGTGAGAGAGCACCCCAGAATAAGAAGCGGTTTGGATCCTGTGCAAGCAAGGTGCATCAAATGCTGTTGAATGCTTCTGTGTCCACTTACTGTTTCTACAGTGTCTTTTTTTTTTTAACTGTGGCTGGCTGGGTCTTCATTGTGGTGCATAGGCTTTCTCTAGTTGTGGTGTGCGTTGACTTTTTTTTTTCTCTTGTTGCATCTCTTACACAGGCTCAGTAGTTGTGGCCCATGGTCTCTAGAGCACACAGACCCCAAAGTGCTCTGGCTTCTCTAGTTGCAGCCTTTGGGCTTTGTGGCCCCACAGCACATGAGATCTTAGTTCCCCTACCAGGGATCGAACCTGACACCCTCCCCTGACCCGCCCTCCCCCCATCCAGTGAAAGCACTGTGTCCTAACCACTGGACTGCCAGGGAATTCCTGAATGAGACCATTTTAGGTCCTTTTCATCAGTAAGGTGCATACCATTCTATACTCCCATTACCTTATGAAATGTCCTATACCCCACCTGCTGACCTGCACACTTAATCCTCACTAATTAAATGTATCCGTCCAGTGCACAGAAGTGTTGGAAAAGCAGACATTATTGCCATGAACACCTCTAGTTTCTAAGTGAATTTATAGGAAAAACCTAGAGAATGTTCTACTTGTGGTCGTACCTGAATGGGAATCATAAGGACAACTAAGATTATTGGGGAGAGTGGTAAAAGAATGGCTCACAGCTTTTATCAAGTGTCATTACTACTCATAAGTGAGAACTATTTGGCATTTATACTACATTTCACAAATCCTATGAGGTAAGCATTATGAACCTCAATTTAAAGATAAGAAATCAAATTTGTCCAGGGACACAACTAGAAATAGTATTACCTGGACTCAATGCAGATTTTCTGGGCTCAAATCTATGTGTTTTCCCCTCCCACAAGGAGATGATTTTATTCATTTCCTTATTCTTCCTCTTCTCAGAACTCCCTTGCTTGTTTTCCTAATTCTCCTTTCCTTTGCTGCTTCATTTGTTCCAGTTAATCTGTCCTTCCTCTCCTTGGTCACTGCAGTCTCAGCTAATTAGCTTAACAGTCATGAAACGAGTGTATGTGCTGATTCTAGAAGTATATGTTCTAGAGCGCAGCCCCCATGTAACGGAAGAGCCAGCCAGGTGGTACCCTCCCAGTGGGAAGACTTTCCATCATCACTAATATTTATTGTAGCCCCGGCTTCTGAGTCCAACACTCTGTGTTCTCTGTGTTACCTAATTAATCTTTCCAACAATCTAGTGAGATGCATGTTTTGGACATAGGTTGGCTCCCTAGTGTCTCTTCTCCTTTCTTTGGGTAGTAGCACCCTAGTCGTTTGGGTGCCTCCCTCCCTGCCTTTGGACAGTCTGGCAGAGCTGTAGTCAAGGTGCCAGCTCAACCCACCCCACAACACCCGGGCAGGAACTGGGCACGTGGGGGCAGCTCTGCGGTCCCTACCTGGAACCGGAAGAGTGTTTTTGATAGAGAAAACAGCTGGCACTCACTCACTGAACAGCAGGACTGCTGAGTGTTTGTCCTGCTGCCATTTTTTAAGCTGCCTGGATTCCCATCCATTTCTGAGCCTCCTTCTCTAACCTGAATTCCTGATAATCTTCCCATTCGGATCCTTTTTCCAGTCAGTCACCTCCATTCCTAGTCTCCCTCAGTAGCTGTGACTGGTAGGGTGGTTGGTGACGTCTCCTGTCAGGGATAAGGAAACTGCCATGGGGAGCTCCACTATCTTGCCCACGGTCTCCCAACAGGTGTGGTGGGGCAGGGTCTGAATCAGGCAGTCTGACTCACGGCCTGGGTTCCTGATCCCTAGGCTGGACTCCCTGGTTTCCCTGTCGGGAGCTATGTTCAGAAACCTAGGGGTACTTCCCCAGGAACAAAGTTGTGCCTCATGAAGAAAGCTGGACAGGGGATCTCCTTAGGTACCTCATCACCCATCATCATCATATTATTCTCAAAGCAGCTGAGACTGCCGCCAGATCTCTGGGCTGGTTCCCTGCAGACTCGCTAAAGGACCTTCACTGTCTTGTGTTCATGATGTGAGGTCTAGCTGTGTTGTGGTGACAGTGGTGATGCTAGCCGTGATGGAAGTGGGCTAGAGGGGCATCTGGGATGTGGGCACGGGGAAGTGAACTGACTGCACCATCCCTGTTAGGAATGGGCTGTCCCCAGACACCTCCCGTTCTCCTCCCACAGATCTGTGGGGTTGTATCCCGCCTGATGATTAGGACTTATTATTTTTAATGGGCCAAAATAAAATGAGGGCCACCCTGTGTGAATCCCTAATTTCTTTTTGCCATGACAGGAGAAAGCCAAGGCCGAAGGACTTTGGAACCTTTTCCTACCCCTGGAGACTGATCCCAAGAAGAAATATGGAGCAGGGCTGACCAACATGGAGTACGCACATTTGTGTGAGGTCATGGGCACGTCTCTGTATGCTCCCGAGGTACTTTCTTTACCGTCTTCCTCAGCATGGGAGAAAATACTTGTCCTCCAGAGAGTTCAGCCATCCTCCTGGGCTGATGGGGTTCCCTGCAGCAGCAATGGCCTCAGGAGCTCTGATGCAAACTCAGACTTCTTATGAGTAAAGACACTACAGGCAGGTGGCTGGAGCCAGAGCAGGAAAGGAGCCAGGGGTGGCGTCTTCTCAGGAAGTTAGGGCCTGGCTGAGCACAGCCTGGCTGGCTTCTGTGGAGCCTCAATCCAACAGCTCCAATCTACTTTCTCTCCCCAAGGAGCTCTGACGTTGAGCTTCAGGGGCCTCTGAGCTACTGTATTCAGAATGTTGTGGGTCTTTGCATTTCCCTGGGGAGAGGAAGGACTTTCCTGACGGTGTCAGAGGACCTGTGACATGAAAGAGTTCATGTTTCTGAGATGTTTGAATTTTAAATATGAAAGTGGAAGTCACTCTTATGCTTTTTCTTCTTCCAGATTTTTAACTGTTCTGCCCCAGACACGGGGAACATGGAGCTTCTGGTTCAATACGGCACCGAGGAGCAGAAGGCCCGCTGGTTGATTCCATTGCTGGAGGGAAAGGCTCGTTCCTGTTTCGCTATGACTGAGCCCCAGGTGCCTACCTTGGGTCACCCACAGGCGCTCCTCATCAGGCCAGACCCTTGCCAGCTCTAATCAGAATGTGCTCTCACTCAGGTCGCCTCCTCAGATGCCACCAACATTGAGTCTTCCATCCGAGAGGAAGATGGCTTCTACGTCATCAACGGTCACAAGTGGTGGATCACAGGTATTTGGCCTGAAATTCATTTTTCAATCACATTTATGTGGGTCTTCCCTGATAAGCACGTCTTCTCTGCCCTGCTGTTGTCTGAGAAACTGTGGGAGGGACTAGCTTCATTTCCAGTTAACACAAAGGAGATTTTGTCTCTGTTCCCAGAAGAGGCAGCAAACCCTGAGAGAACCAAAGGTTCTACATGGACTCCAGGTGACCCCCCCATGTGACAGTTCCAGGAATCTCTCCTCCACTCCCCACTCTCTTCATTCTGCTGTGGGCGTCTCCCTTTAGACAGGCCGAAGGTCACTTCCTCAATGGTGTCCCCCTCTTGTGAGGTCAGCTGTGCTACAGCAGAAGGGCTGGTGATAATCCTGTCGTTCACTAGGCTTTAACTCTCCAGGGCCCTCGGTACATGCTGTGGGGACCTCCCCTCACGGAGTCTCCACCCTTCCCCAGAAGGTCTGTGGTATTATCCCCACTTCACAAAGAAGGAAACCAGGATGGAGAAGTGACTTGAGTCACTGCCCAAGGTACTAGCCCCTCTATTGACAAGTAGGGAACCACCCAGAGTTCAAGGCTGGCCTGACTCTGAAGCCTGTGCCCAAAGCCAGCATGTTTCTACCTCCCGTGGGAACAAAGCAGAACAGGCTGCCACTGATAAAGTAGCAGTTTTCAGACTCTTGTCTCCAAAGTATATTTTCAACCCAATGTGCTGCTTTACAAATCAACTGTTCTTAGGATGTTGGATTCCTTCCTCACTGGGACAGAAACCAGTTGCTCTTATTGCTGGTCAAAGGGCTGCATGTCCTCATCTGATCACATGACATCTTAAAGGGCCCCATCTGCTCAATGACTTCAGCGTCTCTGGGCCAGGACTGAGTGTTTAAGGAGAGCTGATGGCCGTGGTGTCAGATGATGGGGGTCTGTCTCTCTCCTTTCCTGGCAGGCATCCTGGATCCTCGCTGCCAGCTCTGCGTGTTTATGGGAAAAACAGACCCACATGCCCCACGCCACCAGCAGCAGTCCATACTCTTGGTTCCCATGGATACCCCAGGGATAAAAATCATCCAGCCACTGACGGTGTATGGGCTGGAGGACGCACCAGGTTGGCCTTTTGGGAACAGCTCACTTCTCTGTGTGGGTCTGGGTCTGGGGAAAAGGCTTTGGGCAACCCTTGCTCCAGTGCAGAAGTAACACCTTTATGAGTCTGAGGAAATTTGGAAGGCCATGTGCTCCTGCATTTCAGTTCCATTCATGAGTATCAACTATGTCGGCAAGTTTCAGACAAGCATTCATCTGTTGTTGTTGTTGTTTTCTCTTTTAATCATAGAAGACAAGCAGGAGTCTAGGAGGTAAGGAGGCCACAGAGAATGGAGGCAGGAAGTGGCCTCCAGACCTTCTCTTCTAGACCTCAGTGTGGAGAGCCAATTTCCCGGCTTGGAGGTCCTCTCACAGGGGCTCTTTCTCTCTGTTGATGATGTCCACATTTTGACTTCAGAGTTCCCATAGGGTCAATACACTGGAGAGTCACAATACTGCTAGGGAGTTCCAGTTTAAGTTAGAGTTACTTTTTTTTTTTTTAAGATTTCTTTATTTTTGGTTGTATCTGGTCTTCATAGTTGCCTTCAGGCTTTCTTTAGTTGCGGTGAGCAGAGGCTGCTCTTCATCGTGGTGTGTGGGCTCTCATTTTGGTGGCTTCTCCTATGGTGGAATATAGGCTCTAGGTGCACAGGCCTCAGCAGCTGTGATTTGGGCTCTAGAGTGCAGACTCAGTAGTTGTGGTGCGTGGACGTAGTTGCCTCGAGGCATTTGGGGTCTTCCCAGATCAGGGGTTGAACCCATGTCCCCTGTTTTGGCAGGTGGATTCTTAACCACTAGACCACCAGGAAATCCCTAGAGTCATGTTTTAGAAAAGGAATGCCAAGCTATTCATTTGTTACCGTGTAAATTAGGGACTTATTTTCTATTTTTAATAGGCTCCATTTTGTTCTCCCTGACTGTTCAACCACGTTCCTGTTAGAAGGCTACAAAAGGGCAGGAATATTGCCAGCAGATGAGATAAACACATCCAAGGAAAATGTGTAGGCAGATCACTCGGAGTACCCTTTCTGTCTTTCAGGTGGCCACGGTGAAGTCCTGTTCGAGCAGGTCCGTGTGCCCAAAGAGAACATCATCCTGGGCCCTGGCCGGGGCTTTGAGATCGCCCAGGGCCGACTGGGTCCCGGCAGGATCCATCACTGCATGCGGCTGATTGGCTGCTCGGAGAGGGCGCTGGCGCTCATGAAGGCCCGAGTAAGTACTTCCCTTTGCGCCTGTCTCTGGACCAGAACGACCCATCTGTCTTCCTCTCAGACTTCTAATCCTGTTTCCTGAGAGCAGACTTAGCAGGTGAAGCAAGGTGATGTTCTTTACAAGAAGCTGTGTCCTTGTGTTTGCTCTGGCTCTTTTTCTTTGCTAAAGTTTCAAATCCAGAGCAGAATGCTCCTCCCTCTGCCGAGGGGACAGAAGGCGTCTGGCTCTGTGGGCTCTGTGACAGCAGAGGGCAAGGTTCCAAGTCCACAGGGTCATGGTCTACTGATGACCATTTCTTCTATCAGTTCATCTTTAAAAATCAGGTAATAGAGAGAACTCAAGGCTCTAGCATCCAGCCCTGCACCATCCTCCTCCCCCAGCACATTTAAAACTTTATTCTTCTGTGACCCCTCGAAGGTTCCAAGTTCACACAAATGAAAGCTCTTGCTGGCAATGGTAATTCGAATCAGTGATACCAATTTTGCAAAGAAAACTGAAGGAACCTTTGAGCCCCCAAAATATCTCACAAGATACTGTCCAAAGAACAGAGACGGTCATGTGTGCGTAGATCACTGAGCAAATCTGAGATTCACACCCTTTTACTGTCCAATTTCTTTGTTTTGTGTTTTTGTTTTTGTTTTTTTTTTTTTTTTAAAGAAAATGCTCTCTTTAAGGGCTCAGGTATAGTATCTAGTCTCATCCTGCAGAGCAGCTTGAGTGTACATGCCAGAAGTCTTCAGTTCAGTTC